>NC_053389.1:795460842-795786743 GCF_905171765.1 Bufo bufo | reverse complement strand
CTATATTCGTAACAGCTTTGTGGAGTACTTTCCCGAATGGAAAAGGTCCGACTGGATGAGAAGTAATAACAAGCCAGTAAAGCATGGTAAGATGTTTTGTAAAATTGATGTGATGGTTACCGCCCACAGTCTTACCATTTATTGGAAGAAGGTAAGAGGTCATTCAAAATATCCATAAGAGAGAAATTCTGCTTCGGCGCAAGTCCACAAATGGAAGCGGTCTCACAAGTATGATAGTTCTTCTTTAATGGAAACAACGCGTTTCGGGGAGTGAAACTTCCCCTTCATCAGGAAACCTGATGAAGGGAAGTTTCACTCCCCGAAACGCCGTTGTTTCCATTAACAGAAGAACTATCATACTGGTGAGACCGCTTCCATGTGGGGACTTGCACCGAAGCAGAATTTCTCTCTTATTGCATTTTTCCTTTTGTGGGACTGGACATCCCATTCAAAAAGAACTCACAATCTGCGGGCTGCAGTTCCGGAAGATAAGTCTCATCACTCTAATGCCTTCAATAGAGTTGTGCCTAAATTTTGCACAACCAAAAAAGGTGAGCCTTCACAATTCCTATGATATTATCATTTTATCTGTATATACATACTACCCTATTGTGCGCCCCTTTTCTCTCCTATTTCTCTATTCCCCTCATTTACTGAGAGGAATTTAGATCTGTCCAACACACAAAGAATTCAAAATATCCAGGCATGGATAAAGAGGGGAATGACCTAGCAGATTCCCTTGCCAAGCAAGCAGCCATTGACGGAGAAGTCTTTGACGTTGATGACCTCATGGGAACTATCCAAGTGGATGCTATGACAAGGAGTCAGGCCCAAAAGGGAGCTGAAGCCAATGTGGCGCAGTGGTGCCAAGATTCCCCTAGTGAGGATCTCATTGCAAGCCAAAAGGGGGATCCAATTATTGGTCTCTTTTATAAGCACATTGAGGATCCACACAACTATCCCATAACCACAGAAGACTGTGTGGGTAAGGAGGAGTTACGAATTTTGATGAAAGGTAAGTCCCAAATCTCATTACAGGATGAACTGCTGATAAGAACCTCTAAGAATGGTATCACGCAATGGATAGTACCTGCAGCATACCGAGGTCTGATGTTACAACATGCACATGATGCCCCAACAGCTGGTCATCGAGGTGAGAAAATAACGTACGAGTTACTACGGGACTACGCTTACTGGCCACATATGCTGCAAGATGTGCGAACATATTGTCAGGGATGTCTAATCTGCCCTCAATTCCAGCCACAAGGACCCACTCATCGGGCACCATTGATGAAAAGGGGGATGTCCATGCCATGGTCAGACATCCAAATTGACTTCATTGGACCAGTAACAACCTCATCAAGAGGCAACAAGTATATGTTAACCGTAACTTGTCTGTTCACCAAATGGGTGGAATGTTTGCCGTGCAAAACATGCAGTTCAAGCGCATGTGCATCTCTGCTCATTAACCATGTATTTTCTAGATTTGGTCTTCCCCAGCGCATCGAATCCGATCGTGGAAGTCACTTCACCAGTGAGGTGATGACAAAGATGTGGGAAATCCTGGGGGTAAAGAGGAAGCTACATATAGCTTATCGACCCGCCTCTAGTGGTGGTGTAGAACGTTACAACCAGTCCATTGTGAACATCCTGAAAAATTTGTCAATGAATCTGGTAAGGACTGGGATGTCAAGTTGCCTTTGGTGCTTATGGCCATCAGAGCCACCCCAAGCACAGCAACTAAGCTCTCTCCCTTCGAGATGATCACGGGAAGGAAGATGGTGTTACCCCAGCATTTACTTTACAGGACAACAGACCATAATTTGATCAATGCTACAACATTGCATCAGTAAGTGGAAAATTTACACAAACACCTTCAGCATGCTTTTGCATTCGCCCAGAAGAATATAGAGAAAGCCGCAGTGAGTGCTAAGACATATTATGATCTGAAGACTACACAGAAGGAGTATCAAATTTCCGATCAGGTGTATCTCTATAACTTTGCTCGGGATCAAGTGAAGGAGAGAAAATTCCTACCTTCCTGGAAAGGTCCCTATGTCATCACTGACAAGTTATCTCCAGTGGTCTATAAGATCAAAATCCCTAAGGGGGATGAGTTTATTGAAAAATGGGTGCACATTAATCAGCTACGTGTTTGTCATCCTAGTGCACGACTTCGAGAGATTGAAGGAGTTGGATGAAAAGAGGTGAAAAGACTTTATGATTCCAGCTAAAGACGGAAAAAAGGATTGGTATCGTATGAACGGAAAAGCGGTATCTGTTATTCTACATCTTTAACTCATTCTAACCCATCCTGATGTATGTTTCCTCTGTAACAAAATGTCTCCTAACTCACCTCTGCAACCAGAACTTACTCTGTCCAAGAAAAGAACTTATGCCAATCAGAGGTATATGGTATTAGTAACTCTTTTCTTGCAGGATAAAGTAAAAAAAATAATAATAATGTATGTACTCATATGTGTCATACAATATTTTATAAGCGTAAGATGTCATCAAAGGTGATTGCCATTATCTACGTCATCCTGATCTTGGGGAAGGAGTTCCATGCTGAGCCGATTGCTGTACCAGGTCCTTTATCGGGGATCATGCTACAAGATACAGCGGGGTTCATCTTGACGAACAAGAGGATATTATCCCAGAAGGTCTACATCAGCCTGGATCCACGCATTTTCATCGAAAGGCAATTCAACGTATCCAAGATCCAGTCACCGGAAATCCAAGCCTGGTACCAGTTGCACATCAGATATTCCTTGACCAGAGAACAATTTTCTACAGACCGAAGCGATTCATTTTGTTGCAATCGTAGCCGCCATAATCTTTGGCGTAGTGGGCACTGTTATTACTACCGGTGTCACAGTTGCCGATTCCATCTCTATCAAGACATTGGAACTCGAAGTTGGTTCATTGAAAAGGAACTTATTAAACATTCATGTGGAGATAAGAATCAAAACAAACCTTTATCGAACTTATATCCTATTTTGCAGGATCTATGGGATGGTTGAGTTTGTTGACCATCGAAGTCATGTGTTAGATAAGGTTCTCCAGAAGAACTTTAGCCAAACTCTGGTTGGAACACTATGAGCCAAGTCTACGCATCGAAGAAGATATATGAAAAGCCCTTTTAAACATTCCAAATACATTCACATTTTATGGAACATTTTGGAATGAAGGCGGATTTGTTGTGCATTTTCATAAGTGTACAATGTATCTGATGATATTATATTCAATATGGATGATCATTGTATTTAACAACATGTGATCAGCATGAACCTAAAAAAAACTAAGATGGGTTCATGGCAAGTTCAATGTGTTAAAAGTAAATATATAGGGAGCATTATACTTCGTATTATTGTTTAGAGACATGGATTTATCTACACTGGTTTCTCTAAACTTGTCTGTCTGTTTCATGGCTAAACCATGATCTGATAAGAGACGTCCATAAAACACATCTGGTGTGGAACAGATATCTATTCATATATTCACATATAGATATATATATTCCTGTGTGCATTTATTTAGCGTTTGAACTTGTTAATGATTCATATATTCTATGCAATATTGATGTATTATAACCAAATATTAGTAATGTATTTTTATGTGTCTGTATCTCACTAAGAGGATATATGCTAGTGGATATGGAGAGTGTTTAAGTTGAAATTTCTTAAATAGGGTTTATTTTAGAGGAGCTGATGTTATTTTAAACATCATTACTCAATAGCTGAGACAGTTAAGATACACAAACCAGGAGAAAACTTTCTAAGAACCATTATACCCTTATCTGCCCCATAAATTCAGGGATTAGGGAAACTTCTAATACCACCAGTCAGTCTGAGCAAAATGTCAGAAAGAGTCCCTCCTAATTGATTTAAGGTGGAAGAGATCAGAGTTTAAGTGGTATAATAAAGCAATATATCTGTGTTAATTCTTAAAATATTTAAAATTGTTATATGATACAACAGTGCCATCAAGTGGTAGATGGGCAGAAGTTTCTAAGGAATGTCAATTAAATGACATCATCCCCATGTTTAACATACGTCATACCCACCTTATCTAATTGGAAATCCCTAATCCAAGAGGGGATGGGCATAGATAAGGATTGGAATATCTGATCCATTTTTGGGGAGATGAGGACACTTCACAAGGACTTCACAAAGGGGATCACTTCACAAAGATTCATTCATCAGCATCACTTCACACGTCAGGAACGTACCACAGGACGGGACATATCTAAATCTTGGAAAGCTGGGTCCATTCTAAAAGCTCTTTATCCCAAAACCAGGGCTAATGTATAATCTATTTCATTTGCAGTAATTATAAATCGCTCCAATTGGCATATAGTTGAGATCCCATTATTAGTGGGTCAATAGTGTTAAAACAATAATTTTATGGGAAATTTTAATGAACGTGCACATCATTAGAATTCCTGTAATATTGCTATCAGAGTGGAATCTCTGATCAGATTTTATTATCCGTAATTTATAAGGTGTATCTTACTGCCATATTCTTTAATTAAGCATAAGGGATTTTCCACAGATTCATTTCTATTGTTTTATTGTTGTTGTTACATTATAATATTTTGATAACCAGTATACTAATCGGTAATAATTCAATAAAAGAAAAGAGTAGTATTGTATTGTACTTGGTGTAGTAAATTAAGTGAGCCCGGCGTAAACGGTGGAGCATCATCTTGTGGTCAATTTTGATATTATCCTTGTATTCATTTGTATGCCATTTTTACTGCATGTATTTATTTGTAATAAATTATATTTTATATAATTAATTGCACCCTGTTTCATTATCTGCACAAATTAACTTTAGATCTCATCAATAAAAGAACTGGTGTTTATATGTCCGCCAATTAAATTTTTCATTTTAATTTTTCATATTTCATAAAAATATGAAATCATAATTTTTATGATTTCATATCTTATATGAAATAAATACCCGATATATTTTGGAGGCACTGCTGAGATTGATTGAGATATTTCTATAACCAATTTGTGCAATTAGTGAAAATATTCCTTAATCCTTATTGGCAAGTCAAATTGTTGTTGTTATTGATTATTGATCAGAATCATGAGTGTAACAGGCAGCGACCCAGATAATGGCCAGGTTTTAGCAGATAGTCCATCTGACCCAGGAAAGATAATCTCTAAGGTTATCAAATATGTTTATTCCCGTTTGAAGTTAGATAAAAATATAGATGAATGGACTAATGAGCTGCAGGCAAGAGCCTATGAAGTACGTGGAGATATATGGAAGTTAGGTGGCATGGTTGATAGATACCTGACATATATGGATTTGGCAAATGATAATACCAAGGGGGACCAACACCTCTTTTGTGCATTGCCACCTGTTTTGTATGCATTGTTGGCGGTCAGTACTCTTGCCAAAGATAGGTATGAGTCTATAATGGGTACAAAAAAATATGTATCCAAGATAGAATCAGAACTACAATCCGCAGAAGCGAAGATCAAAGACTTAGAGTACAACCTTAGTCACAGCCATGATGCATACCAAAAGGCAAAAAATTATTTAGAGGAATTATATCTCCAGTATTCCAAAATTAAACAGACAGATGGATCAGCCCATAATATAGTCAATGCTGAAAGGGATCCATCTAACGCTGTGGGATATTCTGACCCTCCATTTCTTACTCCCCACTATCCAGACATGCCATCACATGCTCTTAAAGCAGATCCCATCCAAGATACTCAGCGACCTGAAAGTGTTGGCATGATTACACAGGAGGCATTCACCCAATTGAGTCGGGCATTCCAAACTGCAACCGCCTTACTAGGTGCCAATAACATGGAAGCCCCTAGATGTTCCTCTCCACATGTTCCCCTGAGAAGAGATGTTAGGGTTAAATCACCTGTGCCGTATAAGTCTCATGAAAGTTGTGAAAGTGCATGTGAGTCTGACAGTGGTGTGGGGAAGCATGTGACTTATTCCTTGCCACAGGATCACAGGCGACCAACATATGCTGAGGTGGTTTCTAGGAATAAAAATTCCCAATATTCAGATAAGGATCAGAGCTCCTCCAGCATAATTAAGTTTTTGAATACTACAGTATCCAAATTTTCCAAGAAAGGTTCTTCTCAGATAGCCAATCACTTGGAACTGTATGAATCCACTATGGATTCTTTAAAATTATACTCTGATGCTGACAGGATCAGATTCCTTCCATGGGCATTTGATGATAAGTATCGTCATTACTTTACCTCATTTGGGGAGAGAGGCATTCAAGATTGGCCAAGTGTTTTGCATGAGGTTAAATTGGAATTCGGACCGTACCGAACCACCACCGCTGCAAAACGGGACATATATAGCCTTAGGTGTAGACCCAATCAGAGTCCCCGTGAATTCCTCTCTGTCCTCAAAAATGCCTATGGGTTGGGATATAGATCCCCAAATTGGGAATCTGAAGAATTCAAACAGTTATTCTATGACGCTATGCCAACCCAGATCAAATTTAACTTAGCCAGAGATCTGGATATTGATGCCCCCTTGGATTGGTTGGTGACGGCTGCCACCACGCTGTATAATATCAGTGAGTGCCATGCAACAGAGGAGAGAAGGTTTAAAAAATCCCCAGAGCAAAAGGTTGCTGAAGCTAAGGTAAACCCTAGCTTGGGATTTGAAAGCCATCCACGAAGGTTCCCTCAGTCTACAGGACCTGCTCAACAAGCCCAGCAACAACAGGTAGGACCGCCCAAACAGACCAAACCCCAAAATACTAATGGATCAGAGGGGAATAATTCAGGTATTGGGAGGTCTAAGTACCGTCCCTATGACAATAGGGGCCCCCAGGGATACGGGCCCTATAACAATAGGAATTACCAGGGTTACAGGTGCTGGGATAATAGACCCAGACAACAGAGGGAAGATAGGCAGGAATCCTCAAATTCACCAAGGAGTAGGTCACCTACCGATAACCAGGGTGCCCAGCGAAGCCAAAATGTGCCCAGACCAAACAGGTTTGATCAGCTGGCAGAACAAGTGGCCCAGTTGAGTGACATTGTGAGAAAGTTGTCCCAGGTATCTCCAGGAAAACAGCCTGAGCCTTTTTTAGGGGCAACTCCAGGTCCCAGCTCAACATCATAAAACAAATTGGGCCGGGTCAGAACCCAGGCCACTGTAAGGATATTAAGTTGATTGTGGTAGAATCTGATAAGGTATGCTACACCCAGAACGATTTAACTAGTGAGCTTGAAGAAGCTTACAAGTTAAGTCAGCCTGAGATTTTCCCAGAATTTCAGGAGCGGGTGGAAGAACAAGTCTCCATGGCTGACGCATGCTTCGACGAGTCGAAGCGTCAACGGCTAAAGGAGCTCTTCACAGAGTTCCAGGAGATGTTCGCCAAGGATTCTTTCCAGGGAAACAGACCTACACGTTACAATAATCCAGACAGATCCCGATGCACCCCCTGTTTTTGTCAAACAATACCAACTTCCGCTGGCGGCTTACGAGTCACTATCGGAAATCGTCAAAAACTTGGAGAAGAAAGGTATCATCCGTCCAGTACACAGTTCATTCAATCATCCGATACTTGGAGTCCTCAAACCTAACGGTCAATTTCGTCTCTGCTCGGACCTAAGACAGTTAAACAAACGTGTTTACATGTCCGGATGGCCCGTGCCATACATTGACCAGTGTTTGGCCCTTGACTGTGCACAAGGATATTGGACGATTAAGGTAGATGAAAGGGATCAGTACAAACTGGCCTTTACATTTGGCAAACGACAGTATGCGTGGACCCGACTGCCCTTCGGGTACATAAATGCAGGCCATGAGTTTGCAGTGTTCATGCATAAGGCAATGCCTGATGCCACTGAACGAGGTACCTTATCCTATGTGGATGACATCCTGATAAAAAGTACAACTTTTGAGGAACATATTCAGGAGTTGAGGCATGTACTAACCCAGCTGAGGAAAGCAGGTGTAAAACTTTCTTTGCAAAAGGCTCAATGGTGCCGGACCAAGGTTAATTTCCTAGGTCATGAAGTCACTGCGGATGGAATTAACCCACAGAAAAAGAAGGTGGAAGCAGTGACCAAGATAAAATCTCCTACAAATCTCAAGGAGTTGAGATCATTCCTGGGCATGATGAACTACTCACGTAAGTTCATAGATAATTATGCCGAAATTACAAAACCTCTTTTACAGTTGCTAAAGAAGGGAGTAAAATGGGAATGGAGTGAGCGTCATGAGCAAGCTGTAACCAAGCTCAAGGCCAAACTTATCCAGGCTCCATGCCTTGCTTATCCAGAAGGGGGAAAACCTATCTTTGTGGAAACAGGTTTCACTGATAAAAGCATAAGTGCAGCTCTTTTCCAAAAACAGGAAAACCGAAACAAGATCATCGCCTATGCCAGCAAGTCCTTGTCACCGGTTGAGGTAAAATTCAATGATTGTGAGAAAACATTATTGTCAACTGTGTGGGCTTTGCAATATTTTAGGAGTTTTATCCAAGGCGAAAGGATCATTGTGGAGACCGCACATCAGCCACTGCAATACTTGCAGAGTGATCGTATAAGAGATGGAAACTTGTCAAATAGCAGGATAACCGCCTGGACAATGTCCTTAATGGGATGGCCATTGGAAATCAGGTACAAACAAAATAATGAAAACCCAGTTGCTCAAGGATTAGCGGAACTCCATGATTGTACCCATACAGAACGCAAAAGTGAGTCAACGGAAAATGATTTCCTGGAGGAACAATCATCATCACCATATAAATCTTATGAAGAGGAGTATTGCAAATCGTTACCATGTGTGTACGTAGACGGCTGTTCCTTACATGCCGAACGTACATTGGTTGCAGGTATTGGAGTCGTATGGAATAATACATTCCTGAATGTATCCGTTGGATACAAAATTGGCTCCAAAAGCAGCCAAGTTGCAGAACTTACTGCTGTGTACAAAGCCATACAAATGGCTATCGAATATGATGTTAAGGAGTTTGTAATCATCACAGATTCTGACTATATTCGTAACAGCTTTGTGGAGTACTTTCCCGGATGGAAAAGGTCCGACTGGATGAGAAGTAATAACAAGCCAGTAAAGCATGGTAAGATGTTTTGTAAAATTGATGAGATGGTTATCGCCCACAGTCTTACCATTTATTGGAAAAAGGTAAGAGGTCATTCAAAATATCCAGGCATGGATAAAGAGGGGAATGACCTAGCAGATTCCCTTGCCAATCAAGCAGCCATTGATGGAGAAGTCTTTGATGTTGATGACCTCATGGGAACTATCCAAGTGGATGCTATGACAAGGAGTCAGGCCCAAAAGGGAGCTGAAGCCAATGTGGCGCAGTGGTGCCAAGATTCCCCTAGTGAGGATCTCATTGCAAGCCAAAAGGGGGATCCAATTATTGGTCTCTTTTATAAGCACATTGAGGATCCACACAACTATCCCATAACCACAGAAGACTTTGTGGGTAAGGAGGAGTTACGAATTTTGATGAAAGGTAAGTCCCAAATCTTATTACAGGATGAACTGCTGATAAGAACCTCTAAGAATGGTATCACGCAATGGATAGTACCTGCAGCATACCGAGGTCTGATGTTACAACATGCACATGATGCCCCAACAGCTGGTCATCGAGGTTAGAAAATAACGTACGAGTTACTACGGGACTACGCTTACTGGCCACATATGCTGCAAGATGTGCGAACATATTGTCAGGGATGTCTAATCTGCCCTCAATTCCAGCCACAAGGACCTACTCATCGGGCACCATTTATGAAAAGGGGGATGTCCATGCCATGGTCAGACATCCAAATTGACTTCATTGGACCAGTAACAACCTCATCAAGAGGCAACAAGTATATGTTAACCGTAACTTGTCTGTTCACCAAATGGGTGGAATGTTTGCAGTGCAAAATATGCAGTTCAAGCGCATGTGCATCTCTGCTCATTAACCATGTATTTTCTAGATTTGATCTTCCCCAGCGCATCGAATCCGATCGTGGAAGTCACTTCACCAGTGAGGTGATGACAAAGATGTGGGAAATCCTGGGGGTAAAGAGGAAGCTACATATAGCTTATCGACCCGCCTCTAGTGGTGGAGTAGAACGTTACAACCAGTCCATTGTGAACATTTTGAAAAAGTTTATCAATGAATCTGGTAAGGACTGGGATGTCAAGTTGCCTTTGGTGCTTATGGCCATCAGAGCCACCCCAAGCGCAGCAACTAAGCTCTCTCCCTTTGAGATGATCACGGGAAGGAAGATGGTGTTACCCCAGCATTTACTTTACAGGACAACAGACCATAATTTGATCAATGCTACAACATTGCATCAGTAAGTGGAAAATTTACTCAAACACCTTCAGCATGCTTTTGCATTCGCCCAGAAGAATATAGAGAAAGCCGCAGTGAGTGCTAAGACATACTATGATCTGAAGACTACACAGAAGGAGTATCAAATTTCCGATCAGGTGTATCTCTATAACTTCGCTCGGGATCAAGTGAAGGAGAGAAAATTCCTACCTTCCTGGAAAGGTCCCTATGTCATCACTGACAAGTTATCTCCAGTGTTCTATAAGATCAAAATCCCTAAGGGGGATGAGTTTATTGAAAAATGGGTGCACATTAATCAGCTACGTGTTTGTCATCCTAGTGCACGACTTCGAGAGATTGAAGGAGTTGGATGAAAAGAGGTGAAAAGACTTTATGGTTCCAGCTAAAGACGGAAATAAGGATTGGTATCGTACGAACGGAAAAGCGTTATCTGTTATTCTACATCTTTAACGCATAGTAACCCATCCTGATGTATGTTTCCTCTGTAACAAAATGTCTCCTAATTCAACTCTGCAACCAGAACTTACTCTGTCCAAGAAAAGAACTTTTGCCAATCAGAGGTATATGGTATTAGTAACTCTTTTCTTGCAGGATAAAGTAAAAAAAAAAAAAAAAATGTATGTACTCATATGTGTCATACAATATTTTATAGGCGTAAGATGTCATCAAAGATGATTGCCATTATCTACGTCATCCTGATCTTGGGGAAGGAGTTCCATGCTGAGCCGATTGCTGTACCAGGTCCTTTATCGGGGATCATGCTACAAGATACAGCGGGGTTCATCTTGACGAACAAGAGGATATTATCCCAGAAGGTCTACATCATCCTGGATCCACGCGTTTTCGTCGAAAGGCAATTCAACGTATCCAAGATCCAGTCACCGGAAATCCAAGCCTGGTACCAGATGCACATCAGATATTCCCAAGAAAGGATTACCCAGATCCTGGAGCAAGCAAGGAAGACCTTGACCAGAGAACAATTTTCTACAGACCGAAGCGATTCATTTTGTTGCAATCGTAGCCGCCATAATCTTTGGCGTAGTGGACACTGTTATTACTACCGGTGTGACAGTTGCCGATTCCATCTCTATCAAGACATTGGAACTC
Organism: Bufo bufo; assembly: GCF_905171765.1. NCBI lineage: Eukaryota > Metazoa > Chordata > Amphibia > Anura > Bufonidae > Bufo > Bufo bufo. Next base: position 795,775,306 of record NC_053389.1, on the reverse strand, counting down.
GAAGTTGGTTCATTGAAAAGGAACTTATTAAACATTCATGTGGAGATAAGAATCAAAACAAACCTTTATCGAACTTATATCCTATTTTGCAGGATCTATGGGATGGTTGAGTTTGTTGACCATCCAAGTCATGTGTTAGATAAGGTTCTCCAGAAGAACTTTAGCCAAACTCTGGTTGGAACACTATGAGCCAAGTCTACGCATCGAAGAAGATATATGAAAAGCCCTTTTAAACATTCCAAATACATTCACATTTTATGGAACATTTTGGAATGAAGGTGGATTTGTTGTGCATTTTCATAAGTGTACAATGTATCTGATGATATTATATTCAATATGGATGATCATTGCCTTTAACAACATGTGATCAGCATGAACCTAAAAAAAACTAAGATGGGTTCATGGCAAGTTCAATGTGTTAAAAGTAAATATATAGGGAGCATTATACTTCGTATTATTGTTTAGAGACATGGATTTATCTACACTGGTTTCTCTAAACTTGTCTGTCTGAGGAACAATGGGTGTTTCATGGCTAAACCATGATCTGATAAGAGACGTCCATAAAACACATCTGGTGTGGAACAGATATCTATTCATATATTCACATATAGATATATATATTCCTGTGTGCATTTATTTAGCGTTTGAACTTGTTAATGATTCATATATACTATGCAATATTGATGTATTATAGGGATGTGCGAACCCGAACTGTATAGTTCGGGTTCGTACTGAATTTTGGTGTGTCCGTGACACGGACCCGAACCCGAACATTTTCGTAAAAGTCCGGGTTCGGGTTCGGTGTTCGGCGTTTTTTGGGCGCTTTTTGAAAGGCTGCAAAGCAGCCAATCAACAAGCGTCATACTACTTGCCCCAAGAGGCCATCACTGCCTTGCCTACTATTGGCATGGCTGTGATTGCCCAGTGCAGCATGTGACCCAGCCTCTATATAAGCTTGGGTCACGTAGCGCTGCACGTTACTCTGCTGATTCAAGCATAGGGAGAGGTTGCTGCTGCGACGTTAGGGCGAGATTAGGCAGATTAACTCCTCCAAAAGACTTAATTCAGTGATCGATCTCCAGCTGTGGATCATTGAAGTGCTAATATTGTATTGCTCACTTTTTTTAGGCTGCCCAGAGCGTTTTTATATCACTTTTTTCTGGGGTGATCAGCGGCCATTTTGTGGCTTGTGGTGTGCCAGCACAAGCTACCACCAAGTGCATTTAACCATCAATAGTGTGGTTATTTTTTGCTATATCCTACATCAGGTGCAGGCTGAGCCTGTGTCACCCAAGTGCATTTAACCATCAACAGTGTGGTTATTTTTTGCTATATCCTACATCAGGTGCAGGCTGAGCCTGTGTCACCCAAGTGCATTTAACCATCAACAGTGTGGTTATTTTTTGGCCATATACTACATCAGGTGCAGGCTGAGCCTGTGTCACCCAAGTGCATTTAACCATCAACAGTGTGGTTATTTTTTGCTATATCCTACATCAGGTGCAGGCTGAGCCTGTGTCACCCAAGTGCATTTAAGCATCAACAGTGTGGTTATTTTTTGCCCATATACTACATCAGGGGTAAGTTGAGCCTGTCACCCAGCGCCTAAAAAATAGGCCTGACATTTCTATTCCTCCAAATCAGTACAGTTTTAGCTGGTCAAGTTATATTTAGTGACCGTAAAAGCACAGTTTTTGTTCTGGGTTGAAAAACTATTCCCAAATTTGCCATTCTCATAAATAAGTAGTTTCTGCTATATCAGGCCTACTTTAAATCTATCCCAAAAAGGATATCTTAGATTCAAGGTGCTGATAGTGTAATTCTGAAAAACTTGAAGAGGACCTTTCACCGATTCTTACCCTATGAACTAACTATACAGACATGTGGAGCCGCGCCCGGGGATCTCACTGCACTTACTGTTATCCCTGGGCGCCGCTCCGTTCTGCAGCTATGCCCTCCGGTATCTCCGCTCACTAAGTTATAGTAGGCGGAGATACCAGTCCCTAAGTTATGGTAGGCGGAGTCTGCCCTAGAGCTGGCCAATCGCAGCGCAGAGCTCACAGCCTGGGAGGTTATTTTCTCCCAGGCTGTGAGCTATGCAATGCGATTGGCCAGCGCTACAGAAGAACAAGGCCAGACTCCGCCTACCATAACTTAGGGAACGGAGATACCGGAGGGCATAGCGGCAGAACGGAGCGGCGTCCGGGGATAACAGTAAGTGCAGTGAGATCCCCGGGCACCGCTCTCCATGTCTGTATAGTTAGTTCATAGGGTAAGAATCGGTGAAAGGACCTCTTTAACACACACGCTACCGTGCAGATACAAGTCTAATTCTGTGATTAAAGGTATATCTGTCACACAGCGCGTAAAAAATAGGCCTCACATTTATATTTAACCAAATCTGTCATTACTTGTGTGCCTGTATTAGTGTAATACGGTACCTAGATAGATAGCCAGACAGTGTTAGGTGTCTGTAAAAAAAGGCCTGAATTTTAATTCAATACATTGGCCCGAATAATATTTTTCTTATTGTGGTGAACGGTAACAATGAGGAAAACAACTAGTAAGGGATGCGGACGTGGACATAGTCGTGGTGGTGTTAGTGGACCCTCTGGTGCTGGGAGAGGACGTGGCCGTTCTGCCACAGCCACACGTCCTAGTGTACCAACTACCTCAGGTCCCAGTAGCCGCCAGAATTTACAGGGATATTTGGTGGGTCCCAATGCCGTTCTATGGATGGTAAGGCCTGAGCAGGTACAGGCATTAGTCAATTGGGTGGCCGACAGTGCATCCAGCACGTTCACATTATCTCCCACCCAGTCTTCTGCAGAAAGCGCACAGATGGCGCATGAAAACCAAGCCCATCAGTCTGTCACATCACCCCCATGCATATCAGGGAAACTGTCTGAGCCTCAAGTTATGCAGCAGTCTCTTATGCTGTTTGAAGACTCTGCTGCCAGGGTTTCCCAAGGGCATCCACCTAGCCCTTCCCCAGGGGTGGAAGAGATAGAATGCACTAACGCACAACCACTTATGTTTACTGATGATGATGACATGGGAATACCACCTCAGCACGTCTCTGATGATGACGAAACACAGGTGCCAACTGCTGCGTCTTTCTGCAGTGTGCAGACTGAACAGGAGGTCAGGGATCAAGACTGGGTGGAAGACGATGCAGGGGACGATGAGGTCCTAGACCCCACATGGAATGAAGGTCGTGCCACTGACTTTCACAGTTCGGAGGAAGAGGCAGTGGTGAGACCGAGCCAACAGTGTAGCAAAAGAATGAGCAGTTGGCAAAATCAGAACACCCGCCGCCAAGAGACTCCGCCTGCTACTGACCGCCGCCATCTGGGACCGAGCACCCCAAAGGCAGCTTCAAGGAGTTCCCTGGCATGGCACTTCTTTAAACAATGTGCTGATGACAAGACCCTAGTGGTTTGCACGCTGTGCCATCAGAGCCTGAAGCGAGGCATTAACGTTCTGAACTTTAGCACAACCTGCATGACCAGGCACCTGCATGCAAAGCATGAACTGCAGTGGAGTAAACACCTTAAAAACAAAAAAGTCACTCAGGCTCCCCCTGCTACCTCTTCTGCTGCTCCCGCCTCGGCCTCTTCTGATTCTGCAGCCTCGGCCTCTTCCTCCGCCTCTGGAGGAACGTTGGCACCTGCCGCCCAGCAAACATGGGATGTACCACCAACACCTGCGTCACCAAGCATCTAAACCATGTCACACGGCAGCGTTCAGCTCTCCATCTCACAAACATTTGAGAGAAAGCAAAAATTCCCACCTAGCCACCCTCGATCCCTGGCCCTGAATGCCAGCATTTCTAAACTACTGGCCTATGAAATGCTGTAATTTAGGCTGGTGGACACAGACAACTTCAAACAGCTCATGTCGCTTGCTGTCCCACAGTATGTTGTTCCCAGCCGGCACTACTTCTCCAAGAGAGCCGTGCCTTCCCTGCACAACCAAGTGTCCGATAAAATCAAGTGTGCACTGCGCAACGCCATCTGTGCAAGGCCCACCTAACCACAGATACGTAGACCAGTAAGCACGGCCAGGGGACACTATATCTCCCTAACTGCACACTGGGTAAATGTAGTGGCGGCTGGGCCACAGGCGGAGAGCTGTTTGGCGCACGTCCTTCCGCCGCCAAGGATCGCAGGGCAACATTCTTTGCCTCCTGTCTCCTCCTCCTCCTACTCAGCTTCCTCCTCCTCTTCTTCCACCTGCTCATCCAGTCAGCCACACACCTTCACCACCAACTTCAGCACAGCCCGGGGTAAACGTCAGCAGGCCGTTCTGAAACTCATATGTTTGGGGGACAGGCCCCACACCGCACAGGAGTTGTGGCGGGGTATAAAACAACAGACCGACGAGTGGTTGCTGCCGGTGAGCCTCAAGCCCGGCCTGGTGGTGTGCGATAATGGGCGAAATCTCGTTGCAGCTCTGGGACTAGCCGGTTTGACGCACATCCCTTGCCTGGCGCATGTGCTGAATTTGGTGGTGCAGAAGTTCATTCGCAACTACCCCGACATGTCAGAGCTGCTGCATAAAGTGCGGGCCGTCTGTTCGCGCTTCCGGCGTTCACACTCTGCTGCTGCACGCCTGTCTGCGCTACAGCGTAACTTCGGCCTTCCCGCTCACCGCCTCATATGCGATGTGCCCACCAGGTGGAACTCCACCTTGCACATGCTGGACAGACTGTGCGAGCAGCAGCAGGCCATAGTGGAGTTTCAGCTGCAGCACGCACGGGTCAGTCGCACTGCGGAACAGCACCACTTCACCACCAATGACTGGGCCTCCATGCGAGACCTGTGTGCCCTGTTGCGCTGTTTTGAGTACTCCACCAACATGGCCAGTGGCGATGACGCCGTTATCAGCGTTATAATACCACTGCTATGTCTCCTTGAGAAAACACTTAGGGCGATGATGGAAGAGGAGGTGGCCCAGGAGGAAGAGGCGGAAGAGGGGTCATTTTTAGCACTTTCAGGCCAGTCTCTTCGAAGTGACTCAGAGGGAGGTTTTTTGCAACACCAGAGGCCAGGTACAAATGTGGCCAGACAGGGCCCACTACTGGAGGACGAGGATGAGGCGGAGGTGGAGGAGGATGAGGATGAAGCATGTTCACAGCGGGGTGGCACCCAAAGCAGCTCGGGCCCATCACTGGTGCGTGGCTGGGGGGAAACACAGGACGATGACGATACGCCTCCCACAGAGGACAGCTTGTCCTTACCTCTGGGCAGCCTGGCACACATGAGCGACTACATGCTGCAGTGCCTGCGCAACGACAGCAGAGTTGCCCACATTTTAAGTGTGCGGATTACTGGGTTGCCACCCTGCTGGATCCCCGGTACAAAGACAATGTGCCCACAAGCGCACGTTGGTAGACCCGCTACTGAGAGCATTCCCAAATGTCACAGGGGAACCAGTGGAAGCCCAAGGCGAAGGCAGAGGAGGAGCAAGAGGTCGCCAACGCAGCTGTGTCACGGCCAGCTCCTCTGAGGGCAGGGTTAGTATGGCAGAGATGTGGAAAAGTTTTGTCACCACGCCATAGCTAACTGCACCACCACCTGATACGGAACGTGTTAGCAGGAGGCAAAATTTCACTAACATGGTGGAACAGTACCTGTGCACACCCCTCCACGTACTGACTGATGGTTCGGCCCCATTCAACTTCTGGGTCTCCAAATTGTCCACGTGGCCAGAGCTAGCCTTTTATGCCTTGGAGGTGCTGGCCTGCCCGGCGGCCAGCGTTTGTCTGAACGTGTATTCAGCACGGCAGGGGGCGTCATTACAGACAAACGCAGCCGCCTGTCTACAGCCAATGTGGACAAGCTAACGTTCATAAAAATGAACCAGGCATGGATCCCACAGGACCTGTCCATCCCTTGTGCAGATTAGATATTAACTACCTCCCCTTAACAATATATTATTCTACTCCAGGGCACTTCCTCATTCAATCCTATTTTTATTTTTATTTTACCATTATATTGCGGGGCAACCCAAAGTTGAATGAACCTCTCCTCTGTCTGGGTGCCGGGGCCTAAATGTGTGACAGTGGCCTGTTCCAGTGGTGGGTGACGTGAAGCCTGATTCTCTGCTATGACATGAAGACTGATTCTGTGCTGACATGAAGCCAGATTCTCTGTTACGCGACCTCTCTCCTCTGCCTGGGTGCCTGGGCCTAAATATGTGACAGTGGCCTGTTCCAGTGGTGGGTGACGTGAAGCCTGATTCTCTGCTATGACTTGAAGACTGATTCTCTGCTGACATGAAGCCAGATTCTCTGTTACGGGACCTCTCTCCTTTGTCTGGGTGCCAGGGCCTAAATGTGTGACAGTGGCCTGTTCCAGTGGTGGGTGACGTGAAGCCTGATTCTCTGCTATGACATGAAGACTGATTCTGTGCTGACATGAAGGCAGATTCTCTGTTACGGGACCTCTCTCCTCTGTCTGGGTGCCGGGGCCTAAATATGTGACAGTGGCCTGTTCCAGTGGTGGGTGACGTGAAGCCTGATTCTCTGCTATGACATGAAGACTGATTCTGTGCTGACATGAAGCCTGAATCTCTGTTATTGTACCTCTCTCCTCTGCCTGGGTGCCTGGGCCTAAATATGTGACAGTGGCCTGTTCCAGTGGTGGGTGACGTGAAGCCTGATTCTCTGCTATGACATGAAGACTGATTCTCTGCTGACATGAAGCCTGAATCTCTGTTATGGGACCTCTCTCCTCTGCCTGGGTGCCTGGGCCTAAATATGTGACAGTGGCCTGTTCCAGTGGTGGGTGACGTGAAGCCTGATTCTCTGCTATGACATGAAGACTGATTCTGTGCTGACTTGAAGCCAGATTCTCTGTTACGGGACATCTCTCCTCTGTCTGGGTGCCTGGGCCTAAATATGTGACAGTGGCCTGTTCCAGTGGTGGGTGACGTGAAGCTTAATTCTCTGCTATGACATGAAGACTGATTCTCTCCTGACATGAAGCCTGAATCTCTGTTATGGGACCTCTCTCCTCTGCCTGGGTGCCTGGGCCTAAATATGTGACAGTGGCCTGTTCCAGTGGTGGGTGACGTGAAGCCTGATTATCTGCTATGACATGAAGACTGATTCTGTGCTGACATGAAGCCAGATTCTCTGTTACGGGACCTCTCTCCTCTGTCTGGGTGCCTGGGCCTAAATATGTGACAGTGGCCTGTTCCAGTGGTGGGTGATGTGAAGCCTGATTCTCTGCTATGACATGCAGACTGATTCTCTGCTGACATGAAGCCAGATTATCTGTTACGGGACCTCTCTCATCTGCCTGGGTGCCGGGGCCTAAATATATGACAATGGACTGTTACAGTGGTGGGTGACGTGATGCCAGATTCTCTGCTATGGCATGAAGACTGATTCTCTGCTGACATGAAGCCAGATTCTCTGCTATGGGACCTCTCTCCAATTGATATTGGTTTATTTTTATATATTTTATTTTTATTTTTATTAATTTCCCTATCCACATTTGTTTGCAGGGGATTTACCTACCTGTTGCTGCCTTTTGCAGTCCTCTAGCTCTTTCCTGGGCTGTTTTACAGCCTTTTTAGTGCCGAAAAGTTCGGGTCCCCATTGACTTCAATGGGGTTCGGGTTCGGGACGAAGTTCGGGTCGGGTTCGGATCCCGAACCCGAACATTTCCGGGAAGTTCGGCCGAACTTCTCGAACCCGAACATCCAGGTGTTCGCTCAACTCTAATTATAACCAAATATTATTAATGTATCTTTATGTGTCTGTATCTCACAGAGAGGATATATTCTAGTGGATATGGAGAGTGTTTAAGTTGAAATTTCTTAAATAGGGTTTATTTTAGAGGAGCTGATGTTATTTCAAACATCATTACTCAATAGCTGAGACTGTTAAGATACACAAACCAGGAGAAAACTTTCTAAGAACCATTATACCCTTATCTGCCCCATAAATTCAGGGATTAGGGAAACTTCTAATACCACCAGTCAGTCTGAGCAAAATGTCAGAAAGAGTCCCTCCTAATTGATTTAAGGTGGATGAGATCAGAGTTTAAGTGGTATAATAAAGCAATATATCTGTGTTAATTCTTAAAATATTTAAAATTGTTATATGATACAACAGTGCCATCAAGTGGTAGATGGGCAGAAGTTTCTAAGGAATGTCAATTAAATGACATCATCCCACCTTATCTAATTGGAAATCCCTAATCCAAGAGGGGATGGGCATAGATAAGGATTGGAATATCTGATCCATTTTTGGGGAGATGAGGACACTTTACAAGGACTTCACAAAGGGGATCACTTCACAAAGATTCATTCATCAGCATCACTTCACACGTCAGGAACGTACCACAGGACGGGACATATCTAAATCTTGGAAAGCTGGGTCCATTCTAAAAGCTCTTTATCCCAAAGCCAGGGGTAATGTATAATCTATTTCATTTGCAGTAATTATAAATCGCTCCAATTGGCATATAGTTGAGATCCCATTTTTAGTGGGTCAATAGTGTTAAAACAATAATTTTATGGGAAATTTTAATGAACTTGCACATCATTAGAATTCCTGTAATATTGCTATCAGAGTGGAATCTCTGATCGGATTTTATTATCCGTAGTTAGGCCAACGGACGTATTTATAAGGTGTCTCTTACTGCCATATTCTTTGATTGAGCATAAGGGATTTTCCACAGATTCATTTCTATTGTTTTATTGTTGTTGTTACATTATAATATTTTGATAACCAGTATACTAATCGGTAATAATTCAATAAAAGAAAAGAGTAGTATTGTATTGTACTTGGTGTAGTAAATTAAGTGAGCCCGGCGTAAACGGTGGAGCATCATCTTGTGGTCAATTTTGATATTATCCTTGTATTCATTTGTATGCCATTTTTACTGCATGTATTTATTTGTAATAAATTATATTTTATATAATTAATTGCACCCTGTTTCATTATCTGCACAAATTAACTTTAGATCTCATCAATAAAAGAACTGGCGTTTATATGTCCGCCAATTAAATTTTTCATTAAAATTTTTCATATTTCATAAAAATATGAAATCATAATTTTTAGGATTTTATATCTTATATGAAATAAATACCCGACAAACAGCAGGAGTTCCGTCAGACCAGTCCACCTGCTTACACAAACCCATCACCTATGAAGCCTAAGATTAAGCTCCCTGATAACTTATCTGGTGACCGTAATGGTTTTGCAACCTCTAGGGAAAGTTTCAAACTGTGTTTTATGGTGAAATGTCACTCCTCAGGTACTGAAGCACAGAGAGTCGGTATCATCATGTGTGTTGTAAGGGTATTTTGAAGTACTGGTTGGTTCTGACCCCTTTAATTCTGTCTCTTTTATATTATCTTTAATATTCTAATATTCTGTGTAATTCTTCCTTGTAATGTAGTGGGTTGAGGATAGTTAGATCATACCCATCCCCTATTGTGCTGAGGCCATATCCTTGAGAAGATTATCTCAGAGACATGCATGTTGCGCACTGCAGGAGGGGCTAAAAGGTATAAACTCTGTTACACACATATATTAGTTGGCACTCCATTGAAGTCTTTATTCTAGATAGGATGTAAGTATTGATTTGTCTTGTACACACTTTGGTGTCGTCCATGTGCAATAACATGGCGACCGGAGTCCTAATCCATAAAGTGCTGATTATTTACTTTTTACTTTTCTGTATGTGATTTGTCTGTTTTACCTTATATTTACTCACACTTAATAAATATATTTATTCCCTTAGCCTGAGTAAGCTTATTCATTCTCAAATCTTTTGAATTTGCATTAAAACGATCATGTCTCTGTTGCAAGGTGACCCCCAGGAGTAGGCATTTGCACTTCTGCCTAATTACCCTGAGCTGTATTCTGTAGGCAGTTTTTTTTTCTGCCCTCGATCTTCTGTGTGATGAGCCAGACAGGGCAGCCTATTCTGAAAGTCAGCACCTTTCTTTACGTCAAGGCAAGTGGTCTGTTGAGGACTATTGCTCCGAGTTTCGCAGGTGGTCGTCTTGGGCTTACTTTGGTTCAAGGTAGATAGTTTTGTCTTTATTTAGAGTACTGGGGAATTAAAATTGGGTCCCCCAATGCTCTAATCATTGCATTTCTATCCAGCTTGCTGGTCTTGAATTGCCTCTGCGTTGTGATAATGACTGTGCAATAGAACTTGTAGCTGATGCTGAGTTCCCTAAAGGCAAGATTTATAATCTTGCTGTAACTAAAAGACAGGCCATGAAAGATTATTTTTATTCACGATAGCCTAAAGAAGGACATATACAGCTGTCTGTATCCCCTATGGGAGCTGGGTTATTTTTAGTTGGGAAGAAAGATGGTGGACTATGCCCTTGTATCGACTGTAGGAATATTAAATAGTATCACTGTCAGGAACCAGTATCCTCTTTCCCTTTACCCTAATCTTTTTAATCAAATTGTTCAAGCTCACTGATTTTTTAAGATTGACCTCAGAGGAGCCCACAACTTAATTAGAATCTGGAAGGGGGTGAATGGAAGATGGCACTCAATACCCCTGAAGGGCATTTTGAATACCTTGTAATGCCCTTTGGGAAGTGTAATGCCCAGCAGTGTTCCAAAACCTCATTAATGATGTTCTTCGGAATTCCTGGGTCTCTTTGTTGTTTTCTATTTTGACAATATTTTAATTTTTTCTTCTGATTAGGCCTCACATGATGTACACGTAAGAAAGGTTTTACAAAAATTTAGAGAAAACTGTTAGAAAAATTTAGCAAATATGTCTTTGGTGTCAAAAAGTCTCTTTTCTGGGTTGTAAACTGACACCCCAAATATTTTATATGGACCTGCCGAGGTGCAAGCTGTTGTTGATTGGGCTAGACCCACTTCCTTCAAGGCCTTACAGAGATTCCATGGAGTTTGTAGATTATTATAGAAAATTTATTAGAAATTTTCCAATCATTGCCAAACCATTGACAGATTTAACCAGGAAATCAAATCAATTGGTCCTCTGTTGCGTTGTCTGCTTTTGAAACTCTGAAAGAGAGTTAAATTCGTGCTTCTGTACTCATCCAACCAGATGTCACCAAGCAATTCATTGTTGAAGTGAATACTTCAGAGGTTGAAGTAGGTACTGTATTGTCGCATATGTTATCTTCTCTGACTAATTTGCAGCCATGGGCATTCTTTTCTCGAAAACTTTCCTCTTCGGAGAAGAATTGTGACATCGGCAATCGATATTTGCTGGCTATAAAATGGGCCTTCGAGCATTGGCGGCATTTCTTAGAAGGAGCCCAACAACAGGTCATTGTATTTAGGATCATAAGAACCTGGTCTACCTTGACACTGCTAAGTGCTTGAACCCCAGAAAAGCACTCTGGACCTTGTTCTTCCCGAAGTTAAATTTTATTGTTATGTATCGTCCTGGCTTTTGTAATGTGAAAGCAGATGCTTTTTCACATAGTTTTGGGATCTGTGAGTCTATTGATACTAAACCTGTTAACATTCTTTCTCCTGGTATAGTCATTGCTGTCATTAATCCTGAACTTCCCTCAGAAATTCAATGTTGTCAGGATTTAGCTCCCAGTAATATTCCTTGTGGTAAACTATTTGTGCCTCCAAATCTTTGTCTTAAAGTGACTTGGTCACAAGATACGGGTGACTTTGTCTCGGCATGTGATGTTTTCGCAAGAGCCTAGGTACCCTGGAGACACCCTGGTCTACTTTATCCCTTGCCATTTCCACAGAGATCCTGGAACTTCATCTCTTTCCCCCTTCTCAGGTGAGGACTGTTATCTGAGTAGCAGGGCTGGGACAAGGCCATTTGGTGCCCAGGGCGAAGATGGCAAACTGCGCCCCCCCCCCCCCCCCCCGTTTTTAAGAAAGAATCAATGTTGTTTCAAAACAAGAATATACTTAAAGCAATAGAACAAAGGACTGTGGGACTTTGAAAGTCACAGACACTATAAGTTCCCCCCCATCATCATGTGCCAGTATAAAGTCCCCCCCATCATCATGTGCCAGTTTTGTAATAAGCCCCCCCAATGTGCCAGTAACACTATTGTAAAAAAAAACAAAAAAAAAACACTTATACTTACCTAAGTGTCAGCGATGCGATGCAGCCTCTTCCTGTGTCCCACGCTGTAATGTAAGGCTCAGGCGGCACGATAACGTCATTGCGCCGGCCTCTGATAGGCTGCCGGCCTAGTGCCTGCAGCCAGGGGCGTACATAAAAATCACTGGGCCCCATAGCAGGAATCTAAATTGGGCCCCCATTCCCCTTTTATAGCCCCTCCCTTTGTTCCATGAACTATTCTTGCTGCTGCGTTTTATAATTTATGCCATCAGGGCCGGAATGGGATTACAAAACAGCCCTGGCACACAAAAGAGGTATAATAGATGCAGATGTATATTATATACAGCAGTGTACAGTTATGTGAGGTACGCGGTATAATAGATGCAGTGTGTACAGGTATATAGTATATTCCCTAGTGTTCTGATATGTGAGGTACAGGGTATAATAGATGCAGTGTGTACAGGTATATAGTATATACAGCAGTGTACTGATATGTGAGGTACGGGGTATAATATATGCAGTGTATACAGTATATACAGTAGTGTAATATGTGAGGTACGAGGTATAATAGATGCAGTGTGTACAGGTATATAGTAAATACAGCAGTGTATTGACACCTCGTACCTCACATATCAGTACACTGCTGTATATACTATATATCTGTACACACTGCATCTATTATACCTCGTACCTCACATATATAGTATATACAGAAGTGTACTGATATCTGTACACACAGCATCTATTATACCTCATACCTCACATATCAGTGCACTGCGGTATATACTATATATCTGTACATATTGCATGTATAATACTGTGTAATATATGCAGTGTGTGTGCATGTATGTGTGTGTATATATATATATATATATATATATATATACAGAGCAGTGTATTGATGTGACACATAGAAGGTATAATACTGTAGATGCAGTGTTTATAGAAATATGTGGTCAGTTATGCATTATAGTCACTGTGAGGTACATGAGGTAGTGGTAACTGTCTGAAGTAGTATACATGAGTGAGCAATGAGTAAAAACAGGGCATGGAGGGGGGGGTAAATGATGAAAAGTGGAGGACCTCCTCTTACCTCTCCATTCCAGTCTGTATGGATCAATGCAGAGCTGCTTGTGAACTTTTAATACTTGCTGTTAGAGGTTGAAGGACCTGTGATGATGTCATCACAGGTCCTGGCAGATGTACCTTTGAAACCTAGGAACTACACCATTTTTGGTGCAGTTCCTTTGCTAGATTCTGCAGGACCTGTGATGTTGAAGATGATGTCATCACAGGTCCTGGCAGATGCACTGTTCTAACCTGGGAACTACACTTTACACTGTGCAGTTCCCTTACAGGACCTGTGATGACATCATCAAAGGTCCTTTAGCTTTAGAAAGGTAAACAGGAGTAATTAGGGGGCGGGGCCTCTCCTCCACTTCGGTGCCTGCCTGCAGCCTATCAGAGGAAAGGGAAGGGACACGCCTCTCCCTCCCCTGCACCTCCGCTGGCACAGACAGTTTACAATAAAGATGAGCGCAATGGAAGCGCTCATCTCCCTGTGCCCGGCGGCGGCTGCTCACTTGGGGGGGGGGGGTCATTTTAGTTGGGGGGGCACATGGGGGGGCACAGCATGATGTAGGGGGGGCCGCTGCAGTGGCCCCCTCTGGCCCCCCCCTGGCGACGCCACTGCTGCTGGCACTTCACCTGCGCCCCCCTCCTGTCCGCAAATGGTAGCGCCCAGGGCACCCGCTCCTTCGGCCCCTGCCTTGTACCGGCCCTGCTGAGTAGTCATTGACAGATTCTCCAAAATGTGTCATCTGGTTCCGCTAAAGAAACTCCCTGATGCTAAGAAACTTGCAATTTTTTATAGATAATATTCTCAAATTACACAGGAGTCCATTGTCTCTAATAGGGGAGTACAGATTCTGGAGAGTTTAGCAAAAGGTTGGGAATCAAACTGTCCTTCTCTTCAGCATTCCTTCCTAGACAAACTGAAAGGGTCAATTAGGTTCTGGAGCAGTTCTTGAGATGCTTTGTATCTGATTGTCAAATAAAATGGGAAAAAATATTTGTCACTAGCGGAGTTTGCCATAAACAATCACATAAGCTCCTCTATTGGCTTCTCACCATTCTATTGCATTTATGGGTTTAATCCGAGGTTTTTGTTCAGTGTCTGAGTTTAGTTTTATGAGTCCCGTGGAGTATGTCATCATGAATGACCTGTGCACAGTTTGGGCCCAGGCTCGTAAGCATCCTGTGTTAATAAGCCAATAGGAAACGTTCCTTGGGTCCGAATTGTGTTCTAGGGGAATTTTTATGGCTTTCTGCTAAGAATTTGCACCTTAGGGTCCCGTCTGTTAAACTTGCTGTTAAAATTTATTGGTCCATACAAGATCACTTCTATAATAAATCCGGTATTTTTTGCTCTTCAGTTGCTAATCTCCTTTCGGATACATAATGTATTCCATGAATTACTACTTATGAAAAACATTCCTTCTGTGATTCTTTCAATTAAAACTCCTGATCCCATTATTATCCAAGGCGAATTGGAGTATCAGGTAGAGAAAATTCTTGACTCCCAGAGTTCAGGGTTCTCTGCAGTACCTTATTGATTGGAAGGGAAATTGTGCTGAGGAGAGAATATGGGTTGTTTCTTTGAATGTTCATGCTAATTAGGAAGTTTTATCTTGAGTTCGCATTGCAGCCTACTACCTATGCTGAGGGTCTGGTGGCCCCTTGTAAGAGGGGGTAATGACCCATTTTTGTACAAATTTTTGTATTGTGTTTATCTGTCCTTGTTTGTTAGTCCTTCTCTGCACTTACATAATGTAGGGACCGTCGACCAGTTGCAGGCTAGCTATCTAAGGCTAGTACTGCAACTAGGTAGGGAAAGCGGGCTGGGTTCTAGCCTTTAGTGCTCACTTTCCTTGTCTGTCCCCACCTACAATCGTAACACAAAATAAATTAAATTGGAACATTGTGGAGATGGAAAAACACAGATTTAGGCCTAATGTGTCACAATATCACTCACAGATATTTGAAAGTTTGAAATTGATGGAAACCCCATCAAAATGGTTTGGAAACTGTATTAAGAGGATAGCTGGATGCGTCTCAGACACCTATTATCTACGACATACAATAGACAACCACACAAAGGCTATATGCCAAAAGCCAGGTATATGCAAGCCATCAATCTATCCATGAGACAGATGACAGGCTTAATCAGCATACCTTACAATGGCAGCCTTGTGCACTATGAGACATTCCAAACCAGCTCTCATCTGACTGAGAGCCAGTAAGCCTCAAAGTTACTTCAGTTCTGTTGGATGGCTTGGGTGGACCTGCGCCCCTAGATCAATATCATTAGTGAGACAAAAACTTAATATTCAATAACCTTTCTATACAGTTTTGTCATGTAAAAACTCATTTGCATAAACATGGGAATATGGGAAAGACATGCAAATGAGCAGAATCTGCCTTGTTTTGCATGGAAAATTTGCAATCTACACTACTCATGAACAGCGCCATCTATTGGTTTCATAGTCTTATGACAAGAGTAATAGTATTGTCATAAGACTATGAAAACAATATATATAATAATGAAATTCATAGTCTTATGACAAGATTATTAGTGTAGCCTTTTGCATGGAAAATTTGCGATAGAAATTAGCAATTCGAATATTTGCAATCTACACTACTCATGAACAGTCATAAGACTATGAAACCAATAGATGGCGCTGTTCATGAGTCATTACAAGCAGGGCAATAGTCCTCAGATACACCTTAGCAAGCTTATAATACCGCAGATAAAGTGCTAGAAGATGTGTGAATGATAGCAGCAATCCAATATACACCTCAGTGTTAGAGCAGGCTATTATTGACTGAGTGCTACATGGTGTGTGGACTCTGTTGAGCAGTGTTCCACACTTACTAGCGCCCCAACAAGATGAACAGCGCCATCTTTTGGTTTCATAGTCTTATGACAAGAGTAATAGTGTTGTCATAAGACTATGAAAACAATAGATGGCGCTGTTCATTTGCAGTCTGCTTTTTGCCTCCTGTGCACTGTGAGTTCTACCTGCTTCTCCTCCTTCTCCTCTTCATCATCCGATGCCAAGAATGCCTGCGCATTGCTAAGATCTGGGAATGGATGGGAAAATAATTCCTCCGATTGAGTGGAGGGTCTATGGTGGTGGTGGTGGTGTCTTTGGGGGAGCAAACAGCGGAGAGTGAGAAGGGTGCAGATACAGAGGATGAGGAGGGTGCAGAAGCGGAAGGCTGAGTGAGCGACTCAATTAACTCTGGTGCTTCCTTTGACATAATCGAACGCACATTCTCCAACTTCCCACTTAGGCTCCGACCTAGTGCACCTGCCCAACCCCTACCACCCCTGCGGAACGGCCTGCCTCTTCCTCTGCCTATCATTTTCAAAATGACCCTGTGCCAAAGTCCCTAGAGAAGATCAGTTTTTGTGGAAGCTGATATATGTCAGGCCTCAATCAGTTGTTAGTTAAAGCTGGTATATCACCCTCAAGCAGCAATTTTGTGGACGCAGGTACCGTATATGGAAAACCTCTATCACTATTTTGTGGAAGCTGATATATGGCAGGCCTTAATCAGTTGTTAGTTGAAGCTGGTATATCACCCTCAAACAGTAATTTTGTAGACGCAGGTATATGGAAAACCTCTATCAATATTTTGTGGAAGCTGGTATATGGTAGGCCTCAATCAGTTGTTAGTTGAAGCAGGTATATTACCATCAAGCAGTAATTTTGTGGACGCAGGTATATGGAAAACCTCTATCACTATTTTGTGGAAGCTGGTATATGGTAGGCCTCAATCAGTTGTTAGTTGAAGCAGGTATATTACCATCAAGCAGTAATTTTGTGGACGCAGGTATATGGAAAACTTCAATCTCTATTTTGGGGAGCTGATAGATCACAGCCCTCAATCAGTATTTTCTGGAAGCATACAAATGCACTATAATATATTTTCTGTTAGAAAGTATATTATAAGTATATCACACCCCTCTGTGTATCACACCTATCGATAGCACAACGTTAGCAGTCTGTAAATGGAATTTTGTGGCCCTATTAGCTAGCGTTTGGTGTCCCTAAGTTCCTAACAGTCTGTCCCTGCTCCAAAATGCAACCTCTCCCTACACTGGAAAAACACATAATGTAAAATGGCTGCCAGATCAGGTTCTGTTATAGGGTTGGGGGTGTGTCAATGTGCTGAAATGTCTCAATTGGCTGTCCTGTCCCACCTGATGGATATGTCATGGGTCAAAGTTCGGCGCAATGCAAAAGAAAATGGCGCACATGGACATCGCCATATGTTCGCATTTTCGGCGGATCGCAAACGCGCAAAGTTCGCCACGAACCGACCGCCAGGCAAACCGCAAGGCCATCACTACTCATCACGAGTCAACCAGATGCTGAGGCAGTGCCGGGCAGAGGAACAGTGACACTGCGTATTGTAACACACGTATATGGTGGTTTTCTAAATTCAACCCAAAATAAATTAAATTGGAACTGTGTGGAGATTGAAAAAACACGTATTTAGGCCTAATATGTCATGTTATCACTCACAGATAACTTTGTCTGCTACCCTGCATATTATAAGACATGTTATAAGACATGTATATGCTGGTTTTAATAATTTCAACCAAAAATAAATTTAATTGGAACTGTGTAGATATAGAAAAACATGGATGTATGCCTCACGTTATCACTCACGGATAATTTTGTCTGCTACCCTGTGTATTGTAAGAAACGTATATACTGGTTTTAAAAAATTCAACCCAAAATAAATTTAATTAAAACTGTGTGAAGATTGAAAAACATGGATTAAGTCCTAATGTGTCACGTTATCACTCACAGATAATTTTGTCCGCTACCCCATGTATTATAAGATACGTTAATGCTGGTTTTTAAAACTTGAACCAACAATGAGAGTTCAAATGCTACATTTATCATCTGGATGGTAAAACATGTGTTGCACAGTTTTGCTCTTATTCCTCAACCAACCCCTTCCCAAATGTACTTCAGTTAGAATGGGGCAGTTAGCTGCTTTAGAGGTTTGCAGCAGTTGTGCTAGAAGGCAAAGCCAGCCTCAGCTCCTCACTTCACACTCCCTGGCTTACAGCTTTCCCTGCCTGTCCCTATTCTACAAAACTATTATTCTTTCTAATTTTAGCCTTTCCCTTCAATGTCCCTGGCAGTAGATTTGATGCTTAATTTTGACTTTTGACTGTCCTAGAGATCGTTTTTCTGGCAAACACTGCAAGACCCATCCACCCTCATTCACAGCCTAACACAGAATGATGTTCTGCTCATTTTGCAAGCACACCTCCCTGTTTGCCGTCAGCCTGGGAGCCAATCAGAGAAAGCCTCTCCCACTTCTTCCTCTCTAGTGCTTTTCACACCAATAATGTGCAGCAAAATGGTGCTACCTGCCATTTTACTGGATTCTTCTGAAACAAATCTGAATATGGAGGTATATAGAGGTACAATGGAGGTATATAGAGGTACAATTGTATGGCTTCCCACAACTCAGAGGTTGCATGGAGCCATAGAATGACCATCTACATGGTAGATTGTTGTTGATCGTATTTTTTATCTGTCAAATTTACTACCTCATTACACTTACATAGAGGGATGTTATCAAGATTGTATCTTTTTTTGGTACTTACCACAACATTTAGCATTTTCTTTACAAAATCAGACACATGCTGTCCAGCTGCCTTCACTTGAATGTCATGATATCCCAGGTTAAGTGGCACAATGATAAATGGAACAGCCACCGAGGAGGAAGGTGGAATTGACACTTCTTGATGGTACTTCTTGTCAGTAGAGAGACCGCAAATGTGTACATTGTAGGTCCAGTGTACACGTACCTAAACCAAAGCCAACATGATTTATGAAAAATGAAGGAGGATTTAAAATTTTCAGGTTAATTGAATCATCTTTCCAATTTCTATGACTTTAATCTGGTTGACTTGCCTTTAAGTAAATGTTCTGGTAGTTGTAGAGAATAGCCCGTATTTCTACTTGTTCATGTCTGACCACAGAATATGGAAGCTTCAAATCAATGAAGAAGTCCTTTCTCACCTCAATATTGTGAGGTTTAGACACACAGATACCTGTCAAGAAAATGTAGGCAAGAATGTTTAAAAAACAAAATGGCTGCACACCATTATATATACAAACAATAGAGCAAAGAAATTGGCATCATTCTAGATAAAAGCGTAAAATACCAACTATAAATGAGTAATGGAAGCTCTTAGCTCACATACTGTACCTGTTGGACCCATCTACTCATTTATAGTCAGTATTGTACGACTTTTATCTAGAATAACCCCCATTTCTTAGCTCTATTGTTTGTATATATAACGGTGTGCAGCCATTTCGTTTTTTTTGTAAATTATGTTTGCTTCATTGATATGCACCTGTGATTCTGAAGGTTCTAGTCTAAATTTTCTTGCAATAATGTTTAAGTAATGATTAATTACAAATATAATCTACTTAAAATGTATATGTATATAGTACTTTATTTATCTTGCTGGGATCCTGAGTTACATCCTGTCTTATACTCCAGAGCTATAATCACTGTTCTGCTGGTGGACTTACGGTGTACATACATTACATTACTTATTCTGTACTGATCTTGACTTACATCTTGTATTATACTCCAGAGCTATACTCACTATTCTGGCAGTGGAGTCACTGTTTACATACATTACTTATCCTGTACAGATCCTTAGTAGAGTTGAGGGAACACCTGGATGTTCGGGTTCGAGAAGTTCGGCCGAACTTCTAAGAAATGTTCGGGTTCGGGATCCGAACCCGACCCGAACTTCGTCCCGAACCCGAACCCCATTGAAGTCAATGGGGACCCGAACTTTTCGGCACTAAAAAGGCTGTAAAACAGCCCAGGAAAGAGCTAGAGGGCTGCAAGAGGCAGAAACATGTAGGTAAATCCCCTGCAAACAAATGTGGACAGGGAAATGAATTAAAATAAAAATTAAAAAAATAAAAATTAACCAATATCAATTGGACAGAGGTCCCATAGCAGAGAATCTGGCTTCACGTCAGCAGAGAATCAGTCTCTTCATGCCATAGCAAAGAATCTGGCTTCATGTCAGCAGAGAATCAGTCTCTTCATGCCATAGCAGAGAATCTGGCTTCATGTCAGCGCAGAATGAGTCTTCATGTCATAGCAGAGAATCAGGCTTCACGTCACCCACCACTGGGACAGGCCACTGTCACACATTTAGGCCCAGGCACCCAGGCAGAGAAGAGAGGTCCCGTAACAGAGAATCTGGCCTTATGTCAGCACAGAATCAGTCTTCATGTCATAGCAGAGAATCAGGCTTCACGTCACCCACCACTGGAACAGGCCACTGTCACACATTTAGGCCCAGGCACCCAGGCAGAGGAGAGAGGTTGCGTAACAGAGAATCTGGCCTTATGTCAGCGCAGAATCAGTCTTCATGTCATAGCAGAGAATCAGGCTTCACGTCACCCACCACTGGAACAGGCCACTGTCACACATTTAGGCCCAGGCACCCAGCCAGAGGAGAGAGGTCCCGTAACAGAGAATCTGGCCTTATGTCAGCACAGAATCAGTCTTCATGTCATAGCAGAGAATCAGGCTTCACATCACCCACCACTGGAACAGGCCACTGTCACACATTTAGGCCCTGGCACCAAGACAGAGGAGAGGTTCATTCAACTTTGGGTTGCCCCGCAATATAATAGTAAAATGAAAATAAAAATAGTATTGAATGAGGAAGTGCCCTGGAGTAGAATAATATATTGTTAAGGGGAGGTAGTTAATATCTAATCTGCACAAGGGATGGACAGGTCCTGTGGGATCCATGCCTGGTTCATTTTTATGTACGTCAGCTTGTCCACATTGGCTGTAGACAGGCGGCTGCGTTTGTCTGTAATGACGCCCCCTGCCGTGCTGAATACACGTTCAGACAAAACGCTGGCCGCCGGGCAGGCCAGCACCTCCAAGGCATAAAATGCTAGCTCTGGCCACGTGGACAATTTGGAGACCCAGAAGTTGAATGGGGCCGAACCATCAGTCAGTACGTGGAGGGGTGTGCACACGTACTGTTCCACCATGTTAGTGAAATGTTGCCTCCTTCTAACACGTTCCGTATCAGGTGGTGGTGCAGTTAGCTGTGGCGTGGTGACAAAACTTTTCCACAAATCTGCCATGCTAACCCTGCCCTCAGAGAAGCTGGCCGTGACACAGCTGCGTTGGCGACCTCTTGCTCCTCCTCTGCCTTCGCCTTGGGCTTCCACTGGTTCCCCTGTGACATTTGGGAATGCTCTCAGTAGCGCGTCTACCAACGTGCGCTTGTACTCGCGCATCTTCCTATCACGCTCCAGTGTAGGAAGTAAGGTGGGCACATTGTCTTTGTACCGGGGATCCAGCAGGGTGGCAACCCAGTAGTCCGCACACGTTAATATGTGGGCAACTCTGCTGTCGTTGCGCAGGCACTGCAGCATGTAGTCGCTCATGTGTGCCAGGCTGCCCAGAGGTAAGGACAAGCTGTCCTCTGTGGGAGGTGTATCGTCATTATCCTGTGTTTCCCCCCAGCCACGCACCAGTGATGGGCCCGGGCTGCTTTGGGTGCCACCCCGCTGTGAACATGCTTTATCCTCATCCTCCTCCACCTCCTCCTCATCCTCGTCCTCCTCGTCCTCCAGTAGTGGGCCCTGTCTGGCCACATTTGTACCTGGCCTCTGGTGTTGCAAAAAACCTCCCTCTGAGTCACTTCGAAGAGACTGGCCTGAAAGTGCTAAAAATGACCCCTCTTCCTCCTCTTCCTCCTGGGCCACCTCCTCTTCCATCATCGCCCTAAGTGTTTTCTCAAGGAGACATAGAAGTGGTATTGTAACGCTGATAACGGCGTCATCGCCACTGGCCATGTTGGTGGAGTACTCGAAACAGCGCAACAGGGCACACAGGTCTCGCATGGAGGCCCAGTCATTGGTGGTGAAGTGGGTCTGATCCGCAGTGCGACTGACCCGTGCGTGCTGCAGCTGAAACTCCACTATGGCCTGCTGCTGCTCGCACAGTCTGTCCAGCATATGCAAGGTGGAGTTCCACCTGGTGGGCACGTCGCATATGAGGCGGTGAGCGGGAAGGCCGAAGTTACGCTGTAGCGCAGACAGGCGAGCAGCGGCATGGTGTGAACGCCGGAAGCGCGAACAGACGGCCCCCACTTTATGCAGCAGCTCTGACATGTCGGGGTAGTTGCGAATTAACTTCTGCACCACCAAATTCAGCACATGCGCCAGGCAAGGGATGTGCGTAAAACCGGCTAGTCCCAGAGATGCAACGAGATTTCGCCCATTATCGCACACCACCAGGCCGGGCTTGAGGCTCACCGGCAGCAACCACTCGTCGGTCTGTTGTTCTATACTCCGCCACAACTCCTGTGCGGTGTGGGGCCTGTCCCCCAAACATATGAGTTTCAGAACGGCCTGCTGACTTTTACCCCGGGCTGTGCTGAAGTTGGTGGTGAAGGTGTGTGGCTGACTGGATGAGCAGGTGGAAGAAGAGGAGGAGGAAGCAGAGTAGGAGGAGGAGGAGACAGGAGGCAAAGAATGTTGCCCTGCGATCCTTGGCGGCGGAAGGACGTGCGCCAAACAGCTCTCCGCCTGGGGCCCAGCCGCCACTACATTTACCCAGTGTGCAGTTAGGGAGATATAGCGTCCCTGGCCGTGTTTACTGGTCCACGTATCTACGGTTAGGTGGACCTTGCCACAAATGGCGTTGCGCAGTGCACACTTGATTTTATGGGACACTTGGTTGTGCAGGGAAGGCACTGCTCTCTTGGAGAAGTAGTGGCGGCTGGGAACAACATACTGTGGGACAGCAAGCGACATGAGCTGTTTGAAGCTGTCTGTGTCCACCAGCCTAAATGACAGCATTTCATAGGCCAGTAGTTTAGAAATGCTGGCATTCAGGGCCAGGGATCGAGGGTGGCTAGGTGGGAATTTACGCTTTCTCTCAAATGTTTGTGAGATGGAGAGCTGAACGCTGCCGTGTGACATGGTTGAGATGCTTGGTGACGCAGGTGGTGGTGTTGGTGGTACATCCCATGTTTGCTGGGCGGCAGGTGCCAACATTCCTCCAGAGGCGGAGGAAGAGGCCGAGGCGGCGGAAGCAGCAGCAGAAGAGGCCGAGGCGGCGGCAGCAGCAGAAGAGGCCGAGGCTGCAGCAGCAGAAGAGGTAGCAGGGGGAGTCTGAGTGACTTCCTTGTTTTTAAGGTGTTTACTCCACTGCAGTTCATGCTTTGCATGCAGGTGCCTGGTCATGCAGGTTGTGCTAAGGTTCAGAACGTTAATGCCTCGCTTCAGGCTCTGATGGCACAGCGTGCAAACCACTCGGGTCTTGTCGTCAGCACATTGTTTGAAGAAGTGCCATGCCAGGGAACTCCTTGAAGCTGCCTTTGGGGTGCTCGGTCCCAGATGGCGGCGGTCAGTAGCAGGCAGAGTCTCTTGGCGGCGGGTGTTCTGATTTTGCCCACTGCTCCCTCTTTTGCTACGCTGTTGGCTCGGTCTCACCACTGCCTCTTCCTCCGAACTCTGAAAGTCAGTGGCACGACCTTCATTCCATGTGGGGTCTAGGACCTCATCGTCCCCTGCATCGTCTTCCACCCAGTCTTGATCCCTGACCTCCTGTTCAGTCTGCACACTGCAGAAAGACGCAGCAGTTGGCACCTGTGTTTCGTCATCATCAGAGACGTGCTGAGGTGGTATTCCCATGTCCTCATCATCAGAAAAAAATAAGTGGTTGTGCGTTAGTGCATTCTATCTCTTCCACCCCTGGGGAAGGGCTAGGTGGATGCCCTTGGGAAACCCTGGCAGCAGAGTCTTCAAACAGCATAAGAGACTGCTGCATAACTTGAGGCTCAGACAGCTTCCCTGATATGCATGGGGGTGATGTGACAGACCGATGGGCTTGGTTTTCATGTGCCATCTGTGCGCTTTCTGCAGAAGACTGGGTGGGAGATAATGTGAACGTGCTGGATCCACTGTCGGCCACCCAATTGACTAATGCCTGTACCTGCTCAGGCCTTACCATCCTTAGAACGGCATTGGGCCCCACCAAATATCGCTGTAGATTCTGCTGGCTACTGGGACCTGAGGTAGTTGGTTCACTAGGACGTGTGGCTGTGGCAGAACGGCCACGTCCTCTCCCAGCACCAGAGAGTCCACTAACACCACCACGACCATGTCCATGTCCGCGTCCTCATCCCTATTAGATGTTTTCCTCATTGTTCCCGTTCACCACAATTTTGAGAATGTCAAATTTGGGAATAGTTTTTCAACCCAGAACAAAAACTGTGCTTTTACGGTCACTACAAATAACTTGACCAGCTAAAACAGTACAGATTTGGTTGAATAGAAATGTGAGGCCAATTTTTTTTTGCACTGTGTGACAGGTATACGTTTAATCACAGAATTAGACTTGTATCTGCACGGTAGCGTGTGTGTTAAGTTTTTCTGAATGACACTATCAGCACCTTGAATCTAAGATATCCTTTTTGGGATACATTTCAAGTAGGCCTGATATAGCAGAAACTACTTATTTTGAGAATGTCAAATTTGGGAATAGTTTTTCAACCCAGAACAAAAACTGTGCTTTTACGGTCACTACAAATAACTTGACCAGCTAAAACAGTACAGATTTGGTTGAATAGAAATGTCAGGTCTATTTTTTGGGCGCTGGGTGACAGGCTCAACTTGCCCCTGATGTAGTATATGGCCAAAAAATAACCACACTATTGATGGTTAAATGCACTTGGGTGACACAGGCTCAGCCTGCACCTGATGTAGTATATGGCCAAAAATTAACTACACTGTTGATAGTTAAATGCACTTTGGTGACACAGGCTCAGCCTGCACCTGATGTAGTATATGGCCAAAAATTAACTACACTGTTGATAGTTAAATGCACTTTGGTGACACAGGCTCAGCCTGCACCTGATGTAGTATATGGCCAAAAAATAACCACACTGTTGATGGTTAAATGCACTGGGGTGACACAGGCTCAGCCTGCACCTGATGTAGTATATGGCCAAAAAATAACCAGACTGTTGATGGTTAAATGCACTTCGGTGACACAGGCTCAGCCTGCAGCTGATGTAGGATATAGCAAAAAATAACCACACTATTGATGGTTAAAAGCACTTGGTGGTAGCTTGTGCTGGCGCAGCACAAGCCACAAAATGGCCGCCGATCACCCCAGAAAAAAGTGATATAAAAACGCTCTGGGCAGCCTAAAAAAAGTGAGCAAGTCGATATTAGCACTTCAATGATCCACAGCTGGAGATCGATCACAGAATGAAGTCTTTTGGAGGAATTAATCTGCCTAATCTCGCCCTAACGTCGCAGCAGCAACCTCTCCCTATGCTTGAATCAGCAGAGTGACGTGCAGCGCTACGTGACCCAAGCTTATATAGAGGCTGGGTCACATGCTGCACTGGCCAATCACAGCCATGCCAATAGTAGGCAAGGCTGTGATGGCCTCTTGGCGCAAGTAGTATGACGCTTGTTGATTGGCTGCTTTGCAGCCTTTCAAAAAGCGCCAAGAAAGCGTCGAACACCGAACCCGAACCCGGACTTTTACGAAAATGTTCGGGTTCGGGTCTGTGTCACGGACACCCCAAAATTCGGTATGAACCCGAACTATACAGTTCGGGTTCGCTCATCCCTAATCCTTAGTTACAACCTGTATTATATTCCAGAGCTGCACTCACTATTCTGCTAGTGGAGTCACTGTGTACATGTAGTACCCTGGAGTAGAGGTACTTTGAAGTCTGGACATTTGTGGACATTTGTCTATTTCCCCTATGCAAGCAAAGTTATAAACTCCTTACTTTATTTCACTTTAAAGGGTTAACTTGTAATGACTTATACTGTTTAATACTGTGTAATTGCATTTTATATGTATGTTGTGATATATATCCTGTTCATTTGCACTGTATTTGTGTGGCTCTGTGGAAAGGTTTAATGAATACAAAGTGAAGTTTGGGACTTTGAATGAGAAGCTGTTAATTTTCTACAGCTACCATAGGGTTTAAAGAAGAGCATGTTTTAGAGGAAAAAGGCCAGAGTTGTTTACCACTAAGACCAGACAGACTGACTTTTGCAGTGTCTGCTTTAGCTATGTTGTTATGTCTGAAAACCCATTAGTTTGTGTCTGGAAAAACTGCCGCGTCATTGCCATTGAGTATCATTAAAGCTCTATGAGAGATGGAAACAATGTATCTGTTTTTGCTGAGTTTCTCCACTCCACCCCTTCCACTTAAAAGTTCTAGTTCAGATAGAAAGTGTATATAAGCAGAACAGTCAGAGCCCATAGTGTTCTGCAGTTAGGGATCAGTGCATGGAGGGGGAGACTCATGCCAGTCTACACAATTGACCAGAAGAAGATGCTGAGATGGGGACGCTGAGCCACAGACCATGGGTCACCAGCCCTGTGACCAAGGAACCACCGGACTACTGAGCTACAGACTTTGGGCCTCCAGCCTTTGGCCAAGGTACCAGCCTTTTGAGAGACAGAGGGACAACTAGCTCAGGCCTTTCCTCAGCAATAAACCCTACTTCTGCCAGGGAGGAGACTGGAGAAGCCAGCCCTATTCCTAGCCTGAATGGTATTTCACCTGAATTCCTCCAGTAAAGAAGCACACTGCAGACCCTGACTCTCTGGACTTATTTCCTATTGGGGTGCACCATGCCTTACTATCCCTTCCAGAGAGCAGCAACACGTGTTGACACCTCGGCGGTGTCCAGGGGACCTAGCGTAACATAGGGCCCAACCCAAAACAGGCCACTACAAACATATATTACATTACTTATCCTGTACTGATGCTGAGTTATATCATGTATTATACTCCAGAGGTGCACTCACTATTCTGCTGGTGAAGTCACTGTGTACATAAAATATTAACCTGCACTGACACTAGTTAAAGCCACGGTTAGAGTATGAATGGTTACTAATTGTTACAAACTCTCCGCCAGATTGTAGACAGACACACCCTAGCAGAATAGCTGAGCTCTGATAAAACATGAGGATATTTTTTTATATTAACATAGTAACATAGTACATAAGGCCAAAAAAAGACATTTGTCCATCCAGTTCGGCCTGTTATCCTGCAAGTTGATCCAGAGGAAGGAAAAAAAAAACTGTGAGGTAGAAGCCAATGTTTCCCACTTAAGGGGAATAAAAAATTCCTTCCCGAATCCAATCAGGCAATCAGAATAACTCCCTGGATCAACGACTCCTCTCTAGTAGCAATAGCCTGTAATATTATTACACTCCAGAAATACATCCAGGCCCCTCTTGAATTCCTTTATTGTACTCACCATCACCACCTCCTCAGGCAGAGAGAGTTCCATAGTCTCACTGCTCTTACCGTAAAGAATCCTCTTCTATGTTTGTGTACAAACCTTCTTTCCTTCAGACGCAGAGGGTGTCCCCTCGTCACAGTCACAGTCCTGGGGATAAATAGATGATGGGAGAGATCTCTGTACTGACCCCTTATATATTTATACATAATAATTAGATCTCCCCTCAGTCGTTTTTTTTCTAAAGTGAATAACCCTAATTTTGATAATCTTTCAGGGTACTGTAGTTGTCCCATTCCAGTTATTACTTTAGTTGCCCTCCTCTGGACCCTCTCCAGCTCTGCTATGTCTACCTTGTTCACAGGAGCCCAGAACTGTACACAGTACTCCATGTGTGGTCTGACTAATGATTTGTAAAGTATTAGGACTATGTTCTCATCACGGGCATCTATGCCCCTTTTGATGCAACCCATTATCTTATTGGCTTTGGCAGCAGCTGCCTGACACTGGTTTTTGCAGCTTAGTTTGCTGTTTATAAAGATTCCTAGATCCTTTTCCATGTAAGTGTTATCCAGTGTTTTACCATTTAGTATGTACGGGTGACTTGCATTATTCCTTCCCATGTGCATAACTTTACATTTGTCAGTGTTAAACCTCATCTGCCACTTATCTGCCCAAGCCTCCAGTCTATCCAGATCTCTCTGTAGTAGTATACTGTCCTCTTCAGTGTTAATTACTTTACACAGTTAAGTGTCATCTGCGAAAATTTTTATTTTACTATGCAAGCCTTCTACAAGATCATTAATAAATATATTGAAGAGAATAGGGCCCAATACTGACCCCTGAGGTACCCCACTAGTGACAGTGACCCAATCTGAGTGTGTACCATTAATAACGACCCTCTGTTTTCTATCCCTCAGCCAGTTACTTACCCACATACAGACGTTTTCTCCCAGTCCGAGCATTCTAATTTTATATACTAACCTTTTATGTGGTACAATGTCAAATGCTTTGGAGAAGTCCAGATATACGACATCCATTGATTCACTGCTGTCAAGTCTAGAACGTACCTCCTCATAGAAACGTATTAAATTAGTTTGGCATGACCGATCCCTCATGAAGCCATGCTGATATGGCGTTATTTGCTTATTTCCATTGAGATGCTCTAAAATAGCATCTCTCAGAAAACCTTCAAACAGTTTACCCACAACAGATGTTAAACTTACCGGCCTATAGTTTCCAGGCTCTGTTTTTAGACCCTTTTTGAATATTGGCACCACATTTGCTATGCGCCAATCCTGTGGGACATTCCCTGTCAGTATAGAGTCTGCAAATATCAGAAATAAGGGTCTGGCTATGACATTACTTAATTCCCTTAGGATACGGGGGTGTATGCCATCCGGTCCTGGCGATTTGTCTATTTTAATATTTTTAAGTCGCTGTTGTACTTCTTCCTGGGTCAGACAGGACACTTTTAATGGGGAAATTACTTTTCCATTCTGTATTTCATCTGACAGTTTATTTTCCTCAGTGAATACATTGGAGAAAAAAATATTTAACATCTTTGCTTTCTCCTCGTCGCTCTCTGCGACTCCCCCCTCATTACTCTTTAATACTGTACTGTAACATCTCCCAACAAATCCAGAGACAATCAGAACAAGGCACTGGAGCAACAGAATAAGCAAGAATTGCCTATTTGCCAATACAGATGTGTTTTCCTTTACCTCTTCTGAAATTTGGTGAAAAACTCAAATTTTTCACAAAACAAATTCAATACAATATTCTGAAACTCTAGCAAAAGCCTTGACAGGCGGCAGTTCACATCACCACCATTGGGTGGCCACACATAGACACATTTAGGATAGATATCTTGTGACACAGTATCACAAAATCATATTTTTTTTTTAATTGGTCAGCTGGCACTGCACATCGGGCGAGCCAAGAGGAAAGGTAAGGAATAATATAATACAATATAATATAATATATCCAAAACACAATTTTTGCAGCCTTGCTTCAAAATTTTTAATGCTTCTAAGAAGACCTAAGTGATTCCATGGTTACAGACTGCAAACCAACTGTAGTCTGATTATGCAGTTGTGTTATTTCCTTTTATCTGTCTTCTTTCTTATTTTCTGTTTGATGTTAAGATGGTGCAGTGGTTTGTTGAATAACACATGACTGCAGCATCAGACTACATATATGGTTTGTTATAGTCTTTATCCATGGCAACACAAAGCAGTGGAATAGTGCTCAGCGAATCTAAGTATCCAAAGTGGACTTTGA
The DNA here is from genome assembly GCF_905171765.1 of Bufo bufo. NCBI lineage: Eukaryota > Metazoa > Chordata > Amphibia > Anura > Bufonidae > Bufo > Bufo bufo. The sequence continues at coordinate 795,745,578 of NC_053389.1, read as the reverse complement.
TTTGAAATTGAGGAAAAATTTGATTTGCCGTAATTTTCTCGTGCTTTGTGGTAACAAATCAATTTTCCCTGAAGTGGCAGTAAAAAAAAAAAAAATCATACTCACCTCATCCAAAGAGGCCACCGTGGCCATCTTGATTGAAGATCCTGCATAAAGTCTCGTACACGGTGATGTATGACGTCATCACATATGACGTCATCATGCACCCCATGTGATTTTGCACAGGATCTTCAATCAAGATGGCCACGGTGGCCTCTTTGCGTTGGATGAGGTGAGTATTTTTTTTTTTACTGATTAACCCCTGAAAGCCCTAATTTTTTAGCCGCGATCACCGATGAATGCAGCATCTGAGGGATTTAATGATGGGGCAGTGCAATTCCTAGTAATTCTGCCCGCTACTCACAAAGAAATGTGCTTCGTTACAAAGCAAATTTCAGGAGGCAGACGAATTGAGGTTTTGTAAACTTCGCTCATTTCTACAGTGGGATATTGTTAAGGAGATTGTTCACTATTTACCATGCACTGGAGCAGTAAAAATGGCACATCTATGATTTATCTATGTTGTCTGTCCAAATTCAAAAGGTCTAATACATAGGGTACACTCATACATGAGGACAAAAATAAACAACTTACCTTTACTGTCAGATAGACTTACAGCCAAAACCTCCCATGTGGTGATCGAATGGTTTAAGAAAATAGGAAGAAACTTGGTGGAGATGCTGTAAAAAAAAGTATTAGAGACTCATAGTATAACTCTCAACATGTCTGACAATACTGGGCAGGGTGATCATTAATATTGGTAACAATTATTATATATATACTATTGGGTAATTTTGTATTAAACCCTTAAGCACTGAGCCTATTTTAATTTTTTAAGTTTTGATTTTCCTCCCCACGTTCCAATAGCCATAACTTTTATATTTTTTCATTCACATAGTCATATAAGAGCTTATTTTTTCAACTTTTTGAGGGAACATGGTGACCTGATATGTTTATTTTTTTTATTGTTTATATATTTTCATATGTAAAATTGGGAAAGGGGGTGATTTAAACTTTTAGGGGCACATTTACTAAGACCGGCATTTTAGACACCATTTTTAATAAAGCCCTAAGCTGGCAGTGGTTCCGCCGAAGTTATAAAGAGGCGCAGGACTCTCCATAACTTTGGCGCATCCAGCGCCAGTTCTAATTGTAAGACCACTTCTGAGCGGTCTTACATTTAGACCTTTTTCTATGTCTAAAACAGGCGTAGTCAATGGTGAATGAGACTGGCCTACAGACCCATCCCTTTCCCCGCTCACACCATGCCCACAATTTTAGACTTGGTGCTCACAATTTTAGACCTTACCTTTGCGCTGCTGTCTGTGCCTGAAATACACCTGATTTAGGCGTACGTATTTTAGCATAGTAAATGACCCCCTTAATATTTTAATGGGTTTTTTTTACTTTTTTTCCCAATAACTTTTACCCCCTCAATTTAATAAGTTGTCTATAGACTTATACTCACCCTGTGGGATTTGGCGCTTCATTCATTACCTCTGTGTACCAGAGCCAGCTTTCTGGGAACTGCGTCCGAGACAATTTCTTAGAATCATCAATAAATTCCTTATTTTCATCACCTGGTTAAAAAAGATAAACCTGGTAAGACATTATGCATAGACAAATGATACCATTTAGAGATGATCTAAACAAATTGGATTTAAACCGATTTTGAAAACATTTTAGGTGAATCCAAATTTTTGGTCATTTGATTCCAGCGAATTTTGACATGACAGTACAGAAAGTGTAAACTGGTCTAGTTTCGGCAACAGTTCCAATCTACCTGCCCAGAAGTCAATGGTGTCAGGGAACAATGTATGCACAAGAGAAAGACCAGAGTTCCGTAGGACTAAACCTGGTTGTTCAGGTGGTATGTCTCCATTTGCTGATTTGCATTTGCCTGTCATCGCCAAAATTGGGATCAGGCTGCATACACAGTATCTCCTGGTAAAAAAGCAGTTTGGCTTCCATTATGGCAATAGGAAAACATTCCCCTGTTTTGCTTTGATAGAGAGGGTCTAAAAGCATTGCTTAAAGGGTTTATCAAAGATCTATAATGATCCCCCCATATTCGCGGGACCCTCACATAGGTTGTACCTCACTCCCGGCACCTGCATCACTTCTCATACTGGCACGGCCGCCACTGCATCTCCCAATTTCACGGATGTTGGTATGAGAAGCGACGCGAGTGTCGGGGAGCAAGCTAAGTACAACCTCTGTAAAGGGCACGGGCATATGGGGGAGCATTATATATCTTGGATAACACCTTTAATGCCAAAAATAAGCCTGTCAGTACAGCTTGCTATGCTCACCAGTGTGCCGAGTACCCAGCTCCACTCCCCACAGTGTTGATTGGTCATTGCTGGTGTCATCATCATTATGATCCTCCTGGTCCTCTACCACTGATTCTTCCTCCAGAGGTAACTCCTTATCCTTAGCCTTCTCTTCCACTATTGCTTCCGTGTGACTATGTCTGTGTTGGTCCCCATCAGCTTCCACCAGCATGATGTAGAAGCTATTCTTCTTCCACCATCCTTTTTTGCATCAGCATGAGCATCTTCTCTAAGATGAATATCAGGGAAATATTCCCCAGCAGATTCAACTGCCTGATACAGTTGATAATTCCTGGGACACTGTGTTCATTTCTCTTCCTCTCCTTGTCTCCCCCTCATACATATGGGACATTACTACCTAGTCGGACTCCATCAGGGATGAATCCTCCTTATCACAATCATGTTTTGCATTCAGTGGATGGAAAAGTCTAATTTGCATTATACGACACGTCAGTCGCGGGGGCCATACAGATATGACACAGTGACTTAAATATTCATCACTGCACATATTTAGAGAAGGGGATACTAGTTATCATCTAGAGTCCACCCATCCACTGGTAATTGTCATTGTCAAAATTCCCTATTCCACCAGTGAATGTGGCTATGGGTATGTATTAACCAATACTGGGTGACTCAAATAATTTTTCATGATATGGAGACTGTGCTCCGTGACACAGCATATGTCACGAAGGTTGCACTAATGCATGTCATCTGTCATCAATACAATCATCATCATTACATACTTAATGCAATCCAGCCAATCCAGCTAGTGGCATTATATGTGTCCATCACAGTCAATACATTGGTCACCTTGTTTTGCCTCATATTGTCCCCACTATCCCCCTTTCAAAGTATAGAACTGCTGATTATTCCTGCACTATGAACAGGTGTTTTGATACTTAACTGGGACTCCCACGATGAGAGGAACGGCGCTTCTGACGGGGGAGGTGATTCATGCATTTGGCTCCGCCGCCCTGGTTTTGATTTACCAACACCTGGTCCTTGTCCGACACTAGGGGAGGAGCTTCCCCCTTTATAGAGGCTTAGATACCACACTACAAGTGGTTGGTGTTTACATCATTCTTAAACACCGCTTTACAACGCTATAGGTGGTTGGCGTTCATATCGCTCCTCACGCTCTGCACTACTCCTGATGACCCACCAATGTGGAGAAACGTGTTGAGCAAATGTGATCAGCGCCAACTTAGAAGCAATGATAGTACCAGCATAGCAATAGTAGTAGTGAGCCCAGGGCTAGCCAACTTTCTCAGATGTATGGCTGAATAATGGATTGAATGTGGACTGATGGAAGAATGAGAGCTGATGTCCAAGACTGACTGTGTGCATGTGAATCGGGGGCTGTATTTAGAATTCAACAGGACTCTATTTCAGGCTCCTATCATTTGAATAGGTCTGACATTTATGACAGCCTAAGGGTAGGTTCACAGCACATGTAATGACAGGGATACCAGCACAGGAATCCCCCAGTCAGCTGTTGTAAGACAAATCAGCACTTGAGGTGCTAGCAGTTATCTGTACAGGTGTTGGTCATTGATCATTGCACGATCAAAGCATAATGTGTTTCTGACCACAAAGATCTCTCACAGATTTACTCATATACCTTTCTGACTGCCACCAATTACCACTCCTCCATTAAGTCCACTATAGTACTGCATCAGGGACTAACACCAGGTGCACTCACAAATATTGCCACACACAACAAAGGTGGGGACACAGCACAACATTAATTGTTAATTTTTAGTGGTGGGAAATTAGCATTATCCCTTTGAGAGGTCCATAATTCCTACATTCCCTCAAGAATACTGAATAATTCTTTCTGGAGGGACCGGGAGACTAATCTAGTCCCTGCCTATCTACTAAGTGTTACAGAAGAGACTGCACCACCAGCATCTTGGCTAGATAGGAGTTAAGTTTGCACATCATCGAATTGCTGAGCACGTATAGCTTTTTTCTTGGATACATATTCCATTATTGATGGCGGACGATGGACAGTAGTAGGAGTCTGATCTAGAGAAGCAGGAACTGGTCATGACAATGGCAAGGACACTGTACTGTATGTGAATGAGGCATGGCTGTAAAAAAGGAGATAGAATGAAAGAGCACACTTTTTTCCAGTACCTGGTGGACAATTCTATTTTCCCACAGCAACTGGTGATGCCGCCTCATGTTGTAATAGAGCTCTAGTGCCTTAAAGCTCTATAGAGCTCTTATTTTCATCCTGCAGATCTTGCATAAGGCAATGCTCTTGTTTATTGGCACTGTGGTGAAAACTGCCAAATCGGAGGTAATTACACAAAGCTAGTGGCAGCCAAACTTGGCTTAGGTCTGGTACGTTTTGAGTCTGCTCCCACAATAATTTAAGTGGCATCAGCAGTTCCTGAGCTGACCACAATAGAAACAGATATGATCCTGGCAGTTTTTGGGAGGTTCTGGCCATATGTTGCGTCTGCCCTTTATTGCTGCCCCAGGCACCACCCTCCTCCACAAAGCCATGATTCAGCTCCAAGCTCCTGTCCAACACACAATTATCATCATAGTCCTCCTCACCCTCCCTGCTACTTTTATCAGACTGTCTATGTCATTGTGGGCTCATTGGCCCCCCTCCTAATTCCCTTTATCTGCATTTGCCCCATTGTCCCTGCCACTACCAACACCATGGCTACAAGATTCACTATTACTACCACCAACATAGCTATCCAAGGGGGTCTCCCACCTTCCCCTGAATTTCCCCTCTTCTCACATAAGTCATCACCAGTGAGACTCTCTTTTGTATGTTCCATAGGGCATGGGGTTTTGTTGCCCCTTCTTAGGAAAAAAGAAGGCATTCCACTAGGATGACCCAGTGAATGCAATGAGAGGATGCCACTAACAGGCTTCTGTGGGGCTGCAAGGAGGAGAAGCAGGAGGAATGCTGTGACACCTAGCTCCAAGGCAAAATGTAAGACTCAGAAGTCAACTCTAAATCACCCTGCTGTGATTGAGCACAGTACTGAGCCATCCAGTTTATAATCTCATCCTATTTATCTTCAGTAATAATATTGCTCCATTTTTTCAGTAATATACAAACAGAGGCCCCCATGAAACACATCTCTCCCCCTTCTACAAACACACTGCACACTGGTATTGACAGTTTAGAGGGATAATATAACGCATTCAATGAAACTGTTATATTAATGCAGTACAATGTGTTCCCTGAAAATGCATGGTATCTTGAAGTGATACAATGTGTTAACTAAAACAAGCATATTAATGTAGATATTGTAGTACAACGTGTTAGCTGAAACTGCACAGTATCATGAAGTAATACAACGCATTAACTGACACTGGTATAATGATGCAGTTACTGAAATATAATGTATTCACTGATACTGCATGGTATCTTGAAGTAATACAATGTGTTAACTGAAATTGGCATATTGATTCAGGTATTGCATTAAAATATGTTCACTAATTATGACCCTGTACTGTCCCTATACTCTCCCATGCATACCTAGATTGCTAACTTATGTCTGTAATTATTTTTGTCAGACACAGCCTATAGACAAGCTTTCAGATTTCACAGAATGGCGTGTATAGGATTCTGAGCAAAAGAACTTGAAACAATCCTGCCCCTGATTGGATGTCAGACTATCTGTCATCCTCTGAGCCAATCCCCTTCCCCCCGCCTTCCAAGTGTCCTGTGATGCTTAATCTTCACCCTCCCTTCTGTTTTCCCCACCAATTTTCACTGCGCTATTTTGTTCTAGTCAGACATCATCATCACAACATTTCTTCTCCAGCCCTATGTATTATGATGCTTGAAGGATAAAGCAGGTCTTTGTAGACTTTGAAAAGAAAAAATATAGAAGCATGCATGTGAGCATGGGATATGGACAAGAGATCATTTATTGTCCCACTTTTACCTCTTTTGTTCCGTTCTTGAATCACCAGACCTGAGGAACGTCTCCTACGCTTCAGATTTGGTTGACATAAAGGCTCTATAGAAGAATTTGACATTGAATAACTCTCATAATAAACAACTTTAAGCATTGCAATCCCCCCCTCCACCTCATTTATGATCAAGAGGTACATCTATTGTACCCTAAATTTTTTGCTACAGAAAATCTGCTTCCGTCACTACTTCATTAAAAGGGCACCTGTCAGCATATTTGTACCTATGATACTGGTTGACCTGCTGCATGTGCGCTGAGAAAAATGATGTTTTAATATATGCAAATGAGCTTCTAGGAGCAACTGAGGCATTGTTGTTTCTCTTAGAGGCTCTGCTCTCTCCGCAAATACAACGCTCTCTCCACTTTAATCGTGATTACTCTCACGGGGGCAAGGGGGGGGGGTTGACTTCCTCTGGATCAACTTGCAGGATGACATCCTGAACTGGATGGACAAACTAAGTTACTATGTCACCATATAGAACGCATACCATAGTTTAGGATCTGTACCTCTCATCGAGAAGACTATGTGCAACCCCATTAGAGGCCATACAATTATACCGCCATATCTTGGTAAAGATGACAGTTTTCTACTTCATCTTGACATCAATTACTTTATTTGTGTAATCCTCACCAGTCTTCTGCTCGGCTTTCATACTGTACATACAGTCAAACCTTTTGGAGACAACCACTGAAAATTGTATTGCAAAATTGAGTTTTCCTGAAGGTCCTCTCAAAAAAGATGATCGGCATGCAAAGTGTATGATGGATCTGAAATTCTATCACAAGAAATCTGGTCTAGGTTAAGGGGTGGTCTGCTAAAGCAAATGGAGTTTTGGAGAGGTTTCATTTTCTAATGTTCCTCAAGTATTTCTTGATGTTTTATGTCTCAGAGCTAACATTCATTTTGATGCCAATCTCTAAAGAAATTAAACAGAAAGGTCTGTTGGGTAATATTTTAACCTTTTTTTCACAATTTTTCCAACTGTTCTGGTGAAAAAGAACTGGTCAGATTTTGATGTTTCATTCCGGACTTATCTTGGCAGTACAAACAGAATCAACGGCAGCATGTCCTTCAAGGGTTCTTTATTCAAATTGGGTCCATAAAAATGTACAAAAAGTGCCAAAGATAGTGCAACGTTTCGACTAAATCATAGTCTTTCTCAAGCTTGTGAAATACTATGATTTAGTCGAAACATTGCACTATCTTTGGCACTTTTTATAAATTTTTATGGACCCAATTTAAATAAAGAGCCCTTGAAGGACATGCTGCCGTTGATTCTGTTTGAACTGTGTATGGAGTGACCACCGTGGATCTATGGTTGCTGACAGGTGGAGGCATTCCTGAGGGAGTCTAAGGGGAACGTTGATGCTGCTTTCATTTTACATTTTATTATCTGGGCAGTAGTCAGCTATAACCTGAAGTTTTTCTTGTTGGAACGTTATCAGAAAAAAGTACACTCACTTGACTGGCTGCTTTAAATCAATATGGTTAGGCTATATGCATAGCCATGATAGATTTTTTTAAATCTTTTTGTATCTCCAAAATTCTGTCTCTTGTGAATCTCCACATCACAATTCACAATTTATCAGTGGCCTTTCACTGCACACTGAACTATTTCCTGACTGCATACAGTGTCAGGACACACTGCACACAAGGGTGCACTATGACCTGACTGTGCGATGACAATGCAGCACTGCAGAGCCCAAGCCTGCCTTCTGCCACAATATGTCCACCCACCCCCCCCCCACCCAGCCTCTATTCTACAACTGGGCATGCACCAAGCCCAATGATGTAAGTGACGCACTCCTCCTCTTCCCTTTCGAGCACAGGTTAAATATGTCACTGGGCTCGGCGCATGCCCAATTGTAGAATAGAGGCTGATGCCCTCAGCAGGACAGGCAGTGCGCAGGCGCAGGTTGTGTTCGACACTGCCATGGAAAAGGGGGCAGAGTTATGGCTTGAATGTGATGTAGGAGGGGTGGGTGGACACATTGTGGCAGAAGGCGGGCTTGGGCTCTGCATGAGGGTGGGCTTGGGCACTAGCAGGAGGTTTGTCTGGGCTCCTTCCTGCAAGAATGATGCCCCGCAACTTACTGGCTCATTTGCATACCAAATAAACTGGATTTTTTTAGAAGATAGAAAACATCTATTGCTGAAACAAAGGCACATCTGGAAATAAGGTACTAAGTGCTATTAGGCTATGGCTTTACTTCCATAGCAATTATCCTGGTGACAGATTTCCTTTAAGTGGTCAGCGGTGGTCCCATTTCACCAGATCCCAACCCAGTTTCGATGACATTTGAAATCTGAAAGACAATTTAAGTCTATGACAAATGATCACCTGATCTATGAGGAGTTGCCATGCTGAAGCTTGTTTCCAGGGCAAGGCCAGCATCATAAAACACTCGTGGTGCATTGGCTCCGCTTCCTGGTGTGCAACCAATGTCATATTTTTCCACCAAGTCCCAGATCTTAACAGAAAAATGAACGACTTTCAGTGAACACTGCTCTTTACTTACGAAAATAACTTTTATCATGCTTTTTGCGTAATTAATTTTCACCTTTCGCTGGGAGATCTTTAGTTTTTTGTTGATCTCATAGACACCTTTATCCACAGCCACCAGTCCAACGGTAGCTTTATGGTCTGCTTGTAGCTTTAGCTTCATAGAGGCTCCAGGTTCCTTAACAGCATTGTCTTTGTACTTATCTCCTGTTATCACAAGCTGTACAAAAACAGTCAATCATTAAAATATTATTCTCCATCTCCTAGATCAGTGGTTCTCAACCTAGGGGTCGTGACCCCTTTGGGGGTCGATCGGCCCTTTCCGGGGGGTCGCCTAAGGCTTCCTATTGTGGGTCGCCCACACAACGGCAGCGGCCCCTTATCCTCGCGCACAGGAAGTGATGTCCTATCACTACCTGTGCTTGAAGGAGCCTGACGTCTGGACGGGTAAGTCGGGCCGCCTGTCTGCTGAGGTCCAAGTTTTTGCATTAATAATAACACCTCCGCTGAGCACCACTGCCACCAATGATTTAATTGAGCCTGGCTAATTTTATTTTAATTAATTGGCTGAGCAAGGCTTAATTTGGGGGGACATGAAGCACCGCTGATTTATTTATTTGGGGGACCCTGAGCACCATTGATTTATTTATTTGGGGGGGGGACCTGAAGCACCGCTGATTTATTTATTTGGGGGACCCTGAGCACTTTTGATTTATTTATTTAGGGGAGACCTGAAGCCCCGCTGATTTATTTATTTGGGGGACCCTGAGCACTTCTGATTTATTTATTTGGGGGGGGGGACTTGAAGCACCACTGATTTATACACCATGCTTCAATACAAAATTTCATTTATTTGTAATTAGAAATTAATATTTGACAATATATAACATTTTGTCTTTGTGATTAATTACTCTACTTTAATTATGTTCAATTTGTAGCAAATAAAAATACATCCTGCATATCAGATATTTACATTACAATTCATAACAGTAGCAAAATTAGTTATGACGTAGCAAGGAAAAAAATGTAATGGTTGGGGGTCACCACAACATGAGGAACTGTATTAAGGGGTCACGGCTTTAAAAAGGTTGAGAACCACTGTCCTAGATGATCATGAATACTCCAAACTTAGGACTGAAGATTGGGCCAACTATCAGATATGACAGCTCATACAAATGATCCTTCTGGATAATTGTCCATGTAAATATGCTACCAAACACCAGACAAACTTGCTCATTTGCTGGGAGATCGCCTCTTTCAATGGCGTAACTAGAACTGATTGAGCCTCACAGCAAATTTTTGAATGGGCCTCCCCAGCAAACCCCTCCCCCTGTGCAATTTCCACTTCTGTGTCTAGTCAAGATAACTCTTTCAAACCAGGCCTGACAGCCGCTCGGTCTGTTTTTTGCATGTATATACTGTATGTCATGTCACTGTATTTGCTGTTACTCTATAATACTGTTGAGGAAGCTCTGACAATAAAAATTTTCAGTCCTCCTCCTGGTTGGTCCCCTTCTGAGTTTGGGCCACGTAGCAGCTGCTTCCCCTGCTTCTACTATGGCTACGCCCCCGGCCTCTGTCATGTGGCCCCAATCTTGGATAGTTGTCTGCACATCCCTCTGTATAAACACGGATATGCTGCTGACAAACAAACAATGAAACCGTATGGGGTTGAACGATCGCAATGATCGCCGCTGTAATGTTTATCATTCCTGATCATGGCCTAGCCTTTAGCCCTTTGTCAAAGGGCCCTTAGCCCAAGGCTGCGAGACATCTGTCATCACTGTTTCTGATGTCATGTGTGAAATCTCCTTACCTGTTATCTATATGAACTGTCTGTGATCCCAACAGTTATGATCACAGTTAACTGGACAGGAAGTGATATCATTTGATTGACAGATATAGACATGATGTCACTGAACTTAGGTTTTAAGATAATATTGTGGGTAAGATATGGCTCCAGAGCAGTTGGTAAAATCAGGAATACGGAGGGTGGCCAAAAGGAGACGGGAAGAAAAAAAATTTAAGAAAAAGGGACAGAAGGTCAGATAGAGATATGTTCTGGAAGCGGAGAACTCAGTCGATGGCAAATGGTTTGTCAATCATGGTGTTAGATTTTTGGACTACTGGATGCATAAAATGAGTTTGACCCTATCAGGGGTGTAGCTATAGGGAAAGCAGAGGAAGAGGCTGCCTTGGGGCCCAAACTCAGAAGGGGCCGAGCCAGGATGAAGACTAAAATATTTTATTCTCAAGGCCCCCTCAACATTATTATACAATGACATTAAATACAGTGACACTGTAGGAAAAGGCCTTGTCTGAGAGGGTGATTTTGACTAGCGACAGTAGTGGGGGTTGCGCGGGAAGAGGGCATGGCAAAGAAGTTGCTGGCAGGGGGCCTTCCAAAAATTTGATATGGGGCCCAGTCATTTTTAGTTACACCACTGGACCCTATAATTTTAAAGCTGCTAGATCTGTAGATACCAAGCTATGGGGGTCATTTACGAAAAGATATACGCCACTTTTGCCATGTTTCGGCAGATTCTGCGACTTCTTCCCCGCTCACGCAGGTCTAAAAAAAGGGGCGTGATGTGGGCAGGGAAGAGGACAGACTGCCAGGCCCATCTCATTCACCATTTCTACGCTTGGTTTAGGCATAGAAAATGGTCTAAATGTAAGACAGCAAGGAAGCTGGCTTGCATTTAGAATCGGCACCTCTTCATAACTCCGGGGGATCCGCCACCAGCACAGAGGCTTATAAAGACCAGCGTCTAAAACGCCAGTTTTAATAAATGTGCCCCAATGTGTGCTAATAAAAAAGCACAGAGCCAGCACGTTGCAGAATTTTTCCCTGTTCTAAAATAGAAGAACACAATACTGGTGCTATCATCTCTAATGGTGAATTTTCTTACCGTCCCCATACAGGTATCGGCCACATCAATCCAAATAGAGTCAGCCACAATTTCCCGAACTGCTCCAGTGGTCACGGTATAGTATGCCAAAATGCGGAATGAAGGGATAAATTCTTCTGTTACTGGCAAATACATAGTCAGAAGAGTTTGGCCCTTCTCCCTCGCCTGTGTCCCCACCTTCATTATCCTTCCTTTGTTCATTATCTATAAAGAAAAGGCATCAATATCAGAAAACAGAGACTCAAGTGTGTGAAATTTCTTGACTTCCTCATCAGCGTAAACTAATGGGAGATAGCAACGCAACTCAGCCTCCATCCTACAAGTGCTCATTAGTGATGCATTGATGTATACAGATTAGGAATCATGTCCTTGACAATATTATGGATCCGTGTTGTTGCTAAGACCCAAAATACGTCAGTCATAAAAAAAATCTGGATGTATACTATGTAGCATTTGAATGGTTTTGAAAATAATTGATCTAAAAAAGACCAATTTTGAGTTAATATAAAAAGAGGACATTTTGAGTTAATAAAGCGATCTTTATCAATTATCCTAAGTGGAGGGTAGCTAAATAGATCATCTCTCTCTCCAGAGGATAGCACATCATGTCCGTGCATTGCATGGACAGCCCATTGATTTTATCGAGTACCATGCAATAATTATTTTACCCTGGGGTGGCACTGCAGTAGCTGCCAAGTTTCACCACAGATTGCAACTAATCAATGTGGGTCCCAGAAGCAAGATACTCTATGATCCTCTTATTTTTGGGGGGGCTCTTCCAACAAAAAGCTATTGTCCAAAACTCAGAACCCCTTCAGTGGGGCCCAAAAATTGCTATGGTTTAAGCATGACAAAAGACAAGGAAAGTTACCACATAGTTGAAATGGGTGATCTGGTTTTGAACGGCATTGTCATTGTTCCGGATAATAAAGTTAATCACTGCATTCTCTCCTAGCTTCAGTTCTCCTCCCGTGAAACCAAGATGTAAGTAGTTGCCACCAATGGATCTGTAGGCAGAGGCTTCCATGGTGGCAGAAGCTTGTTTTTCCTTGGGTATTTTTTCATCTGCTGTGAACACCTAGAAGAAGAGAGAGGAAATAGACATCTACGATGGAGAAGTAATAGAGTGCTAACAATCTAATATACAATATTCATAGTCAATAACAATATAAAGCATTTGTTAATGTACCACTTTATTTCAATATCCATAGAATTGTGCTGAATCGGTCTTATGGCTTATCCAATGGGCTGATGGATCCCACTGGCTATAGTGGTGTCTATTGGTGTTTAGTTGGTGTTCTGCTGAGGCTGCCATCAAAACTATGGAAACACTGTAAAGCCATTAGGATTTTCAGGCATTACAGAAATTTTATATTAAAGGGGTTGTCAATGGGCGCATATCGCTAGGATAATGGATATGCCCCCATTGTCTGATAGGTGCAGGTCCCACCGCTTGGACCGGCACCTATATTGAGAACGGAGCAGGTCAAAGCACTCTCCCCATAAAAGTGAATGGGAGTGCACCGCTCCCATTCACTTCCATGGGCCAGATGGAAATAGCCGAGCCAGTAGTCGGCTATTTTCAGCAGCCCCATAGAAATGAATGGAGGGCGGCTGCACTTCACCCCTTTTGAGGCTCCTTTTAGGAGATAGGTGCGGGTCCCAGCCATGGGACCCACACCTATCAGACAATGGGGGCATATACTAACGATATGCACCCATTGTCTCAGATGAGAAAAACCCTTTAATAGTAAATCCTCAGACTAGTCCATTAATATCTGAGCAGTTGGGGTCCAACACCCTGCACCCATGTCAGTCAGCAGCTCCTGAAAACCAGAAATCATGGCTGCAACTACACAGCTCCACCCTGTGTTTCCTAGACAATGTACAGACCTGGAGCTGGAGCTGCAGTTCCGTCCACTACATGGTTGTTGGAGCTCTGTAGTTCTGGTGCCAACCTCCAGAGCCTGAGCTACTCATGAACCGCTGATTTTCAGGGGTGCAGGGTCTAGGACTTCCGCCAATCAGAGGATAGGCCATCAATACTTAAATCCTGTAATTTAACACCTCCTCTAAGTTCATTATACCTCTACGTGTTCATAATGTTATTATCATTATTAGTCTATTCCAAATGCAGACATGTACAAAAATGGAAATATTACTGTTATCTGCAGCAGGTTTATGTCTGAGCGAGTATTCAGAGTCAGCCGAGCGGTTCCATCTTCCAGAGTTGTTCCTCTGACATTTCCTGGTTCTGCTATAACAGGGGCACTATGAGCCGGAGACCCATCAGGATTAGTGACCAGCACCTGAAATGGATACAAACAAAAATGAGAAAATTGTAAAAAAAAAAAAAAAAAATCCACACCCAACATGTCCCATTTATAATCCCATCTTCTTATGTGGCAGAGGGACGTTTCGTCTTTCTGAGGCAAAAAATAATAATTTGTAAAAAATTTAAATAATTTGTAAATCATTATTTGCATTTTTACCCAGTTTTTCTAAGAGATGAAGCAAAAGATGAAGGTGCAAGAAAAAAACATGATAACTTGTTAAAAGCATAATATGATAACTAGTGTTGGGCAAATCAAAGTGAAACTAATTGAATTCAATCCAAATTTCAGGAAAACTTTGATTTGCCACAAATCTGAATTTCCTCAGATTTTTTTTACTTTCCTCTGATTTTTTTGACACTGTAGGGGGAGCATAGGGATACTACAGGGACAGTACAGGCTCTGTGTAATAGCTCTGTGCATCTTGTTCCACTGCTATGCCATTAATAATTAATCTGTTCAGTTATAGATAGACATACTGTGCATCAGACTCATTGTCAACAGGCGGTGTAATATATAGGAATGCTTATATAGTTAATCTGCTGCGCAATTTATACTTAATCTGTTCTGTTATACATAGACTTACTGGGCATCAGACTTAGTCTCAACAGCTGGTCTAATACTGTATTTAAGCATGTGTACCTAGCTCATCTGCTGTGCCATTAATACTTTATCTGTTCAGCTATACATAGACGTATGATACATCAGATTCATTGTCAACAGGCGGTCTAATATATAGGCATCTGCTGTGCCATTCATACTTCATCTGTTACATTACTGATTCAGTTACTGTACACTATGGCCAACAGACAGTTGTCTGGGCCCTCAAAAGGAAGGGGAAGTGGCAAAAATGTTGCTGTAGTCAGCATAAGTAGCAGCAGAAGAAGGGGTGGTGGTAGCAGCAGCCGCAGCAACAGTCCAGAACTGCCACTGTCACCCAGTGGTCGTGTTTGGACCAACAATCCAGCTGTACTGAAGTGGTTGACTCGCTCTTCAACACGATCTCAGGTGACAACATATGCACACAGCCAGGAATCAGTGAGTTCCTCTGACACCACACTTAGTTGGCATGGCCCAGGAACTGCCTCTGTGCCCTTTGGGGCTCCTTCTGCTTGGGAATGCATGCTTCCGGGCTTGCTCTGCTTTTCAGCGAGGACGAACTTAGTGAGTACAGTCCTAGCAGCTACAGACCAGCACAGACTTGGAGGTGTGCAACTAGCAATGATGACAGTCGGGGGGAGCACGCGATGAGAGCAGTCAGTGAAGTGGCCATGAGACTGGTGAGAGTGACATAAGTGACAAACAGACATTAGTGGATGATATTGTAGCTGATCACAAGTGGGAGCCAGGTGAAGAGGGGGCATCATCATCATAAGGTTATGCAGCAGCAGGTCCATGAGACATCAGCAGGGTGGCAGCGTGCCAATGAGCCAGCAGGGTGGAAGCAGTGGGAGCTCATTTGTGACACCTGCCGCTTGCTCAGGCCCTTTGAGGAGGCCACTTTATTTGTTAGTCGCCAGTAGAGTTGAGCGTACACCTGGATGTTTGGGTTCGAGAAGTTCGGCCGAACTTCCCAGAAATGTTCGTCCCGAACCCGAACCCCATTGAAGTCAATGGGGACCCGAACTTTTCGGCACTAAAAAAGCTGTAAAACAGCCCAGGAAAGGGCTAGAGGGCTGCAAAAGGCAGCAAAATGTAGTTAAATCCCCTGCAAACAAATGTGGATAGGGAAATGAATTAAAATAAATATAAAATAAATAAAAATTAACCAATATCAATTGGAGAGAGGTCCCATAGCAGAGAATCTGGCTTCATGTCAGCAGAGAATCAGTCTTCATGTCATAGCAGAGAATCAGGCTTCACGTCACCCACCACTGGAACAGTCCATTGTCAGATATTTAGGCCCAGGCACCCAGGCAGAGGAGAGAGGTCCCATAGCAGAGAATCTGGCTTCATGTCAGCAGAGAATCAGTCTTCATGTCATAGCAAAAAATCAGGCTTCACGTCACCCACCACTGGAACAGTCCATTGTCAGATATTTAGGCCCAGGCACCCAGGCAGAGGAGAGAGGTCCCATAGCAGAGAATCTGGCTTCATGTCAGCAGAGAATCAGTCTTCATGTCATAGCAGAGAATCAGGCTTCATGTCACCTACCACTGGAACAGGCCACTGTCACATATTTAGGCCCAGGCACCCAGGCAGAGGAGAGAGGTCCCGTAACAGAGATTCAGGCTTCATGTCAGCAGAGAATCAGTCTTCATGTCATAGCAGAGAATCAGGCTTCACGTCACCCACCACTGGAACAGGCCACTGTCACACATTTAGGCCCCGGTACCGAGACAGAGGAGAGGTTCATTCAACTTTGGGTTGCCCCGCAATATAATTGTAAAATGAAAATAAAAATAGGATTGAATGAGGAAGTGCCCTGGAGTAGAATAATATATTGTTAAGGGGAGGTAGTTAATATCTAATCTGCACAAGGGATGGACAGGTCCTGTGGCATCCATGCCTGGTTCATTTTTATGAACGTCAGCTTGTCCACATTGGCTGTAGACAGGCGGCTGCGTTTGTCTGTAATGACGCCCCCTGCCATGCTGAATACACGTTCAGACAAAACGCTGGCCGCCGGGCAGGCCAGCACCTCCAAGGCATAAAAGGCTAGCTCTGGCCACATGGACAATTTGGAGACCCAGAAGTTGAATGGGGCCGAACCATCAGTCAGTACGTGGAGGGGTGTGCACACGTACTGTTCCACCATGTTAGTGAAATGTTGCCTCCTGCTAACACGTTCCGTATCAGGTGGTGGTGCAGTTAGCTGTGGCGTGGTGACAAAACTTTTCCACATCTCTGCCATGCTAACCCTGCCCTCAGAGGAGCTGGCCATGACACAGCTGCGTTGGCGACCTCTTGCTCCTCCTCTGCCTTCGTCTTGGGCTTCCACTTGTTCCCCTGTGACATTTGGGAATGCTCTCAGTAGCGCGTCTACCAACGTGCGCTTGTACTCGCGCATCTTCCTATCACGCTCAAGTGCAGGAAGTAAGGTGGGCACATTGTCTTTGTACCGGGGATCCAGCAGGGTGGCAACCCAGTAGTCCGCACATGTTAAAATGTGGGCAACTCTGCTGTCGTTGCGCAGGCACTGCAGCATGTAGTCGCTCATGTGTGCCAGGCTGCCCAGAGGTAAGGACAAGCTGTGCTTTGCGGGAGGCGTATCGTCATCGTCCTGCGTTTCCCCCCAGCCACGCACCAGTGCTAAAAATGACCCCTCTTCCTCCTCCTCCTCCTCCTGGGCCACCTCCTCTTCCATCATCGCCCTAAGTAATTTCTCAAGGAGACATAGAAGTGGTATTGTAACGCTGATAATGGCGTCATCGCCACTGGCCATGTTGGTGGAGTACTCGAAACAGCGCAACAGGGCACACAGGTCTCGCATGGAGGCCCAGTCATTGGTGGTGAAGTGGTGCTGTTCCGCAGTGCGACTGACCCGTGCGTGCTGCAGCTGAAACTCCACTATGGCCTGCTGCTGCTCGCACAGTCTGTCCAGCATGTGCAAGGTGGAGTTCCACCTGGTGGGCACGTCGCATATGAGGCGGTGAGCGGGAAGGCCGAAGTTACACTGTAGCTCAGACAGGCGAGCAGCGGCAGGATGTGAACGCCGGAAGCGCAAACAGACGGCCCGCACTTTATGCAGCAGCTCTGACATGTCGGGGTAGTTGCGAATGAACTTCTGCATCACCAAATTCAGCACATGCGCCAGGCAAGGGATGTGCGTCAAACCGGCTAGTCCCAGAGCTGCAACGAGATTTCGCCCATTATCGCACACCACCAGGCCGGGCTTGAGGCTCATCGGCAGCAACCACTCGTCGGTCTGTTGTTCTATACCCCGCCACAAATCCTGTGCGGTGTGGGGCCTGTCCCCCAAACATATGAGTTTCAGAATGGCCTGCTGACGTTTACCCCGGGCTGTGCTGAAGTTGGTGGTGAAGGTGTGTGGCTGACTGGATGAGCAGGTGGAAGAAGAGGAGGAGGAAGCTGAGTAGGAGGAGGAGGCAACAGGAGGCAAAGAATGTTGCCCTGCGATCCTTGGCGGCGGAAGGACGTGCGCCAAACAGCTCTCCGCCTGGGGCCCAGCCGCCACTACATTTACCCAGTGTGCAGTTAGGGAGATATAGCGTCCCTGGCCGTGCTTACTGGTCCACGTATCTGTGGTTAGGTGGACCTTGCCACAGATGGCGTTGAGCAGTGCACAATTGATTTTATCGGATACTTGGTTGTGCAGGGAAGGCACGGCTCTCTTGGAGAAGTAGTGCCGGCTGGAAACAACATACTGTGGGACAGCAAGCGACATGAGCTGTTTGAAGCTGTCTGTGTCCACCAGCCTAAATGACAGCATTTCATAGGTCAGTAGTTTAGAAATGCTGGCATTCAGGGCCAGGGATCGAGGGTGGCTAGGTGGGAATTTACGCTTTCTCTCAAATGTTTGTGAGATGGAGAGCTGAACGCTGCCGTGTGACATGGTTGAGATGCTTGGTGACGCAGGTGGTGGTGTTGGTGGTACATCCCATGTTTGCTGGGCGGCAGGTGCCAACGTTCCTCCAGAGGGGGAGGAAGAGGCCGAGGCGGCAGCAGCAGAAGAGGCCGAGGCGGCAGCAGCATGAGAGGTAGCAGGGGGAGCCTGAGTGACTTCCTTGTTTTTAAGGTGTTTACTCCACTGCAGTTCATGCTTTGTATGCAGGTGCCTGGTCATGCAGGTTGTGCTAAGGTTCAGAACGTTAATGCCTCGCTTCAGGCTCTGATTGCACAGCGTGCAAACCACTCGGGTCTTGTCGTCAGCACATTGTTTGAAGAAGTGCCATGCCAGGGAACTCCTTGAAGCTGCCTTTGGGGTGCTCGGTCCCAGATGGCGGCGGTCAGTAGCAGGCAGAGTCTCCTGGCGGCGTGTCTTCTGATTTTGCCTACTGCTCCCTCTTTCTCTCGGTCTCACCACTGCCTCTTCCTCCAAACTGTGAAAGTCAGTGGCACGACCTTCATTCCATGTGGGGTCTAGGACCTTATCGTCCCCTGCATCGTCTTCATCCCTGACCTCCTGTTCAGTCTTCACACTGCAGAAAGACGCAGCAGTTGGCACCTGTGTTTCGTCATCATCAGAGACGTGCTGAGGTGGTATTCCCATGTCCTCATCATCAGGAAACATAAGTGGTTGTGCGTTAGTGCATTCTTTGTCTTCCACCGCTGGGGAAGGGCTAGGTGGATACCCTTGGGAAACCCTGCCAGCAGAGTCTTCAAACAGCATAAGAGACTGCTGCATAACTTGAGGCTCAGACAGTTTCCCTGATATGCATGGGGGTGATGTGACAGACTGAAGGGTTTGGTTTTCATGCGCCATCTGTGCGCTTTCTGCAGAAGACTGGGTGGGAGATAATGTGAACATGCTGGATCCACTGTCGGCCACCCAATTGACTAATGCCTGTACCTGCTCAGGCCTTACCATCCTTAGAACGGCATTGGGCCCCACCAAATATCCCTGTAAATTCTGGCGGCTACTGGGACCTGAGGTAGTTGGTTCACTAGGACGTGTGGCTGTGGCAGAACGGCCACGTCCTCTCCCAGCACCAGAGGGTCCACTAACACCACCACGACCATGTCCGCGTCCGCGTCCCTTACTAGATGTTTTCCTCATTGTTACCGTTCACCACAATAAGAAAAATATTATTTGGCCCAATGTATTGAATTCAAATTCAGGCCTTTTTTTACAGACACCTAACACTATCTGGCTATCTATTTAGGTACCGTATTACACTAATACAGGCACAGCAGTAATGACAGATTTAGCTGAATATAAATTTGAGGCCTATTATTTAGACGCTGGGTGACAGGTATACGTTTACGGACAGAATTTGACTTGGATCTGCACAGTAGCGTGTGTGTGAAGTTATTAAGAATGACCCTATCAGCACCTTGAATCTAATATACCCTTTTAGGGATAGATTTAAAGTAGGCCTGATACAGCAGAAACCACTAATTTAGGAAATTGCTAGTTTGGGAATTGTATTTCAAACCAGAACAAAAACTGTGCTTTGACGGACACAATATAACTTCACCAGCTACAGCAATAGCCAGAGATTTAGCTGAATATAAATTTGAGGGCAATTATTTAGGCGCTGTGTGACAGGTATACGTTTACGGACAGAATTAGACTTGGATATGCACAGTAGCGTGTGTGTTAAGTTATTGAGAATGACCCTATCAGCACCTTGAATCTAATATACCCTTTTAGGGATAGATTTAAAGTAGGTGTGATACAGCAGAATCCACTAATTTAGGAAATTGCTAGGTTGGGAATTGTATTTCAAACCAGAACAAAAACTGTGCTTTGACGGACACAATATAACTTAACCAGCTACAGCAATAGCCACAGATTTAGCCGAATTTAAATTTGAGGCCTATTATTTAGGCGCTGGTTGACAGGTATACGTTTACGGACAGAATTAGACTTGGATATGCACAGTAGCGTGTGTGTGAAGTTATTGAGAATGACCCTATCAGCACCTTGAATCTAATATACCCTTTTAGGGATAGATTTAAATAACCACACTATTTATGGTTAAATGGACTTGGTGGCAGCTTGCCCCTGGATGTAGGATATAGCCAAAAAATAACCACACTATTGATGGTTAAATGGACTTGGTGGCAGCTTGCCCCTGATGTAGGATATAGCAAAAAATAACCACACTATTGATGGTTAAATGGACTTGGTGGCAGCTTGTGCTGGCGCACCACAAGCCACAAAATGGCCGCCGATCACCCCAGAAAAAAGTGACTGAAAAACGCTCTGGGCAGCCTAAAAACAGTGAGCAATTGAATAGCAGCAGTTCAATGATCCACAGCTGTAGATCGATCACTGTCTTAAGTGTTTTGGAGGAGTTAATCACTGCCTAATCTCGCCCTAACGTCGCAGCTGCAACCTCTCCCTACACTTGTAACAGCAGAGTGACGTGCAGCGCTACGTGACCCAAGCTTATATAGAGGCTGGGTCACATGCTGCACTGGCCAATCACAGCCATGCCAATAGTAGGCATGGCTGTGATGGCCTCTTAGGGCAAGTAGTATGACGCTTGTTGATTGGCTGCTTTGCAGCCTTTCAAAAAGCGCCAAGAAAGCGCCGAACACCGAACCCGAACCCGGACTTTTACGAAAATGTTCGGGTTCGGGTCCGTGTCAAGGACACCCCAAAATTCGGTACAAACCCGAACTATACAGTTCGGGTTCGCTCATCCCTAGTCACCAGGACTATGGGATGAATTACCGTATTTTTCGCTTTATAAGACGCACTTTTTTTCCACAGATCCCCGATAACAGTGGATCATTCACAGATGCCCCCATAACAGTGTCATCCACAGATCCCCCATACTAGTGCCATCCACAGATCCCCCATAACAGTGTGTCATCCACAGATTCCCCCATAACAGTGCGTCATCCACAGATGCCCCCATAACAGTGCGTCATCCACAGACCTCCTCCATAACAGTGTCATCCACAGATCCCCCATACTAGTGCCATCTACAGACCACCATTAGTTAAAAACCCACCAAAAGCACACCTTTTGGTTAAAATATTTTTTTCTTATTTTCCTCCTCAAAAACCTAGGTGCGTCTTATCATCAGGTGCGTCTTATAAAGCGAAAAATATGGTATGTTATTCCACTCCTTCACGTCCTGGAGTGGATGCTGATCAATTTGACTGGTGAGGTGAGAGAAGACGGGGCACCTACAACTCACGGCCATCTGAGCCCTATGGAGGCTGAACTGGCACAGGAGGAGGACGAGAACCTAAAAGTCCAGGAATTGTATACAGAACTAGGTGTTTTATCTGCCCAAGCGACAGGAGAGGAGCAGGAGTAGCTAGAGGACAAAGACGATGCAGATGACCCTGACAGACAATGGCAGTATGCAGTGGACATGGAGGCAGGGAATCTCTCCAAGTCCCTTGTGCAAATGGCCAGATGCATGTGAGTCGCTTATAGAAACATAGAAACATAGAATGTGTCGGTAGATAAGAACCATTTGGCCCATCTAGTCTGCCCAACATACTGAATACTATGAATAGCCCCTGGCCCTATCTTATATGAAAGATGGCCTTATGCCTATCCCATGCATGCTTAAACTCCTTCACTGTATTTGCAGCTACCACTTCTAAAGTAAAGGAAAACCAATATATACCCCAACCAGGGAATGGTTACTCGAAGAGCAATTGAATTAACTGGCATAAGCCTATGGCAAACTACCACAATACAAAACCTACAAAGACTGCCAGGCCGCTTATGATGTATTATTACTTTATTGCAAAATTACATAAATTTACAAACATGATTAAAAGAAAGTATGGTGCAGGAGAAAAGAAAAGACGACATCACTGGAGGATAAACACAGCGGAGGCATGTCCATCCAGTGGCGTAGTGATCGCCATAGCAACGGCTATGGGGCCCTACGCCACTGGGGCCCCATAATTTTTTTATTATTTTTTTAATTAACACACACAGACACTACACACAGGCAGCCAGGCAGTGGCGTAACTACCGGGGAAGCAGCTAAAAATTGATTCTTGTCTTAATGTTTAGGGCCCCTTCACAGCAGCGGCGGCTGACCAGGCCCCCTCGCTAATGTGATCTAATCTTACTGTCTCCCAAAGTCTCCTGATGTGTCTGGGATTCTAACCCACAACATCCAATGTATCAGTGTATCAGAGGCAAAGCATTTACCCACACAGCCATAAAGGAGGCATTGCAACTGATTGAAAAAATATGAGACTTCTACTTTTATAGCTGGCTAAGTGTACATCTATACACATGACAGCTGCCCCAACACACCCAGCAGCAAGGCAGCTCTTATGGTCTTGTGGTTAGGTGCTTTGCCTCTGATACAGAAGGTCGTGGGTTCGAATCCCAGCAGAAACTTTTCTGAAATACAAGCACTGACTCCATATATGGACATACAGGGCGGGACACAGGAAGAGGCTTCATCGCATCGCTGACATGGAGGTAAGTAGAAGTGTTTATTATTTTTTTTAATACCCGACTGTTACTGCCATGGGGGGGAGGGGGGTTGGCACCTGATACTGGCACCTGGGGGGGGGGTTGGCACCTGATACTGGCACATGGGGGGGTAGAGAGGCACCTGATACTGGCACATGGGGGGGAGAGGGGTTGGCACCTGATACTGGCACCTGGGGGGGGGTTGGCACCTGATACTGGCACATGGGGGGGGGGGGGGGCACCTGATACTGGCACATGGGGGGGGCACCTGATACTGGCACCTGGGGGGGGAGGGGGGTTGGCACCTGATACTGGCACCTGGGGGGGAGAGGCACCTGATACTGGCACATGGGGGGGAGAGTGGTTGGCACCTGATACTGGCACATGGGGGGGGGGGGGAGAGAGGCAATTGATACTGGCACTTTTTTTGTGGGGGGGGGAGATGGCACTATGATACTGGGACATGGGGGGAGGAGAGAGGCACTTGATACTGGCATGTGGGGGAGGGTTGGCACTTGATACTGGCACATGGGTGGGTTTGGAGAATTATTACTACTGGGGGGGGGGGCATTATAGTGGGCTTTATTACTCCCCCATGGTATGACCCCCTAGTAGCAGCACCAGCCTCCCCCTGCTCTGCTATCCCTCTGCCCCTTCTCCAAATCCTTATTATGAAATCTTTCTCATTAGGATAAAGCACAACATCAGCTCCGCCGAGCCCCCGGCCAAAGTGTTGAAGTGGTGTCCGAGATCCCCAAGGGTCAAGTAACTGTAAGTTTTCATATGAAATATGTTTATGTTATACACATATAGCATCCACTGTGCCACACAATATACAGTATACCGCTACACTGTGCCAAAGGAGTGGAGTTTACACAGGAGGAGGGAGGTGCGAAGCGCGCTGGGGGGGCCCTTACAAATATTTGCTGTGGGGCCCAGTCACTTCTAGTTACGCCCCTGAGTCCATCTGTATGATATACACTCACCTAAAGAATTATTAGGAACACCTGTTCTATTTCTCATTAATGCAATTATCTAGTCAACCAATCACATGGCAGTTGCTTCAATGCATTTAGGGGGGTGGTCCTTGTCAAGACAATCTCCTGAACTCCAAACTGAATGTCAGAATGGGAAAGAAAGGTGATTTAAGCAGTTTTGAGCGTGGCATGGTTGTTGGTGCCAGACGGGCCGGTCTGAGTATTTCACAATCTGCTCAGTTACTGGGATTTTCACTCACAACCATTTCTAGGGTTTACAAAGAATGGTGTGAAAAGGGAAAAACATCCAGTATGCGGCAGTCCTGTGGGCAAAAATGCCTTGTGGATGCTAGAGGTCAGAGGAGAATGGGCCGACTGATTCAAGCTGATAGAAGAGCAACGTTGACTGAAATAACCACTCGTTACAACCGAGGTATGCAGCAAAGCATTTGTGAAGCCACAACAAGCACAACCTTGAGGCAGATGGGCTACAACAGCAGAAGACCCCACCTGGTACCACTCATCTCCACTACAATTAGGAAAAAGAGGCTACAATTTGCACGAGCTCACCAAAATTGGACTGTTGAAGACTGGAAAAATGTTGCCTGGTCTGATGAGTCTCGATTTCTGTTGAGACATTCAAATGGTAGAGTCCGAATTTGGCGTAAAGAGAATGAGAACATGTATCCATCCTCTGATGGCAACTTCCAGCAGGATAATGCACCATGTCACAAAGCTCGAATCATTTCAAATTGGTTTCTTGAACATGACAATGAGTTCACTGTACTAAAATGGCCCCACAGTCACCAGATCTCAACCCAATAAAGCATCTTTGGGATGTGGTGGAATGGGAGCTTCGTGCCCTGGATGTGCATCCCTCAAATCTCCATCAAGTGCAAGATGCTATCCTATCAATATGGGCCAACATTTCTAAAGAATGCTATCAGCACCTTGTTGAATCAATGCCACGTAGAATTAAGGCAGTTCTGAAGGCAAAAGGGGGTCCAACACCATATTAGTATGGTGTTCCTAATAATTCTTTAGGTGAGTGTATAAGAAGATAAAGTGCAAATGGAAACATGTCAAATACAATCCAAGGACATAGTACAATTACCCATGCTGTGTCTCCTCCAGGATGGCGCCAACCCCAACGCGCGTTTCGGCGTACAATCGTCTGGGGTATTAACCCCTTAACGACCAAGGACGAGAATGCTCGTCCTAAATTGCCGGCACAGCGCAAGAGGACGAGCGATCTCGTCCTGCAGCCGTTCCTCCCCTCGCGTGTGGTGCCGCGATTAGCGTCTTACAGTGTAAGATACTAACAGTTCAATACAGCACAATACAGATGTATCGTGCTGCATTGAAACAGGGATTAGACCCTGTAATGTTGAAGATCCAGAGTGGGACAAATAATAAAGTGAAAAAAAAAAGTTTATAAAATTAAAGTTTTACAAAAAAAAATTAAAGTTTCAAGTAAAAAAAATAAAAGCGTCCTTTTCCAAAAATAAAGTAAAAACAAATTGTCAAAAATAGGGAAAAGACATATAGATATATTAGTTATCGTCGCGTCCGTATCGACCTGCTCTATAAACGTATCACATGACCTAACCCCTCAGATGAACACCGTAAAAAATTTAAAATAAAAACTGTGCTAAATAAACAATTTTTTGTCACCTTACATCACAAAAAGTACAACAGCAAGCGATCAAAAAAGCATACGCCCACCAAAATAGTACCAATCTAACTGTCACCTCATCCCGCAAAAAATGAGCCCTTAGCTGAGACAATCGCCCCAAAAAATAAAAAAAACTATGGCTCAGAATATGGAGACACTAAAACATGTTAAACTTGCATAAATAAAAATAAAGTATACATATTAAGTATCGCCGCGTCCGCATCGACCGGCTCTATAAAAATATCATATGACGTAGCCCCTTAAATGAACACTGTAAAAAAAAAAAAAAAAAAAAAAAAGCTAAATAAACCATTTTTTGTCACCTTACATCACAAAAAGTGTAATAGCAAACGATCAAAAAGTCATATGCACCCCAAAATAGTGCTAATCAAACCATCATCTCATCCCGCAAAAAATTAAACCCTACCTAAGATAACCGGCCAAAAACTGAAAAAACTATGGCTCTCAAAATATGGAGACACTAAAACATGATTTTTTTTTGTTTAAAAAATTATATTATTGTGTAAAACTTACATAAATAAATAAAAAGTATACATATTAGGTATCGCCGCGTCCGTATCGACCGACTCTATAAAAACATCACATGACCTAACCCCCTAGATCAGTGATGGTGAACCTCTTAGAGACCGAGTGCCCAAACTGCAACCCAAAACCCACTTATTTATCGCAAAGTGCCAACACGGCAATTTAACCTGAACACCAATATCATATATCTTCCATGTACTTTATCATTTAGGGCTCTTTCACAC
This sequence comes from Bufo bufo, assembly GCF_905171765.1. Lineage (NCBI taxonomy): Eukaryota > Metazoa > Chordata > Amphibia > Anura > Bufonidae > Bufo > Bufo bufo. The sequence continues at coordinate 795,719,051 of NC_053389.1, read as the reverse complement.
TTGCGTTGTCCGGATCCGGCGTGTACTCCATTTGCCGGAGGTGCCCGCCGGATCCGGAAAAACGCAAGTGAACTGAAAGCATTTGAAGACGGATCCGTCTTCAAAATGCGTTCAGTGTTACTATGGCAGCCAGGACGCTATTAAAGTCCTGGTTGCCATAGTAGTAGTGGGGAGCGGGGGAGCAGTATACTTACAGTCCGTGCGGCTCCCGGGGCGCTCCAGAATGATGTCAGAGCGCCCCATGCGCATGGATGACGTGTCCATGTGATCACGTCATCCATGCGCGTGGGGCGCCCTGACGTCACTGTGGAGCGCCCGGGGAGCCGCACGGACGGTAAGTATACTGCTTCCCCGCTCCCCACTACACTTTACCATGGCTGCCAGGACTTTAGCATCCCGGCAGCCATGGTAACCATTCAGAAAAAGCTAAACGTCGGATCAGGCCTTAAGCTAAACGTCGTTTCAGCGCATTGCCGGATCCGGATTAATGCCTTTCAATGGGCATTAATCCGGATCCGGCCTTGCGGCAAGTGTTCAGGATTTTTGGCCGGAGCAAGAAGCGCAGCATGCTGCGGTATTTTCTCTGGCCAAAAAACGTTCCGGTCCGGAACTGAAGACATCCTGATGCATCCTGAACGGATTTCTCTCCATTCAGAATGCATTAGGATAAAACTGATCAGGATTCTTCCGGCATAGAGCCCCGACGACGGAACTCTATGCCGGAAGAAAAGAACGCAAGTGTGAAAGGGCCCTTAGCTATAATAACCTGCCTACATTCAATGAGACTGCCTGTGCTGTTCTTATCATGTCCTGCACTGATGAATGGCAGGAAAAGTCTAAGACATATTGGTACACCATAGACTTTCTCCAGGGTGCGAGTGCCCACAGAGAGGGCTGTGAGTGCCGCTTCTGGCATGCGTGCCATAGGTTCGCCATCACTGCCCTAGATGAACACCGTAAAAAAAAAAAAAAAAACTGTGCTAAATAAACTATTTTTTGTCATCTTACATCACAAAAAGTGTAATAGCAAGCGATCAAAAAGTCATATGCACCCCAAAATAGTGTCAATCAAACCGTCATCTCATCCCACAAAAAATGAGACCCTACCTAAGATAATCGCCCAAAAACTGAAAAAACTATGGCTCTCAGACTATGGAAACACTAAAACATGATTTTTTTGTTTCAAAAATGAAATCATTGTGTAAAACTTACATAAATAAAAAAAATTGTATACATATTAGGTATCGCCGCGTCCGTGACAACCTGCTCTATAAAATTACCACATAATCTAACCTGTCAGATGAATGTTGTAAATAACAAAAAAAAAAAAGCTATTTCTTGTTACCTTGCCTCAAAAAAAGTGTAATATAGAGCAACCAAAAATCATAGATTTTTTTGACTGGGTGAATAAAATAATAGACAGTGGAGGTGCAGTAGACATCGCATATCTAGATTTTAGTAAGGCTTTTGACACTGTCCCACATAGAAGACTTATCAATAAACTGCAGTCATTGAGCATGGACTCCCATATTGTTGAGTGGATTAGGCAGTGGCTGAGTGACAGACAACAGAGGGTTGTAGTCAATGGAGAACATTCAAAACAAGGTAATGTTACCAGTGGGGTTCCACAGGGATCTGTACTAGGACCGATTTTGTTTAATATCTTCATAAGTGATATTGCAAAAGGCCTCGCTGGTAAGGTTTGTCTTTTTGCTGATGACACAAAGATATGTAACAGGGTTGATGTTCCTGGAGGGAAACGCCAAATGGAAAAGGATTTAGGAAAACTAGAAGAATGGTCAGAACTCTGGAAACTGAAATTTAATGTGGATAAGTGCAAGATAATGCACCTGGGGCGTAAAAACCCAAGGGCAGAATATAGAATATTTGACACAGTCCTGACCTCAGTATCTGAGGAAAGGGATTTAGGAGTAATTATTTCAGAAGACTTAAAGGTGGGAAGACAATGTAATAGAGCAGCACGAAATGCCAGCAGAATGCTTGGATGTATAGGGAGAGGTATAAGCAGTAGAAAGAGTGAAGTGCTTATGCCGCTGTACAGAACACTGGTGAGACCTCACTTGGAGTATTGTGCACAGTACTGGAGGCCATATCTCCAGAAGGATATAGATACTCTAGAGAGAGTTCAGAGAAGAGCTACTAAACTAGTACATGGATTGCAGGATAAAACTTACCAGGAAAGGTTAAAGGACCTTAATATGTATAGCTTGGAAGAAAGAAGAGACAGAAGGGATAAGATAGAAACTTTTAAATACATAAAGGGAATCAACTCGGTAAAGGAAGAGAGCATATTTAAAAGAAGAAAAACTACCACAAGAGGACACAGTTTTAAATTAGAGGGGCAAAGGTTTAAAAGTAATATAAGGAAGTATTACTTTACTGAGAGAGTAGTGGATGCATGGAATAGCCTTCCTGCAGAAGTGGTAGCTGCAAATACAGTGAAGGGGTTTAAGCATGCATGGGATAGGCATAAGGCCATCCTTTATAAGATAGGGCCGGGGGCTATCCATAGTATTCAGTATATTGGGCAGACTAGATGGGCCAAATGGTTCTTATCTGCCGACACATTCTATGTTTCTATGTTTCTATATGTACCCTAAACTAGTACCAAGATTTCAGCCGGCATCCCGTTCGGATTAACCCCCGCAGCGCCACAATCTAATTTTAAACTCATGACTTACCGGTACGTCATGGGTCCTTAAGGTCTCGGGAAACATGACGTACCGGTACGTCATGCGTCCCTAAGGGGTTAAACGAAGAAAAACTGCTACAAGAGAACATAGTTTTAAATTAGAGGGGAAAAGGTTTAAAAGTAATATCAAGAAGTATTACTTTACTGAGAGAGTAGAGGATGCATGGAATAGCCTTCCTGCAGAAGTGGTAGCTGCAAATACAGTGAAGGAGTTTAAGCATGCATGGGATAGGCATAAGGCCATCCTTCATATAAGATAGGGCCAGGGGCTATCCATAGTATGCAGTATATTGGGCAGACTAGATGGGCCAAATGGTTCTTTTCTGCCGACACATTCTATGTTTCTATGTTTCATCATAAGTGGCCTGGCAGTCTTTGTATATTTTGCACTTCTGCAGGAAGGCTATTCCATGCATCCACTACTCTCTCATTAAAGTAATACTTCCTGATATTACTTTTAAACCTTTGCCCCTCTAATTTAAAACTATGTCCTCTTGTAGCAGTTTTTCTATGTCCTCTTGTAGCAGTTTTTTTCCCTTTATGTATTTAAGAGTTTCTGTGAGTCGCTTGCGTAGTGACAGCCGCATTATCACCATTCGGCAGAGGGATGACCACTGGCTCTCCATAATGTTAGACCCTTGCTACCTGTCCAAAATGGGGGCCTTTTTTTACCACTTCTGAGAGGTATGAGAACTCAACTACTATTGAGACATCCTGCACAGTGAAGTACACCGAGATACATTCTCCCTAAAGTTTATCTGCAGGCCGGGATAGACCAGATTTAACGCACTTCCTGACGAATTAATTCCGACCAAAACAAATTTTTAAAAACTTTGCTCATCTCTAATGATAATATTCCAATATAATCTAATATGTCAGTGCACTTACCGTAAGATCGAATGGCATTCCAGGCTTGAAAAACTTGGATGTTTTTGTGTAGAGAATTTTATAGGGAGATTCCACAATGAAGATGTTATCCAGCTCATATTCCACCATATCACTGCCTGTAACAGAAGGAGCCCTGCATTACAGTGTATTTACATGGCTGTGATTAAACGGGTTGTCCCATGAAAAATATTCTACAGTTTTTAAACCAGCACCTGGATCTGAAGGCTTTTGTAATTAAATGTAATTAAATATTTAGTAAAGTCACTAGAGTAGGGTTATTTAATAAAATGTATTTGTATAGCGCCACCTGCTGTTTATTATTTTCCTTATTTCTCAGCAATGTTACTGAGGTGGTCGCACATGCTCAGTTCCATCCTTCAGTGGTCATCAGCTATATCTACTGTTAGAAGCTGGTACAAAGAGCTGCTGCAGAAAAGACACACCCCTGAGAAAGTACACTACAATATGGTGTCTGATTTTCATTTCTAACATTGATCATAGGATAGCCCCTATAAGGACTGTTGCAAGTCATGACGATTGTGGTGTTTTCTGCGACATTTGGTCAAGTTTTGCGTCATTTGGAGAGAATTTCTAATTTTTATAGTCGTTTATGTTTAAGGGATAAGGGATAAAAGTGAGATTAGACCTTGGTTATGGCACATTTACTATGTACGACTGTGGCAATAATTGCACAAATTTTGCACCTCCACACCAGGTAACTCCCACATATACTTGCAACCCACATTGCAATCATGTCAAATATATTATTAAAGGGGTTGTGCAAAAATGGGGACGTCAGACGTGCAAAGGGAAGATGACTTACCTGCTTCCCGGTACCGACTCCCCGCTCCTTCTTCTGCAGGCCTGCCATGCTCCTTTGGGCTCTATCGATGTCAACATTCGGTTTGACATCGCTGCAGCCAATCACAGGACACGCCGATGTCTGGCTCCCCTTGACAAATAGTCACATGATGCAAAGGTGAATGGCTGCAGAGATTTCAAACCGGATGTGGACATTGATTGAGCCCAGCAGAGGAGCCCAGGCCTGCAGGAGAAGGAGGGGAAGAGTCAGCATTGGGATGACACACAAAGCAAAGGCAGACTTAAAAATGACAGGAAAGCAACCACATTTGAGAGATGCGTCCTTTAGTGTCCTATACATGACAGCCAGGGATTCCTTATATTTTTGCCTAGAGGTTGTTGCAGTTGATCTGGTGCTGGTGCCAGCTAAATCTGATTCTAATAAATGTCCCAATCTTTAGTTAATTAAATGTGTATTAATTCAAAAAAGATTTCTAAGGGTGTATTCATGCATTATAACTAGGGTTGAGCGAACCTGAACTGTAAAGTTCAGGTTCGTACCAAACTTTAGGAATTTTGGACCCCGGACCCGAACCCGAACTTTTCAGTAAAAGTTCAGTTTCGGGTTCGGTGTTCGGCGATTTAATGGCGCTTTTTGAAAGGCTGTAGAGCAGTTAATCAACAAGCGTTTAACTTGTGTGCCCTTAGAAGCCATCACAGCCATGCCTACTAATGGAATGGCTGTGATTGTCCAGTGCAGCATGTGACCCAGCCTCTATATAAGCTGGAGTCACGTAGAGATGCACGTCACTCTGCTCTGATTAGTGTAGGGAGAGGATGCTGCTGCTGTGAGGGAGAGAATAGGAAAGAATCTTTAATCTGAAGTGCTTGTTAACTCAGCGATCTACCTAGATTTTGTTTTGTGGGTGCAGTAGACAATCTTTTTCCCCTGCCCTGAGCCCAGTGACACAGAAAAATAACGTTTATCCGTCTGTTAGTTAGGTGGGCGGCGGTGGCCATTTTATGCAAGTTCATTTGTGACAGTCAAATACAAGCTTGAAATACTGAAATTATATTCTGGGTTTAAAAAAATCACCCATTTTTTGCAAGACCTTACATCTGTGGCCTTTGCAGCATTTGTCTGTCACCACCAGACATCTGAGAAGCTCTGACAGACGTCCTTCAGAACCTCCTCCTTGAGGTTCCTTTTGTTTTGCTTTCATTTTCTCATCTCGTTAGCCTCTCTCAGCTGTCATGTAGTTGCACTGATTGCATCCCTTTAAATCCCTTCCCATACTGCATCACTTTGCGGTTTATACAACTTCCTGGAGTATATGCATGCTGGATGCTACTACTGAGTCGTCTACAGATAAGTTTTGTTTATTCATTTGTATTTTTCTGTTTGCTGGATCCCAGGAGACCCTGACTCCCTCCGTATCAAGTGTAGGGAGCCGGTGGTCGTGTCCCCTCACTATTATAGGGTGTTCAGGGGTTATTCAGTCGAGGTACGAGGATATGCGATCTTCTACCATTGAGAATTTTGCATAGGCTGAGCAGTTTAGGGAGAGAGCCAGGTCTGTTGCAGGGCTATCCCTTTGGTTCCTTAGTTTTGGATCCAGTCAGCCGGATCTTCCTTCTGTGTCTTCTAGTTTGCTGTACACCTTCCGTGACATTGTCAGTGTGAAATACAATCTTGAAATACTGCAATAATTTTCTGGGTTTAAAAAAAGCACCCATTTTTGGCAATACCCTACATCTGGGGGCCTATGCTGCATTTGTCAGTGTGAAATATAAGCTTGAAATACTGAAATAATTTTCTGGGTTTTAAAAAACACCCTTTTTGGGCAAAATACTAAATTTGCAGCCTTTGCTGCATCTGTAAGTGTGAAAAACACGCGTTAGATACTGCTGTAATATTCTGCTATTAAAAAAGCACCCATTTTGGGCAAAATACTAAATTTGCGGCATTTGCAGCATCTGTCATTGTTAAATACAAGCTTGAAATACTGCAATAATTTTCTGGGTTTAAAGAAGCACCTATTTTTGGCAATACCCTACATCTGGAGCCTTTTCAGTATTTGTCAGTGTGAAATATAAGCTTGAAATACTGCAATAATTTTCTGGGTTTTAAAATACACCCTTTTTGGGCAAAATACGAAATTTTCAGCCTTTGCTGCATCTGTCAGTGTGAAATACAAGCGTTAGATACTACTGTTATATTCTGTTATTAAAAAAAACACCTATTTTGGGCCAAATACTAAATTTGCAGCCTTTGCTGCATCTGTCAGTGTGAAATACACACGTTAGATACTGCTGTTATATTCTGTTATTAAAAAAACTGCCATTTTGGGCAAGATCCTAAATTTGAAGAGAATGAGGAGAGAGTCGAATAAGGGACTTGGCCCCGATCGTGGTGATGCTGGTGGAGCTCCTGTTGCAGGGAGAGGACGGGGTCGATCTGTGCCAGCTACACGCACAAGTGAAATACCTTCCTCAGGTGCGAGTAAGCTACAGAACCTTCAGCGTTATTTGGTCGGGCCTAATGTGGCTCTACAAATGGAGAGGCCAGATCAAGTACAGGCGATAGTAGATTGGGTTGCTGACAGTGCATCCAGTTCCTTCACATTGTCTCCCACCCAGTCTCCTGCTGAAAGATCAGAGTTGGCACCTGCAGCCAATGTCCATCAGCCTTTCACCTCGCCCCCTTGCAAATCAGCCAAGCAGTCTGAGCCCCAAGTCATGCAGCAGTCTCTTCTGCTTTTTGATTACTCTGATAGCAGGGTTTCCCAGGGCCATCCACATAGCCCTGCCCCAGAAGTGGAAGAGATTGAGTGCACCGATGCCCAACCACTTATGTTTCAAGATGAGTACATGGGAGGACCATCGCAGCACGTCTCGGATGATGACGAAACACAGGTGCCAACTGCTAAGGCTTTCTGCAATGTGCAGACCGACAAGGAGGGCAGGGGGGAAGACTGGGTGGAAGATGATGTGGAGGACGATGAGGTCCTCGACCCTACATGGAATCAAGGTCATGCGAGTGACCTGTGTTGTTCGGAGGAAGAGGCAGTGGTCGCACAGAGCCACCAGCACAGCAGAAGAGGAAGTAGGGTGCAAAAGCGGAGAGGCCATCCCCTAGAGAATACGCCTGCTACTGCACAACACAGCAAGTGACCGAGCACACCAAAGCCAGCTCCAAGGAGTTCCCTGGCGTGGCAGTTCTTCAGACAATGTGCTGACGACAAGACACGAGTTGTTTGCACGCTGTGCAATCAGAGCCTGAAGCGAGGCATAAACGTTCTCAACCTGAGCACAACCTGCATGACCAGGCATCTAAGTGCAAAGCACGAGCTGCAGTGGAGTAGACACCTCAAAAACAAAGAAAGGTCTCTGGCTACTCCTGCTTCCTCTTCTGCTACAGTCTTGGCCTCTTCATCCACCTCTGGAGTGACAGTGGCATCTGCCACCCCGCAAACAGGGGATCTGCCAGCAACACCACCATCTGGGTCACCAAGTATCTCCACAATGTCCCACGGAAGCGTTCATCTCTCCATCTCCCAAACACTGGAGCGGAAGAGGAAGTACCCCCCTACCCACCCACGATCACTGGCCCTGAATGCCAGCATTTCAAAATTACTGGCCTTTGAAATGCTGTCATTCTGTCTGGTGGAGACGAACAGTTTTAAAAGCCTTATGGCGGTGGCTGTCCTACAGTACATCGTGCCCAGCCGCCACTACTTTTCCAGGCAAGCTATCCCTTCCCTGCACAACCAAGTGAAGGACAAAATCAGGTGTGCACTGCGCAAGGTCCACCTAACTACAGATACTTGGACCAGTAAACACCATCAGGGACGTTATATCTCCCTAACAGCACACTTGGTAAATGCAGTGGCGGCTGTGCCTGAGGCGGATAGCAGTTTGGCGCATGTCCTTCCACCACCGAGGATTGCAGGGCGCTTCAGTTTGCCTCCTGTTGCTTCCTCCTCCTACTCCGCTTCCTCATCCTCTACCGCCTCCTCATCCGGTCAGCCTATTACCTTCACCACCAACTTCAGCACAGCCAGGGGTAAACGACAGCAGGCAGTTTTAAAACGTATCTGTTTTGGGGGACAAACCCCACACCGCGCAGTAGCTGTGGACGGGCATGGAACAACAGACCGATGAGTGGTTGGTGCCAGTGAGCCTCAAGCCCGGCCTGGTGGTGTGCGATAATGGGCAAATCTCGTAGCAGCTCTGGGACTAGCCGGTTTGACGCACATCCCTTGCCTGGTGCATGTGCTGAATTTGGTGGTGCAGAGGTTCCTTAAAAATTACCCCGATATGTCAGAGCTGCTGCATAAAGTGCGGGCCGTCTGTGCGCGCTTTAGGCGTTCTCACCCTGCTGCTGCTCGCCTGTCAGCGCTGCAGCGTAACTTTGGCCTTCCCGCTCACCACCTCATATGCAACGTGGAACTCCACCTTGCATATGCTGGCCAGACCGTGCAAGCAGCAGAAGGCGATAGTGGAATTTCAGCTGCAGCACGCACGGGTGAGTCGCTCTGCAGAACAGCACCACTTCACGACCAATGACTGGGCCTCCATGCGAGACCTGTGTTCCTTGTTGCGCTGTTTCGAGTACTCCACCAACATGGCCAGTGCCGATAACGCCGTTCTCAGCGTTACTATCCCACTTCTATGCCTCCTTGAAAAAACGCTTCTGGCGATGATGGAAGAGGATGTGGCACAGGAGGAGGAGGAGGAAGAGGGATTATTTTGTAGGGTTTCCGGCCAGTCATTCACAAGTGGCTCCGAGGGTGGGTTCCTGCACCCACAATCGCCAGGTACACAATTGTCAAGCCAGGGCACAGTTCTGGAGGATGAGGAGGTGGAGGATGAGGAGGAGGAGATGGAGGAGGAGGAACCGTGTTCACAGCAGGGTGGCACCCAAACCAGCTCATGGCCATCAGAGGACACAGATGATACACCTCCCACAGAGGACAGCTTGTTGTTGCCTCTTGGTAGCCTGGCACACATGAGCGATTACATGCTGCAGTGTCTCAGCAACGACCGCCGAGTTGCCCAAATTCTAACTTGTGCTGATTACTGGGTGGCTACACTGCTGGATCCCCGTTACAAGGACAACGTACCGTTCTTAATTCCGTCACTGGAGCGTGATCGTAAGATACGCGAGTACAAGCGCACGCTGGTAGACGCGCTGCTGGTGGCATTCCCACCTGACAGCGGGGGCACAGTGGAAGCACAAGGTGAAGGCAGAGGAGGAGGAAGATGTCGCCAACGCAGCTGGCACATCGCCAGCATCTCAGAAGGCAGGGTTAGCATGGCCGAAATGTGGAAAAGCTTTGTCACCACGCCACAACAACCAGCACCACCAGCTGATATGGAAGGTCTTAGCAGGAGGCAGCATTTCAGCAACATGGTGGAGCAGTATGTGTGCACACGCCTACACGTACAGAATGACGGGTCTGCCCCCTTCAACTTCTGGGTCTCCAAATTGTGCACATGGCCTGAGCTTTCCCTTTACACCTTGGAGGTGCTGGCCTGCCCTGCAGCCAGTGTATTATCTGAATGTGTGTTTAGCACGGCAGAGGGCGTCATCACAGACAAGCGCAGCCGCCTGTCCACAGCCAATGTGGACAAGCTCACGTTCATTAAAATGAACCAGGCATGGATCCCTCAGGACTTGTCCGTACCTTGTCCAGAATACACATGTATACCGGCACTAACCATCCATTGTTATACTGCAGCGCAATTGCTCATGTTTGTATTTTGAATATTTCACACTCTTACCTAAATTTTTAAAAATTTAATTAAAACCAAAAACCTGTGTTGGCTATCTCGTCCTCCTCCACCGCCGCTTCCACCTACTCCGCTACGTCCACCGCCTCCTCAAACTCCTACTCCATATGGAACTTCACCTCATAAACCAATTTTTTGGAGGGGTTTTTTGTACATGTTTTATTTTATATCATTTCAAAATTGTCATTAACATTTTCGGGTGAAATTCAGCAATTATTTGGTGTGATGTACCACTGCTATACCTATTAGACCGATTAAATAAATTCAAAAAATTATCTGTTACATTTTCTGGTGAAATTAACCAATTTTTGGGTGTATAGTACCACTGCTATATCTAGTAGGCTGGTTAAAAAATAAATAAAAGTTGTCATTAACATTTTCGGGTGAAATTCACCAATTTTTGGGTGTATAGTACCACTGCTATATCTAGTAGGCCGGTTAAAAATAAAATAAAAATTGTCATTAATATTTTCTGGTGAAATTAACCAATTTTTGGGTGTATAGTACCACTGATATACCTAGTAGGCCGGTTAAAAAATAAAAATAAATTGTCATTTACATTTTCGGGTGAAATTCACAAATTTTTGGGTGTATAGTACCACTGCTATACCTATTAGCCCGGTAAAATAAATTAGAAAAATTATCTGTTACATTTTCTGGTGAAATTCACCAATTTTGGGGTGTATAGTACCACTGCTATACCTAGTAGGCCAGTTAAAAAAATAAAAAATTGTCAGTTACATTTTCAGTTGAAATTCAACAATTTTTGGGTGTGATGTACCACTGCTATACCTAGTAGGCCGGTTAAAATAAAATAAAAATTGTCAGTTAGATTTTTTGGTGAAATTCAGCAATTATTTGGTGTGATGTACCACTGCTATACCTATTAGACCGGTTAAAAAAAAAACATTTGTCAGTTACCGCACATTTTATGGTCAAATTCACCAATTTTTGTGTGTAATATACCCCTCCTCTACCTAGTTGACAGCTTAGTAAATTTCAATAATTTTTATTTTACATTTTCGGGTGACAATAAACAATTGTTTTCTGTCATAGACCCCTGCTCTACCAAGTAGTCAGGTTAATTAATTTCTGTAATTCAATGCTTAAACTTAAACAAGTTGTACCACATTTAAGCTTCAATACTTTGTCCCACATTTCCGCTATACTCTTTTGGACAACATTTGCGCCTCAATAGCTTTTCCCACAATTCCGCTTGACTCTTTTGGCCCACATTTGAGCTTCTGTAATTTGTCCCACATTTGCGTCTCAATAGCTTTTCCCACATTTCTGCTCGATCCCCAAAATTTTTATACATTTATCTCCCTTAAATTTGGTCTCTTTTTCTCACGCTCCCTCTCCGGCCTGGAACCCTGATTCCCCGCCACCCGTGATCACCATGGTAGGGGCATAAAATAACATCGAAAGTTGATAGAGCAGATATCAAATTGGGTCGTGAACATCACGGGAACGTGCGACATGATGGGGCAGTAAGTACGCACACGCCTACACGAACTAACTGACAGGGGTCAGCCCCTGCAACTTCTGGGTCTCCAAATTGGGCACATGGACTGAGCTTGCCCTTTACGCCTTGGAGGTGCTGGACTGCCCTGCAGCCAGTGTATTGTCTGAACGTGTGTTTAGCATGACTGGAGAGTTATATTTCCCAATGTTTTGGGGTGTACCCTAATTTAAAAAAATAAAAATAAATTTTAAACTTCCTCCACCGCCACTTCCACCTACACCACTACATCCACCGCCTCCTCAACCTCCTACTCCATATGGACCTGGTCCTCCTAGATCAAGATTATTATTTTTTATTTTTACGTATTTTATGTTATTTTAAGTCATTTCCCTATCCACATTTGTTTGCAGAGCACTTGCCATGCTCTTAACCACATTTTGACGACATTTGCAGCCCTCTAGCCCTTTCCATTAATATTTTTACAGCCATTTTAGTGCTCAAAAGTTTGGGTCCCCATTGACTTCAATGGGGTTCGGGTTCGGGGTCAAGTTCGGGTCAAGTTCGGGTCCCGAACTCGAACTTTTTTCCGAAGTTCAGCTGAACCTGTCGAACCCGAACATCCAGGTGTCCGCTCAACTCTAGTTATGATGCTTGCCATGTCCACATTATATGGGCAAAACAAGTGTAAACTGTCCATTCTGATTTGTCTTTTGAACCCCACTTGTTTCTAGCTTAGAAGTATAATATAATGTGAAAAGACTAGAAATAGGCCATTGCGTAGAGATTGGAGCAGATTTTGAGCTTTTCTGAGTATTTGATAATCCAGCATTTAATAAGATCCCAAATTCTAGGTATTTATCTGCATATGTCTACATAAATGGAAGACCAAGGTGATATTTGCTTCTCTTACCTGAATCAGTAATGACAGTAACAGACACAAATAAGGTCCATTGTAACATGTCTCTCTCTTCTGGAAAGTACTTCACCAAGTCCTCTCTTTTCAAAACGGCAGAACCAACATCCTCGTTTATCTAGATGAGAGTTGTAAAACCACAGAGTTAACATTGTTTATGCCATGGATGACCAACTGGGTAAATTGGTTGTCTTATTGAGACAGCCCTTCCATACCCAATTAGAGCATACGGATGTCTGAAGAGGGTGCCCACACTCAATGTAAAACTGAAGCCATCTATTATAGCAGCTATTTATCAGAACAGCTGCTATGCGATACTACATATCTGCCATCTATTGCTCTGACAGCCTTGAATCATGAATATATTACATGGATAGCCAGAAGGACAAAAATCTGGCAGACCTCAACTTCCTCCATTCAGGAACCCCTTCTATGAACCATAATGGAGAGCTGCTCTATATAACTGTCACCCACTTTGGTAGACTCAAGATTATATATTTCACATGGGCCATGTAATTAGTGTTGAACGAATCAAAGTGAAATGGATTGACTTCGATCCAAATTTCTGGAAAAATTCAATTCGCTATGAATCTGAATTTCCTCTCATTTAGTGGTAACGAATACTTTTTTCCCTAAAATGGCAGCTACGTGTGTTACAAAGTGAAAGTAAGAAGCCCGGGAAAGCAATATGACCCATAATGCCACACAGTCAGCCAATCAGCAGATAGCCATCCCCTGTGATGTCACAGCCCTATAAAAACCATGGCAATTGTTAGTGGCAGTGTTTTAGCAAGCTTTTAATTGTAGAATATTGGATAAGGACAGTGCATGGACAGTGTAGGGAGATCGTAGGGAGAGTTTTTAGACACTGTAGGGAGAGCATACCTTAAATACCCTCCAATACAAAAATACTTCCACATAACTTAATCAAAACTCAGCTTTATTGAATATAAACAAATACATAGACATAACTATAGCAGCAGTCGATTCTCCAAAAGAGGACATAAAGGTCACTGCAGAGTCAGTCTACACAGATCCACCTATTTCAAAAGTCAAATAAATTACTCTGCATCCAACACTTACAATCGTCATGTAGAAAAAGCTTAAAAGAGCCAGTTAATATCTTAGACGTAGTGATATGGGGATCATGTGATTACATAGCAGTAACACCTACATATGGATTACAGACCGACTCTGCAGCGTCCTCTTCCCAACTCCATTTCACCCTAAGGCTTCTTCCAGGGATCAAGTAGTTCACCTACTGCGCTATATATACTTAATCTGCTCAGTTATCTATAGATTTACAGTGCATCAGACTCATTGTCAACAGGCCATCTAATACACAGGCACATTTATCTAGTTCATCTGCTGCGCCATTCATACTTAATCTGTTCTGTTATACATAGATTTACTGGGCATCAGACTTAGTTTCAACAGGCGGTCTAACATATAGGCATGCTTATCTAGTACACTTGCTGCTCCATTATTACTTAAAGGGACACTGACAGGGCCAAAAAGCATATTAAGGTATATATATGACCGTACAGGTCTTATAAAGTGTATAAGAATCATGTAAGTATCCCCCCTGTCCACCTTATAACTACAGTAATGTGAAGTTTTATAACCTGCTGGAATCGGGTTCAATCTGCCCAAGGGGCGGTGTTTCATCTCAGCTTGCGCCCAGCCAGCCTCGCCACAACTGCCGTTTGAAGCGCCGCCCAGCTTATCAATATTCACTTCGCTGGGCGGCGCTGTGCGGCTACTAGTGTCCCCGGCTATCTTCAGCGCATGCGCCCGGCAGCCTCACTGGCCGGGATCGCATCGCGCCTGCGCACAGTCTCATTCTCAGAGGCAGCCTCTGAGAATGAGACTGTGCGCAGGCGTGATGCGATCCCGGCCAGTGAGGCTGCCGGGCGCATGCGCTGAAGATAGCAGGGGACACTAGTAGCCGCACAGCGCCGCCCAGCGAAGTGAATATTGATGAGCTGGGCGGCGCTTCAAACGGCAGTTGTGGCGAGGCTGGCTGGGCGCAAGCTGAGGTGAAACACCGCCCCTTGGGCAGATTGAACCCGATTCCAGCAGGTTATAAAACTTCACATTACTGTAGTTATAAGGTGGACAGGGGGGATACTTACATGATTCTTATACACTTTATAAGACCTGTACGGTCATATATATACCTTAATATGCTTTTTGGCCCTGTCAGTGTCCCTTTAATCTGTTACAATACTTATTCAGTTACTGTACACTATGACCAATAAACAGTTGTCTGGGCTCTCAAAAGGAATGGACAGTGGAAAAAATGTTGCTGTAGATGGCACAAGTAGCAGCAGAAGAAAGGGTGGTGGTAGCAGTAGCTGCAGCAACAGGCTACAGCTGCTACTGTCATCCAGCGGTCGTATTTGGACTAACAATCCATCTGTATTGGAATGGTTGACTCGCTATTCAACATCATCTCAGGGAATAACAGATCCAGAATGCCAGGAATCGTCGGGTCCCTCTGACACCACACTTAGTTGGCCCTCACCTCTCCTGCAACTGCCTCTTTCTTTTGCTGCTCGTTCTGCTCGGGAAGTAATTCATGCTGCCGGCTCTGCTCCGCTTTTCAGTGAGGACAAGCTTAGTGAGGATGGTCAGCAGCTAAAGGACAGCACAGACATGGAGGAGAGGTCTGCTGTGTCCTCCCTTAGGCGTGCAACTAGTGATGTGGGTCAGGTGGGAGAATGTGTTGCGAGCAGTCAGGGATGCGGCCATAAACCTGGTGAGTGTGACATAAGTGGCGAACAGACAGTAGTGGATGATGATGTAGCCGATCACACACGGGAACCGGGTGAAGAGAGGGTATTATGATCATCATCAGGGGGTGAGGGTGGCAGCAGTCGGAGATCTGGAGCCAGACGTGCCCGAGGTACACCGTCTGCTACTCAAAAGCCTACCTGTCAGGTAACAACTAGAGATGCACAGGTTCATAAAGGTAGTGGCAGGCAGTCAGCACAGAGTGTTGGGGGTAAAATGCCATACTCATAAGTGTGGGAAGTTTTTATCAAGTCGCTGGAGGACATTAGCGTGACAGTATGCAGAATATCTGGGCAGAAGGTGAAGCACGGTCAGGGTGCTAATGTTGGCACCACAGCCCTACGTCAACACATGAAGTGTCAACATAAAGTGACCTGGGAAAACCGTGTCACTGGTATAGTTGTACAGCCTGATGCAGCAGCCGCTGCATCTCCCAAAGGCCCGCACGCCTTTTCCAGCAGTCAGGGATTCTCAACCTCAGCAGAAAGAAGCTGTTGTTTCTTCTCTTTGTCTACTGCTCCTGATGCTCCTCCTACTCCTCGTCACGCGTTTTGCCAGCAATTGATCACCGAGGCGATTGCAAAGAGACAACAGTATGTGTGCCATCATCTAAAGGTGCAGAAGCTGAACGTGCACCTGGCAAAGTTGCTGGTACTACAGTCCCTCCCTTTCCAAATAAAAAAAAAAAGCTGTACGGGGCCTGCACATGTATGTTGAGTAGTGTTGAGCGTGAATATTCGAATAACGATATTTAATCTCGAATATCGCAACTTTGAGATTTCCTGAATATTTCGAATATAGTTCTATATATTCGCAAAATCGAATATTCTTTTTTTTTTTTTTTATCTGAAAATATATGATTCCTCCCTGCTTCTTGCTTGTGGGTCAATGAGCCTTTGGCCCACAAGCAACTGAATTGAAGCTGGAAGGAATCACGTTTACAGATGGACCGGAATATTCGAAATAAAGAATATATTGCTGTATATTCAATTTTAGAATATTCGTCCTATTCTAATCTAAACCAATAATCTCGGTTATAATATTCGAGTTCACGAATATTACAACAGAAAAGTCGTAATGGTTAATACGTGTGCCCGACCGCATGACAAAATCGTTATTTAATCAACTTCAGCATACACCTCCCCGACAAGTGTCCCCGTCACCATGGGAACGCCTGTGGGTTAGAAAATACCATCTGAGTTTTCCATGAGATTGTAAAAACTCAGATCCGATGGTATATTCTAACCCACAGTCGTTCCCATGGTTACGGGGACGCTTGTCGGGGAGCAGTATGCCAAAGTGGAATATTATTGCTCTAACTTCGTCTTTTAGAATATTCGTAATATTGCTCTAACTTCGTCTTTTAGAATAGTACGAATATTCTAAAAGACGAAGTTAGAGCAATATTAAGAATATTCGTAAAATACACATATAGATTGTAATTTAGCTAATATACTGCTATAGTAATTTTTTTAATAGTGTACATATTTTCCAAAACTGAAGTTCAGAAGAGGCAAAAAAAATTAGACAAAAAAAAATGGATTATAGCACTATATTAGCTAAATTACAATCTATATGTGTATTTTACGAAAATTCGTAATATTGCTCTAACTTCGTCTTTTAGAATATTAAGAATATTCTAAAAGACGAAGTTAGGGCAATATTACGAATTTTCGTAAAATACACATATTAGCCTAGCCATAGTCAATTAGTCGAACGTTGCCTTATACTGTCAAAAAAACTATCACAATACGCGATTAATTAAATCGCATATTATTCGCGATAAATGGAATAATGACGAATATTCGATTTCGACGAATATAAGACGAATATTCAATCGAATATTCGTGAAATATCGCAAAATCTAATATGGCACCTCCCGCTCATCACTAATGTTGAACAGAAGGTTGGCCAGTCCTTCAGCCTGTCGATGTCTGCTAAAGTTCATGGCAGTGCTGATGTGACAGCCTCCACTGTAGGTACAGTTCAGTGTGGTCCTCCAGCATACCAGCTATGCAAAGCACAGTCTTGTCACTGTTCTGTACCTGGTCAGCCTGGGCAAACAAAATCACACTGAAGAGGAATTGCTTTACATCATCAACCAAGAATTAAAATCCTGTCTATCTCCTCGCCAACTGGAGATAGGTACCATGGTCACCAATGATGGGAAGAACACTCTGTCTGCGCTGCATCAGGGAAGGTTGATCCATGTGCCCTGCATGGCTCACATCTTCAATTTGATTGCCATCCAGTTCCTGAAGTTTTCCACCCAACTGCAAGATGTCTTGAAAATGTCAAGAAAACTGTAGATTCACTTCAGCCATTCTTAAAATGCAAAACATGCCCTCCTTGAGCTGCAAAGGCAGAATGGTGTTCCTCTACATCGCCTCATATGCGACGTTTCCACAAGTTGGAACTTCACGCTCCACATATTGGACCAACAGTATGAGCAGAGGAAACCCATGACTGATTTCTAGATGATGCAGGTGGACAGGACTACTCCACGGTGTAACTTTCACGTTAGACTGTGGCAGTTCATGTGTGACACCTGCCGTTTGCTCAGGCCCTTTGAGGAGGCCACTTTGTCAGTCGCCAGGATTATGGGATTATTAGAAGACATGGCACCTACATCTCACGGCCACCTGAGCGCTGCGGAGGCTGAATTGGCACAAGAGGAGGACGAGGAGGAGGACGTAAACGCCCAGGAATTCAATACAGAACTATGTGGTTTATCTGCCCAAGCGACAGGAGAGGAGAAGGAGAAGCATGAGGAGCTAGAGAGCAATGAAAAAGATGACGCAGATGACCTTGACAGGCCGTGGCAGTACGCAGTGGAGATGGATGCAGAGAGTCCCTCTGAGTCTCTTGCGCAAATGGCCAGATGCATGCTGAGTTGCTTGTGTAGTGACAGCCACATTATCATCATTCGGAGGGATGACTACTGGCTCTCCACAATGTTAGACCCTCAACACCAGTCCAGAATGGGGGCCTTTTTTACACCTTCTGAGAGGGATAAAAAACTGAACTACTATCGAGACATCCTTTGTAGTCGGTTCGTCTCTCCCTACATGAGCCATAGCCCATCCTCATGAAGGTCTAACTGGGGGACTCTCTGAGCTCAAGCTACATTGTCATCACTGCTAGAGGGGAGTGGAGGGCAGGAGGAACACCAGCTCCATCAGCAGAAACCTAAGTTGTGAGTCTCTAGTGAGCACTTTTCTTCACCGGCCTAGTGAAGAAACCACCCACCAGCAGCAGGACATGGAGCAGAATCTGAACAAACAGGCAGTGGCATACTTTGACTGCACCCTGTCATCCCAGATCCAAGATTCCCTGGACTACTGGGCAGCCTAATTTGAATTGTGGCCACAACTGGCCAAATTTGCCATGAGCAAGTTTTCCTGCCTGGCCAGTAGTGTGGCATTAGAGCGGGTGTTTAGTGCAGCGGGTGGTATAGTTGCCACAAAGATAATTTGACTTTCAACACAAAATGTTGAAACACTAACCTTTAAAAAAATTAGTCAGGCCTGAATCAACCAGGATTTCCAGACACTGGTGTCTGATGCAAGAGGCTAGATCATTCTGGCAGTACTGATCTGACTGTAGTGTGCTGCCACAACGGAACATCATGATAAATGGCCCCTTTCTTTTTCCCATGTGCTGCTGCCACCCGCCTGATGCCACATACCTGCTGCCTCTACTGCCATTTGCTCCTCTTCTGATCTGCCTCCATCTTGTGCTGTTACCCTCCCCCCATTCTGTTCCAGGGCCACTGTTGTGACTTTTCATGCTGTTGCCACCCTCACCACTCTGTTATGGGGCCACTATTGTGACTCTTCATGCTTTTGCCACCCTCACCAGTCTGTTACGGGGCCACTAGTGTCCCTGTTTGGATGTTGACATCACAGTTTATTTTTCTGTTCTTCTGATCCGTCAAAAGAACAGAAAAATAACAAAAAAATTGTTGTTTGAGCGTCCATAAGGCCTCTATCACACAGTCAGTATTTTGCATCAGGATTTGATCAGGATTTCGAAGCCAAAGGCAGGAGTGGGACCCAAACATAGAAGACATGTAAATATTTACCTCACGTTATCTCTGGTTTGAAGGCGGATTCTCAAACTACAGGATCCACTACTTGGCGCTGCCTCCATGACCTTATTTTGTTCCGCTAAATATTCACTGGGACACCTTTTTTATTTATTTTTTATTTATTGAAGGATTCTGTATGCTTTTCTTTAGGTTTAGCTACAGGTTAGCAAGGACAGTTGGTGGCCTGCATGACGATGCGCACGTGCCATATATGTGACCTGCCTGTCATTCTGATGCACAGTAACTTTTTCGCTACCAGAAAAGACTAGCTACAGTATGCATGTTGCTGCAATGCACAGTGATGCACACAGAGATACATTCCCCCTAAAGTTTAACTGCAGTCCAGGATAGACGTGATGTCACGTGCTTCGTGAGTAGAAGCTAATTTTTGGGAGAAATTCGGTGAGGCAACCTAATAGAATTTTTGAAAACTTTGCTCATCTCTACATGTAATGCTAGATTTGTACCTTGCAATGACTTCACCCAAGTAAAATCTGTTGTTTTCCAGGGGAGTTGGGAACCTGACATGTGGTGATGAGCTAATGACCGTGGTGGGTAGATGGGGTTCTCCCTGAGGAGAAAACTCCTTTCAAATTGTATGAGATTATAAGAAAGGGGCTATTTGTTTTTTATCTGGCTATAGTGCTATTCTTGTCCATGGTCTGTGTCTGGCATTACACCTTAACCTCACTCTCTTAAATCTAAAGTTCCAGGCAGAGTCTATAAACTAGAAATAACAATGGCAGTCAGGTATGTCATAGATTTATGTATCCTCCTGGGTAGGACTGGAATCAGTGGCGTAACTACCGGGGAAGCAACGGAAGCAGCTGCTTCGGGGCCCGGGCTGCCAAGGGAGCCCTGCGCCCCGGCAGCGTGTGTGACAGTTTATTTTCAAGTTAGTTACTGGCATATCGATTCTTATCTTAATGTTCAGGGCCCACATTTTTTCTTTATTGAATGATTCTGTATGCTTTTCTTTAGGTTTAGCTACAGGTTAGCAAGGACAGTTGGTGGCCTGCATGACGATGCGCACGTGCCATATATGTGACCTGCCTGTCATTCTGACGCACAGTAACTTTTTAAATATCGATTCTTGTCTTAATGTTCAGGGCCCCTTCACAGCAGCAGCGGCTGACCAGGCTCCCTCGCTAATGTGATCTAATCTTACTGTCTCCTAAAGTCTCCTGATGTGTCTGGGGTTCGAACCCACAACCTCGAATGTATCAGTGGCAAAGCATTTACCCACACAGCCATAAAGCTGCATTGCAACTGATTGAAAAAATATGAGACTTCTACTGTTATAGCTGGCTAAGTGTACATCTATACACATGACAGCTGCCCCAACACACCCAGCACTGCTATATCTCTATATGACAGCTGTCCTTATATGACAGCACACTCAGCTCTGCTATATCTCTATATATGAGCAGCTGTCATGTGTATAGATGTACACTTAGCCAGCTATAACAGTAGAAGTCTCATATTTTTTCAGTCAGCAGCAAGGCAGCTCTTATGGTCTTGTGGTTAAGTGCTTTGCCTCTGATACAGAAGGTCGTGGGTTCGAATCCCAGCAGAAACTTTACTGAAATACAAGCACTGACTCCATATATGGACAGACAGGGTGGGACACAGGAAGAGGCTGACATGGAGGTAAGTATAAGTGTTTATTATTATTTTTTAATGCCCGACTGTTACTGCCATGGGGGGAGCGGGAGGCACTTGATACTGGCACATGGGTGGAGGGGGTTGGCACCTGATACTGGCACCTGAGGGGGGGGTGGCACCTGAGACTGGCACATGGGGGGAGAGGGGTTGGCACCTGATATTGGCACCTGGGGGGAGGAGGGGGGGTTGGCACCTGATACTGGCACATGGGGGGGAGAGGCACCTGATACTGGCACATGGGGGGAGGGAGAGAGGCACTTGATACTGGCACTTTTTTTGTGGGGGGGGGGAGATGTCACTATGATACTGGGACATGGGGGGGAGGAGAGAGGCACTTGATACTGACACCTGGGGGGGGGTTGGCACCTGATACTGGCACATGGAAGGGGAGAGAGGCACCTGATACTGGCACCTGGGGGGAGGGGGGTTGGCACCTGATACTGGCACCTGGGGGGGAGGGGGGTTGGCGCCTGACACTGGCATATGGGGGGGAGAGAGGCACCTGATACTGGCGCATGGGGGGGAGAGGGGTTGGCACCTGATACTGGCACATGGGGGGAGGGAGAGAGGCACTTGATACTGGCACTTTTTTTGTGGGGGGGAGATGGCACTATGATTCTGGGACATGGGGGGAGGGGGGTTGGCACCTGATACTGGCACCTGGGGGGGGGGTTGGCACCTGATACTGGCACATGGGAGGGGAGAGAGGCACCTGATACTGGCACATGGGGGGGAGAGGGGTTGGCACCTTATACTGGCACCTGGGGGGGAGGAGGGGGGGTTGGCACCTGATACTGGCACATGGGGGGGAAAGAGGCACCTGATACTGACACCTGGGGGGGAGGGGGGGTTGGCACCTGATACTGGCACATGGGGGGAGAGAGGCACCTGATACTGGCACCTGGGGGGGAGGGGGGTTGGCACCTGATACTGGCACATGGGGGGGAGAGAGGCACCTGATACTGGCACCTGGGGGGGAGGGGGGTTGGCACCTGATACTGGCACATGGGGGGGGGAGAGGCACCTGATACTGGCACATGGGGGGAGAGGGGTTGGCACCTGATACTGGCACATGGGGGGGAGGGAGAGAGGTACTTGATACTGGCACTTTTTTGTGGGGGGGGTGGCACTATGATACTGGGACATGGGGGGAGGAGAGAGGCACCTGATACTGGCATGTGGGGGGGGGGTTGGCACTTGATACTGGCACATGGGTGGGTTTGGCACTATGATACTGGCACATGGGGGGGAGAGAGGCACTTGATACTGGCACTTTTTTTTGGGGGGGGAGATGGCACTATGATACTGGGACATGGGGGGAAGAGAGGCACTTGATACTGGCACATGGGGGGGTTTGGCACTATGATACTGGCACATGGGGGGTGGGAAGGAGAGAGGCACTTGATACTGGCACATTGGGGGGGAGATGGCACTATGATACTGGGACATGGGGGGGAGGAGAGAGGCACTTGATACTGGCATGTGGGGGGGGGGTTGGCACTTGATACTGGCACATGGGTGGGTTTGGCACTATGATACTGGCACATGGGGGGGAGGCACTTGATACTGCAACTTTTCTTTGGGGGGGAGATGGCACTATGATACTGGGACATGGGGGGGAAGAGAGAGACACTTGATACTGGAAAATGGGGGGGTTTGGCACTATGATACTGGCACATGGGGGGTGCGAAGGAAAGAGGCACTTGATACTGGCACATTGGGGGGGGGAGATGGCACTATGATACTGGGACATGTGGGGGTGAGGAGAGAGGCACTTGATACTGGCACATGATGGGGGGCATCTATGGGGACACTTACTGGCACATTATTGGGGGGCATTATGGGGGACACTAGGCCGGCAGCCTATCAGAGCCCGGACACTGAGGGGCATCTACTGGGGCACTATATATGGGGCATTTTATACTGGTACATTATGGGGGGCACTAGCAGGAAGGGGGGAGAGCAGCACTATGGGGGAATTTACTGGGGGCACTATATAGGGGTATTTTATACTGGGACATTATGGGGCACTATGGGGACATTAGCTCAACTGGGGGCATTACAAGGGGGTATTTTTGCACTGTCACATTATGAGGAGAATTATTACTACTGGGGGGGGGGGCATTATAGAGGGCTTTATTACTCCCCCATGGTATGACCCCCTAGTAGCAGCACCAGCCTCTCCCTGCTCTGCTATCCCTCTGCCCCTTCTCCAAATCCTTATTATGAAATCTTTCCCATTAGGATAAAGCACAACATCAGCTCCGCCAAGCCCCCGGCCAAGTGTTGAAGTGGTGTCCGAGATCCCCAAGGGTCAAGTAACTCTAAGTTTTCATAGGAAATATGTTTATGTTATACACATATAGCATCCACTGTGCCACACAATATACAGTATACCGCTACACTGTGCCAAAGGAGTGGAGTTTACACAGGAGGAGGGAGGTGCGAAGTGCGCTGGTGGGGCCCTTACAAATATTTGCTGTGGGGCCCAGTCACTTCTAGTTACGCCCCTGACTGGAATCCAAAATAGAAAGCACAGACCCTTGCTGGACATCAAGTATTGGAAAATATCCATGGAGGAAGAGCAATGTCCAGCTCAACATTGCTCTTCTACCATGGATAAGTGAGGTGCTATTTCAGGGTTAAAGGGGAGGCTATGTTAAAATAATGAAATAAATAAAAATAAAAAAATATATATATTTATATATATCGTTACATCTACTATCCTCAGAGTATCTGGCAAACTTTTCTTCTCATTGTCTCTCTTGAGTCCAAAGACCACAAAGGATTTTCCTTTAAAAGGTTCACCATAGAGATAGCTGATGAGATAAAACATAACAGATTTTTATTACCAGTCACATTAATATCTCCTCCACAGATGTCACCAACAGTTGGATCTCATAGAAAAGTACCCGAAACATCTCTAGAGCTGATGGAAACTCAAAATGCTTCTACTCACGTTGCCTCTATGTCCACCCTTAGTTCTTCGTCGTTAATGTGGAAAAATTTCTGAGATGCAGTCACTTTTATTTCAAAGCTTGGTAGAACTGAAATAAATGTAAAAAGGAACATAAAAATTAGGACAGTTTTACATCCATGTAAAAGTCAATCTTGCAATACCACACCTAACCATGTGGTGTGCTGTTCAGGGAAAACTTGAGTGAGCAACGCAAAGAAAAAGACTTATCATTAAGACATGTATCATTAAGGCGATCTCTATAAGACTGGAACCTAACACTAAACACTACTACCCCATAAGGGCCACCATAAAATTCAGGGAGTGCAGGTTCCACCGCTTTTTACCATTTTTGGTGCCTTGACGTTTGGCAGATGGGCCCAAATAATTTTGTACAAAATGTATTTGCCAAGAATCTCAAATTTGCTAAATAAACGTAGCATTAGCACCAGAATGTTTCCTATAATTATGGCATTATTATACTTTGTTTGTGTTTGCAGAGTGCTGCTGCATGGTCTCTTTTTTCCTGTATGTTTCTAGCCATGGCAGCGTGCACCTGCACATTGGGATGTGCTGACTGACCCCCTTTTTTTGCAGTTGTACTGGAGCTGGAGGTGTGGCTGACTCCAGTTGGTCTTGGAGCCCTGACTAGCCTGTCTGCCCCATAGGCTGATTTTAATTAGAGTAAGTATAAAGCTGTAGCCTGCTCTCATTGTATTTATTGGAAGCCATTTGACACCAGGAGAAGTATAGCGTGGGCTCAGCATGCATGTTGGTACCTGCATCCCTGGATTAAATGGAGGCCGGTATGGCACCAAAAATGGTAAAAAGCAGAGTCGACCCAGCATGCATGTGGAACCTGCTCTCCCTGAATTCTATGGTGGCCGTTACGGCACATAACAGGTAGTATTTAGTGTTAGGTTCCCATCTTATAGAGATCACCTTGACGTTTGGCAGACGGGCCCAAATAATTTTGTACAAAATGTATTTGCCAAGATTCTCAAATTTGCTAAATAAGCGTAGCATTAGCACCAGAATGTTTTCTATAATTATGGCATTATTGTACTTTATTTGGTTTGCAGAGTGCTGTTGCATTGTCTTTTTATTTTCCAGATGTATGACTGAGCCACAGACCCTGAGCCACCAGCCCTTTGACCAAGGCACCAGCCTTCGGAGAGGGAGGGGGGACAACTAGCTCAGGCCTTTTCTCAGCACAGAACCTTCCTCTGCCAGGGATGAGACTGGAGAAGCCAGCTCAGTGCATTGCCTGTATTATTTTGCACGGGAGTTCCTCAAGTAAAGAAGCACACTGGTTTACTCCAAACTATGACTCTGGACTTATTTTCCATTGGGTCGCACCACGGCTTAGCAGCCTATGTCCTCCATGGTGTTCGGGGGACCCATTGCAGCATTTGGACCACTCTAAGCCTGACCACTGCACAAAGAGCATCTCTCTTCTAAGGGCACCTTTTCACTTACTCATTTCTCGCAGAGTCTGTGAGTTTTAATAGGCACCTTGTGTCGTTTCACTTCCTGTTTAGTGGGGCTGAAGGGAAATTGAACACACATTACCAGGATCTCCTGCAAATTAGAGCTGACCACTTATAATTCCAATAATAGAACATATCATGATCAGCTTATTTTGGGAGAGCCATTTTATCAAATGTTCAAAGCAGAATACCACATACAAATCAGAGAACAGAAACAAGATAACCCTGCTTTGCTCTGTATCCTGTTATTACCATATTGTTTCACTTCAAATTGTGCGGTATAATTCTGCATCAAAGTGTCCTCGAACTTTGCTGATATGGTCCATAGTCCAAAACTATAAAGAAGACAGGAACATTTTGAAATTACTTTCATCATTGCTCTCATAATAGATATATAATACAGTATTTAGAGGATGCTGCCCTCTACTTCCATGTTTTTGTTTCTCACCTTATAAGATCAGGCAGTTTATGAGACATGGATATGATTCCAGTTTTGGTGTATTGTTGAATTAGATCTCTTTTAATAATGACATTTTCTGGAGTCTATGAAGAAAGGAATGGGTCTTAGTTATACAGGTATGGTCTAGCATGGTTGCCCACCATGGTGTTATTTAGTACATGTCTTCATTTCGTACTAATGTGTCACACGGTAATACCACACGGTCTCCGCCATTTCACTGTGACTTGAGCATAGGGAGAGACGTGACAAGCGCTTATGCGCTAGGGACAGTGTTGCAGAATTCTTTTAATTGTAGAATATTAGATAGGATGAGTGAAGGGACAGTGTGAGAGATCGTAGGGAGAGTTTTTAAGTACTTTAGGGAGACTGCAGGGAGAGTGCAGGTTGAGTAGTATTACTGTGCCTCAGTATTAAAGGGCGATCTAACATCTTGTTGAACCACTGGCACATTCGCTGTTAATCTCTTATTTTATATATTGAATTACTGTGCTGCAATATTAAAGGCCAGTCTAATATTTAGCCATCTACATGGACTCATTTGCAGTTAATCTCTTATTTTATATATAGAATCACTGTGCTGCAGTATTAAAGGGCAATCAAATATATCGCTGTCTGCATCTTATTGAACTGCTGACACAATTCCCATTAAGATCTAATTTTATATAAAGAACTACTGTGCCTCAGTATTAAAGGGCGGTCTAATATATCGCCATCTGCATCTTGTTAAACTGCTGACAGATTCGCAGATAATCTCTTATTTTATATATAGAACACTGTGCTATAGTATTAAAGATTGGTCTAATATATCACCATCTGCATGTTGTTGAACTGCTGACACAATCCGCATTATTCTCTAATTTTATATGTAGTATTACTGAGCCTCAGTATTAAAGGGCGGTCTAATATATTGCTGTCTGCATCCTGTTGAACTGCTGACATATTTGCAGTTAATCTTTTATTTAACATATAGAATTACTGTGCCTCAGTATTAAAGGGCGGTCTAATATACAGTATCTCACAAAAGTGAGTACACCCTTCACATTTTTGTAAATATTTTATTATATCTTTTTATGGGACAACACTGAAGATCTGACCCTTTGATACATGTACAGTAGTCAGTGTACAGCTTGTATAACAGTGTACATGTGGTGTGCCCTCAAAATAACTCAACACTCAACACATATTGAACTTTACTTAGGTGGTAAAATTTTACCAATAAAATATGCGTATCTTTATTTAAAAACGTAAAAATCTCTGAATTTTTTTTAAAATTTGCATATTTTCCTATTTTCAACTGCAATATTTCACATACATACATTAATACTATTCAATATTTTTATCAGAAATATATGTCCACATCTTTACTTTATTTTGGCTGCACTTTACTTTTACTTTTTTTTTTTTAATTTAGGAGACTTACCATTTTAACATAAATTAAAAATTTTTTGAAGTACATATTTTTTCCTGCAACAAGCCAAGTTTGCAGAGTCTTATAAGTGTCAGAATAATAGAACCCCCCCAAAAGTGACCCCATTTTGAAAACAATACACCTTAACGTATTTATCTATGGGTGTAATAAGTTTTTTGACCCCCTAGTTTTTTAACCTCTTAAGGACACAGGGCATACAGGTACGCCCTGATGTCCTGGTACTTAAGGACACAGGGCGTACCCGTACGTCCTGTGTAGTTCCGATCACCGCCGTCTGGCGGTGGTGATCGGAACCCAGTGCCTGCTCAAATCATTGAGCAGGCACCTTGGCTAAATGTGCGAGGGGGTCCGGTTACCCCCGTGTCGGCGATCGCCGCAAACCGCAGGTCAATTCAGACCTGCGGTTTGCGGTTTTACCTTATGCGGCGGGCGGCGGTGCCATCGCGACCCCATGCGGCTGTAGGGGGGACCCGATGGCATGGAAGGCAGCGAGATGCCTTCCTGAGGCATCTACTCTGCCTTCCAGTGACGAGCCTGTGAGATCCAGCCCCCTGGATCTCACAGGCCGGAAGCTGTATAAATAATACACACTGTATTACTCATACAGCCAATGCATTCCAATACAGAAGTATTAGAATGCATTGTAAAAGGGATTAGACCCCCAAAAGTTGAAGTCCCAAAGTGAGACAAAAAATAAAGTAAAAGAAAAGTTGAAAAAATAAAGTTTTCCCCCCAAAAAAATAAAAGTTTCAATTAAAAATAAACAAAAACTTCATTTTCCCCAAATAAAGTTAAAAATTTTTTGTAAAAAATAGGGAGAAAAAAAAAGTTTACATATTATGTATCACCACGTCCGTATCGACCGACTCTATGAACATATCACATGACCTAACCCCTCAGATGAACACCGTAAAAAATAAAAAATAAAAACTGTGCTAAATAAACAATTTTTTTGTCACCTTACATCACAAAAAGTACAACAGTAACCGATCAAAAAGGCGTATGCCCACCAAAATAGTACCAATCTAACCGTCACCTCATACCGCAAAAAAATGAGACTCTACCTAAGACAATCGCTCAAAAAATAAAAAAAAATATGGCTCAGAATATGAAAAAACTAAAACATCATTTATTTGGTTTTAAAAAAGTTGTTATTGTGTAAAACTTAAGTAAATTTAAAAAAGTATACATATTAGGTATCACCGCGTCCATATCGACCTGCTCTATAAAAATATCACATGACCTAACCCCTCAGATGAACACCGTAAAAAATATATAAAAAAAGGTGTAAAAAAAGCCATTTTTTGTCACCTTACATCACAAAAAGTGTAATAGCAAGCGATCAAAAAGTCATACGCACCCCAAATAGTGCCAATCAAACCGTCATCTCATCCCGCAAAAATCATACCCTACCTAAGATAATCGCCCAAAAACTGAAAAAACTATGGCTCTCAGACTATGGAGACACTAAAACATGATTTTTTTTGTTTCAAAAATGAAATCATTGTGTAAAACTTACATAAATAAAAAAGAAGTATCACCGCGTCTGTATCGACCGTCTATATAAAAATATCACATGACCTAACCCCTCTGGTGAACACCGTAAAAAAAATAAAAAAACGTGTAAAAAAAGCTAGTTTTTGTCATCTTACATCACAAAAAGTGTAATAGCAAGCGATCAAAAAGTCATATGCACTCCAAAACAGTGCCAATTAAACCGTCATCTCATCCCGCAAAAAATGAGACCCTACCTAAGATAATCGCCCAAAAACTAAAAAAACTATGGCTTTCAGACTATGGAGACACTAAAACTTAAATAAATAAAAAAATTGTATACATATTAGGTATCGCCGCGTCCGTGACAACCTGCTCTATAAAAATACCACATGATCTAACCTGTCAGATGAATGTTGTAAATAACAAAAAAAACTGTGCCAAAACAGCTATTTCTTGTTACCTTGCAACCAAAAATCATATGTACCCTAAACTAGCACCAACAAAACTTCCACCCTATCCCATAGTTTCTAAAATGGGGTCACTTTTTTGGAGTTTCTACTCTAGGGGTGCATCAGAGGGGGGCTTCAAATGGGACAAGGTGTCAAAAAACCAGTCCAGCAAAATCTGCCTTGCAAAAACCATATGGCATTCCTTTCCTTCTTCGCCCTGCCGTGTGCCCGTACAGCAGTTTACGACCACATATGGGGTGTTTCTGTAAATTAAAGAATCAGGGCCATAAATATTGAGTTTTTTTGGCTGTTAACCCTTGCTTTGTAACTGGAAAAAAAATATTAAAATGGAAAATCTGCCAAAAAAGAGAAATTTTAAAATTGTATCTCTATTTTCCATTAATTCTTGTGGAACACCTAAAGGGTTAACAACGTTTGTAAAATCAGTTTTGAATACCTTGAGGGGTGTAGTTTCTTAGATAGGGTCACTTTTATGGAGTTTCTACTCTAGGGGTGCATCAGGGGGGCTTCAAATAGGACATAGTGTAAAAAAAAACAGTCCAGCAAAATCTGCCTTCCAAAAACCGTATGGCATTCCTTTCCTTCTGCGCCCTGCCGTGTGCCCGTACAGCAGTTTTTTACGACCACATATGGGGTGTTTCTGTAAACTACAGAATCAGGGCCATAAATATTGAGTTTTTTTGGCTGTTAACCCTTGCTTTGTAACTGGAAAAAAAATATTAAAATCGAAAATCTGCCAAAAAAGTGAAATTTTTTAATTGTATCTCTATTTTCCATTCATTCTTGTGGAACACCTTAAGGGTTAACTACGTTTGTAAAATCAGTTTTGAATACCTTGAGGGGTGTAGTTTCTAGAATGGGGTCATTTTTGGGTGGTTTATATTATGTAAGCCTCACAAAGTGACTTCAGACCTAAATTGGTCCTTAAAAAGTTGGTTTTTGAAAATTTCTGAGAAATTTCAATATTTACTTCTAAACTTATAAGCCTTGTAACGTCCCCCGAAAATTAAATGTCATTCCCAAAATTATCCTTATATGAAGTAGACATATGGGGAATGTAAAGTAATAACTATTTTTGTAGGTATTGCTATGTATTATAGAAGTAGAGAAATTGAAACTTGGAAATTTGCTAATTTTTCAATTTTTTTGTAAATTTGGTATTTTTTTATAAATAAAAGTGAAATTTTTTGACTCCATTTTACCAGTGTCATGAAGTACAATATGTGACGAAAAAACTATCTCAGAATGGCCTGGATAGGTAAAAGCGTTTTAAAGTTATCACCACTTAAAGTGACACTGGTCACATTTGCAAAAAATGGCCTGGTCCTTAAGGTGAAATATGGCCGTGTCCTTAAGGGGTTAAAGAAATGAATGCTAAGAAGGTGAAAAAAATCAATACATTTTTTGCACAAAATTGTCAATTTAATGACAGATTTTTTTTTACAGAGCACATGAAAATGAAGAAGTACACCCCAAAATGTATCACCCTATTTCTCATGTCTTCAGAAATATCCCCATTGTGGCCCTAATCTTATGTCTTGACAAACGGCAGGTCCGAAACATGAAGGATCACCCAGTGGCTTTCAGAACACAAAATTTGCTTGAAAATGTTTTAGGTCCCATTGCACACTTGTAATGGCATTGAGCTGCCAAAACAATAGAAAACCCCCATAAATGACCCCATTTTGAAAACTAGACCCCCTAAGGTATTCATCTAGGGGTTTAGTGATCTTTTAGACCCCTAGTATTTCGCAGAAATTAATGCTAAGCAGGCGGAAAAAAAAACAAAACATTTTTTACATTGTAATGGCGTTGAGCTGCAAAATGATAGAAAACCCTTATAAATGACCCCATTTTAAAAACTAGATCCCTTAAAGCATGCATCTAGTGATGTAGTAAGCATGCTGAGTGCAAAATTTTTATAGGATGAAATAATGAGTAAATATAGTTTTATTCAAATTGTTAATAAAATTTTCACAGGAAATTTGAGAAAAAATATATTTAGATGGGTAACCCTGTTAGGCCTCTTGCACACAAACGTTTTTTTTTTTTTCCATTTACGTTCCGTTTTTTGTGTTCCATATACGGACCATATACGGAACCTTTCATTTCAATGGATCCGCAAAAAAACTGGAAGATACTCTGTATGCCTTCCGTTTCCGTATTTCCATTCCGTTCAAAGATAGAACATGTCCTATTATTGTTTGCATAATGGACAAGGATAGTACTGTTCTATCAGGGGCCAGCTGTTCCGTTCCGCAAAAAACTGAATGCACACGGACGTCATCCGTATGTTTTGCGAATCCGTTTTCTGTGGACCGCAAAATACTGAAAAAGCCATACGGTCGTGTGCAAGAGGCCTTACTGTCTTAGAAATCGGCCACATTCTTATCTTTGCAGCGCGTACAGA
The DNA here is from genome assembly GCF_905171765.1 of Bufo bufo. NCBI lineage: Eukaryota > Metazoa > Chordata > Amphibia > Anura > Bufonidae > Bufo > Bufo bufo. The sequence continues at coordinate 795,687,212 of NC_053389.1, read as the reverse complement.
TGAGAAGTAAAGCTCTACACTTATAAGGGAGGCAGATTTCTAAAAAGGCATTTGCCTATAAATATGACTATGTCTCGCCAAACTGAAAAAAAAAGGAAAAAAACTGAACTGTAGTCCAAGAAAACAGAGCAAAATGTCTCCAACTATGTCACAAATTCCAGTTTGTTCTCAAGATACAAAAACACTGATAGGGCTATAATACCAAGCTGACATTCAAGGACAGTGACTGGTCGAACAACGTCTCTTTAGCCCTATCAATCCCTATATAAGAGACGAACATGCCAAGTGACGCGGTGCACCATAACAGGCCACTGCCCGGCAAGGTGGAAACTGCTGCGTACACAATCAACCAGTCACCTATAGGATATACAGTTGCAAGAACCCTTTGGAATGATATGGATTTTTTGCACAAATTGGTCATAAAATGTGACCTGATCTTCATCTAAGTCACAACAATAGACACTCACAGTCTGCTTAAACTAATAACACACAAAGAATTAAATGTTACCATGTTTTTATTGAACACACCATGTAAACATTCACAGTGCAGGTGGAAAAAATATGTGAACCCCTAAACTAATGACATCTCCAAGAGCTAATTGGAGTGAGGTGTCAGCCAACTGGAGTCCAATCAATGAGATGAGATTGGAGGTGTTGGTTACAGCTGCCCTGCCCTATAAAAAACACACACCAGTTCTGGGTTTGCTTTTCACAAGAAGCATTGCCTGATGTGAATGATGCCTTACATAAAATAGCTCTCAGAAGACCTACGATTAAGAATTGTTGACTTGCATAAAGCTGGAAAGGGTTATAAAAGTATCTCCAAAAGCCTTGCTGTTCATCAGTCCACGGTAAGACATATTGTCTATAAATGGAGAAAGTTCAGCACTGCTGCTACTCTTAGTAGGAGTTGGTATCCTGTAAAGATGACGGCAAGAGCACATAGCAGACTGCAGAATGAGGTGAAGAAGAATCCTAGAGTGTCAGCTAAAGACTTACAAAAGTCTCTGGCATATGCTAACATCCCTGTTAGCGAATCTACGATACGTAAAACACTAAACAAGAATGGATTTCATGGGAGGATACCATAGAGGAAGCCACTGCTGTCCAAAAAAAACATTGCTGCACGTTTACAGTTTGCACAAGAGCAACCGGATGTTCCACAGCTGTACTGGCAAAATATTCTGTTGACAGATGAAACCAAAGTCGAGTTGTTTGAAAGAAACACACAACACTATGTGTGGAGAAAAAGAGGCACTGCACACCAACATCAAAACCTCATCCCAACTGTGAAGTATGGTGGTGGAGGCATCATGGTTTGGGGCTGCTTTGCTGCGTCAGGGCCTGGACAGATTGCTATCATCGAAGGAAAAATTAATTCCCAAGTTTATCAAGACATTTTGCAGGAGAACTTAAGGCCATCTGTCCACCAGCTGAAGCTCAACATAAGATGGGTGTTGCAAAAGGACAACGACCCAAAGCATAGAAGTAAATCAACAACAGAATGGCTTAAACAGAAGAAAATATGCCTTCTGGAGTGGCCCAGTCAGAGTCCTGACCTCAACCCTATTGAGATGCTGTGGCATGACCTCAAGAAAGCGATTCACACCAGACATCCCAAGAATATTGCTGAACTGAAACAGTTCTGTAAAGAGGAATGGTGAAGAATTGCTCTTGACCGTTATGCACGTCTGATCTGCAACTATAGGAAACGTTTGGTTGAAGTTATTGCTGCCAAAGGAGGTTCAACCAGTTATTAAATCCAAGGGTTCACATACTTTTTCCACCTGCACTGTGAATGTTTACATGGGGTGTTCAATAAAAACATGGTAACATTTCATTCTTTGTGCGTTATTAGTTTAAGCAGACTGTGATTGTCTATTGTTGTGACTTAGATGAAGATCAGATCACATTTTATGACCAATTTGTTCAGAAATCCATATAATTCCAAAGGCTTCACATACTTTTTCTTGCAACTGTATACACTCACCTAAAGAATTATTAGGAACACCATACTAATACGGTGTTGGACCCCCTTTTGCCTTCAGAACTGCCTTAATTCTACGTGGCATTGATTCAACAAGGTGCTGATAGCATTCTTTAGAAATGCTGGCCCATATTGATAATATAGCATCTTGCAGTTGATGGAGATTTGAGGGATGCACATCCAGGGCAAGAAGCTCCCGTTCCACCACATCCCAAAGATGTTCTATTGGGTTGAGATCTGGTCACTGTGGGGGCCATTTTAGTACAATGAACTCATTGTCATGTTCAAGAAACCAATTTGAAATGATTTGAGCTTTGTGACATGGTGCATTATCCTGCTGGAAGTAGCCATCAGAGGATGGATACATGTTCTCATTCTGTTTACGCCAAATTCGGACTCTACCATTTGAATGTCTCAACAGAAATCGAGACTCATCAGACCAGGCAACATTTTTCCAGTCTTCAACAGTCCAATTTTGGTGAGCTTGTGCAAATTGTAGCCTCTTTTTCCTATTTGTAGTGGAGATGAGTGGTACCCGGTGGGGTCTTCTGCTGTTGTAGCCCATCCGCCTCAAGGTTGTGCGTGTTGTGGCTTTACAAATGCTTTGCTGCATACCTCGGTTGTAACGAGTGGTTATTTCAGTCAACGTTGCTCTTCTATCAGCTTGAATCAGTCGGCCCATTCTCCTCTGACATCTAGCATCCACAAGGCATTTTTGCCCACAGGACTGCCGCATACTGGATGTTTTTCCCTTTTCACACCATTCTTTGTAAACCCTAGAAATGGTTGTGCGTGAAAATCCCAGTAACTGAGCAGATTGGTGTCTGGCACCAACAAACATGCCACGCTCAAAATTGCTTAAATCACCTTTCTTTCCCATTCTGACATTAAGTTTGGAGTTCAGGAGATTGTCTTGACCAGGACCACACCTCTAAATGCATTGAAGCAACTGCCATGTGATTGGTTGACTAGATAATTGCATTAATGAGAAATAGAACAGGTGTTCCTAATAATTCTTAAGGTGAGTGTATATATATATATATATATATATATATAGTGCCATTTGGCTTTTAGACATGCTAATAGAATACACTAGTCTCATAGTATGAAACTGGGTATATTTATGAGAATATCACTCAGGGCGGTGATTAACAGGCTGCTCAGCATGCACATATTCACAGCAATGATGTTGAATCATTGCAGTCCATGGGAGAAATGATCAGAAGATCGCAAGTCCCCTAGGGAGGCTTAAATAAGTGTAAAAAAGAAAAATGTTAAAATATTTTCTTTTTATAATATTTTTTTAAATCCCCCATTTCCCATATGAACAATAAAAAAATAAACATCAGTGGTATTGGCCATGTCCCAAAATGTGCAAACTGTTATTGAGGGTATTACTGCTAATGGGGGCAGTGTTGGCGAGCATTATCACTATTGGGTATACTATAAGGGGCACTATTACTAGTGAGAGCAGTCAGGAAGCACTACTACTATGGGAGGAACTATCTGTATCACACTATAATTTCTGCAGTATAGTGTTTAACCCCTTAAGGACCGGGGTCATTTTCACCTTAAGGACCAGGCCATTTTTTGCAAATCTGACCAGTGTCAATTTATGTGTGAATAACTTTAAAACGCTTTTACTTATCAAGACCATTCTGAGATTGTTTTTTCGTCACATATTGTACTTCATGACACTGGTAAAATGTAGTAAAATTTAGTAAAATTTATAAAAAAAATACCAAATTTACCAAAAATTTTGAAAAATTTGCAAATTTCCAAGTTTCAATTTCTCTACTTCTATAATGCATATTAATACCACCAAAAATGGTTATTACTTTACATTCCCCATATGTCTACTTTATGTTTGGATCATTTTGGGAATTACATTTTATTTTTTGGGGACGTTACAAGGCTTAGAAGTTTAGAAGCAAATCTTGAAATTTTTCAGAAATTTTCAAAAACCCACTTTTTAAGGACTAGTTCAGGTCTGAAGTCACTTTGTGAGGCTTACATAATAGAAACCACCCAAAAATGACCCCATTCTAGAAACTACACCCCTCAAGGTATTCAAAACTGGTTATACAAACTTTGTTAACCTTTTAGGTGTTCCACAAGAGTTATTGGCAAATGGAGATGAAATTTGAGAATTTCAATTTTTTGGGCAAATTTTCCATTTTAATCCATTTTTTCCAGTAACAAAGCAAACAAAACTCTATATTTATTGCCCTGATTCTGTAGTTTGCATAAACACCACATATGTGGCCATAAACTACTGTACGGGCACACGGTAGGGCGTAGAGGGAAAGGTGCGCTGTGTGGTTTTTGGAAGGCAGATTTTGCTGGACTGGTTTATTTACACCATGTCCCATTTGAAGCCCCCCTAATGCACCCCTAGAGTAGAAACTCCATAAAAGTGACCCCATCTAAGAAACTACACCCCTCAAGGTATTCAAAACTGGTTTTACAAACTTTGTTAACCCTTTAGGTGTTCCACAAGAATTCATGGAAAATAGAGATAAAATTTCTAAATTTCACTTTTTTGGCAGATTTTCCATTTTAATAATTTGTTTCCAGTTACAAATCAAGGGTTAACAGCCAAACAAAACTCAAAATTTATGGCTAAGATTCTGTAGTTTACAGAAACACCACATATGTGGTCGTAAACTGCTGTACAGGCACACGGGAGGGCGCAGAAGTAAAAGGAATGCCATACGGTTTTTGGAAGGCAGATTTTGCTGGACTGGTTTTTTGACACCATGTCCCATTTGAAGCCCCCCTGATGCACCCCTAGAGTAGAAACTCCAAGAAAATGACCCCATTTTAGAAACTACAGGATAGGGTGGCAGTTTTGTTGGTACTATTTTAGGGTACATATGATTTTTTGTTGCTCTATATTACACTTTTTGTGAGGCAAGGTAACAAGAAATAGCTGTTTTGGCACCGTTTTTATTTTTTGTTATTTACAGCATTCATCTGACAGGTTAGATCATGTGGTATTTTTATAGAGCAGATTGTCACGGACACGACAATACCAAATATTACTTTTTTTGGTTGTTTGTTTCAGTTTTACATAACAAAGCATTTAAAAAAAAAAAAAAGATTCTGCAATGAATTACAATACATCTGTATTGTAATGCATTGCCTGTTAGTGTATGACACTGAGTCATACACTAACAGGTTGCATAGGAGACCCAGCCTGAGGCTGGATCATCCTCGGCCCCCGTAGAAGGCAGTTCCCGATGCCGTGCAGGGTATTGCTCAATCTTTGCCTCAGGCAGCAGAAAGGCTAGGTGCACCCTTGAAAGTAGTGCATGTCTCCATGAATTTTTCACAGACCCACAGCCAGTAAAAAAAATACTGATGTGTGAACAGACACAGTAAAATCAATGGGTACGTGTTCCATCCGGAAAATAATGTGCACAGCACACATCAATGAAAAATGGAACTGTGATCGAGGCCTTACTAGAATCTCATATTGAAGAGAAGAATGAAGTCTTACCAGAAATTCAATGATCACCGGTTTGCTCACTGGTTTTAGTTTTGGAGTCACGGCAAAAATCCTGTATAGAACTTTGAAAGAAAGAAGAAATATATAAGCACCATGTATAAGGTTCTACAATTTATTATATATGACTAAATATTGTGAATCTGCTTTCTTCAGTATTTACAGATATAGTATGCAGCAGTCTGAGGTGTACCTTGAAGCTCCTGGGCCCTAATGTAAAATCTGTAACACGGCCCCCATCTACCATGTTTTATTGGTGTCTTCTTATGTGGCAGAGAGAGTCTTTTGATCCCCTTAGGCACCAGAGCTTCACTGTGATGGCCACTTTCACACCTCTTATAGCTGCACCCCTGCTTCAGGTTTACACTTGCTTTCCATATGTACCATTGTGCCAGCCCCTAATGTCCATAGACTCCTAAAATAGAGGTCAAGTCACACTTTTGAATCTCTGCCCAAGCAAGTACTCTGTCTATAAGAAGTTTTCCAATAGGGTCCAATTTTTTATAAAGTGCTCAGAATGCTGTTCCAAAGTTTACCAGGTTCCCTCTGGTCTCTACTTCTTATTATAGGTTCAAGAGACAGAAAATGGCAGGGCATGACTGATCAGCCAGTGAAATACTAAGTGATCAGGAATAGGAAGTCAGCCGGGCCCCGGTAAGCGGTAATGGGAGTAAAACTGACCACTAAAACTCTTTTCATTTACCCATAAAAATACAAAAAAAACTACATAAAAGAATTCCAACGTTCCTCAATTAAAAAAAAGTCCATAAAAATTACACTACTGTATAAATATATAACAGGCTCTATTGCTAAGTGTCTTTTAAGACCCCTGACCAGCATTATTCAACCTGAAATAACTCATCTGGGATTATATGGTCCCACTGAACCAATTAAAGGACCAGTTTTATCTCATTCATAAGACAAACAAACTCCAATACACAAAATTTATACAGCTATTTATGGCCAATTTTCAATTAGAACCATGCTCGACCAACTTTGTAATGCTCCACCAGATATTACCTATGAAAATAAAACTGTGGATGCAGCAATTTTTTTTTTCTAGTTGACACAGTGTGAAATTTCTGTGTATTTAGGAATTATCCACAAATTTCCAAACATTTGGTGAGCAACCAGAACATGAGACAAAATGAATCAGCTTTCAAAGTTCTTTTTGAAATATTGTTTACGATTTTGCAGTCTTCAAAAAAACGCACATATGGATTCCCCGATACCCCGATTCCAAAAAAGTTGTGACGCTGTGTAAAATGTAAATAAAAACAGAATGCAATGATTTTTAAATCTTACAGACCCATATTTTATTCACAATAGATCATAGAACACATATCAGATGTTGAAAATGAGACATTTTATAATTTCATTTAAAAAAAATTACCTAATTTAGAATGTAAAGCTACACATTTTGTAAAAAATGTTGGGACAGGGGCAACAAAAGTTAGGGCAAAGATGGGCAGAGGCTCACCAATCAGCGAAAAACTGCATCTAAAAATTATGGAACCATTTAAAAAAAAAAAATTCTCAATGTAAAACTGCAAAGACTTTGAATATCATCAAAATATTCAGAGAATCTGGAGAAATCCATGCACGCAAGGAACAAGTTCAATGATCAATTGGATACTCGCGATTAGAGATGAGCGAATCAAAGTTGACGTAGTGGAATTTGATCTGAATTTCAGGAAAAATTTGATTCGCACCGAATCCGAATTTCCTCACGCTTCGTGGTAATGAATCGCATTTTTTCCTAAAATGGCTGCTGCACGTATGAGGACATGGAGCAAGGAACTCTAGGAAGGCGGGATCAGCCATAATGCCATGTATGCAGCCAATCAGCAGCCAGCCAGCCCTGTGATGTCACAGCCCTATAAATAGCCTCAGCCATCTTGGATTCTGCCATTTTCCAGTGTACTTAGTGCAGGGAGAGACGTCTGTAGGCGCTAGGGACAGTGCTAGGAAAGACTTAATTGTGCTGAAAAAATGATTTACAAGTTCAGGGAAAGATTATTCAAGGTGTAGGGAAAGGATAGGGAGGAATCATTCCACAGCATTTATGTAGAACAGGGTTCAGTAGGGGAGGTTACAGCCTGGGTAATAGGAGCAATCCTATTACACCTTGCTGCACTGACTGGGGACTAGTGTTTTAGCGCGAATATTCGAAAAGCAAATTTTTATAACGAATATCTGCACTTCGAGAATTCGCGAATATTTAGAATATAGTGCTATATATTCGTAATGACGAATATTATTAGTATTATTTTTTTAACACAGTACACATCAGGTGATCATTCCTCCCTTCTTCTAGCTTGTGGGTCAATGAGAAGGCTTTGTCACAGCTTAGCAACATTACTAGCAACCAATAGAAAATTTTCCTACCCCTTAGTATATAAGAACCTCCCCAGCAGCTATTTTCTAAAGTTTATTGCAGTCATGAAAGAGACAGCAGTGTCATTGCTGTGCTCTGTGCTTTGTTGTATTACATTAGACAGTTAACTTATATATACAGTATAATTCAGATAGTTAGGGGGAGATAGTTAGTGTAGGTTAGATTGATCTATAGTGTAGCTTATAGGTTCCAGTGGAGGATGTTAGGCAGTGTAATAGGTTCTGCTGTCCATACATACATGCTACAGACATAGTGCTGTGATGTCACAAGTTGCACATATTGCGAAAAATATATTATAGCACTCTATCTGCATATAAAGCTATTCTAATGTTCTGCCATGCTAACTATTTTCTCCAGTCTCAGGAAACTTATACCAGCTTGAAAAATGTAGCATAAGTGACCCACGCCGTTATTTTGCACGCATTAAACGAATAATACATTGCCGATTTTCGCAATCAAGAATATAATCTGGAATTCGTGAATTCGCGAATATATGACAAATATTCTACAAAATATCGCAAATTTGAATATTGCCCCTGCCGCTCATTACTACTGGGGACCTAAATTGCCATTATACAGCTCTGTAATTCCAGCAAAATGTTCTTGTTATTGGGGTGCAAATGCTGTTTGATAGAGCCATTAACAGGGTTTATTACAAGAAAATATTTCTACGTCTTATTTGCCATTCAGCAGTGCAGTTATATGTTCTAAAGCATTTTTTGGTGTGTATTAGTGGGAAAAAAAAGGCCTTATTAGCCGTTGAGTGGTGAAATGCGAAAATTACAGCCCTTTTTGGCGTGTATTAGTGGCAAAAAAGAAAATATATTTGCTGTTCAGCAGTGCAGATATATGTTCTACAGCCTTTTGTGAAGTGTTTAAGTGGAAAAAAGAAAAATATATTTGCCCTTCACCAGTGCAGTTATATGTTCTAAAGCCCTTTTTGTCGTGTCTTAGTGGCAAAAGAAAAATATATTTGCCGTTCAGTGGTGCAGTTATATGTTCTAAAACCCTTTTTGTCGTGTATTAGTGGCAAAAAATATATATATTTGCCCTTCAGCAGTGCAGTTATATGTTCTAAAGCCCTTTTTGTCGTGTCTTAGTGGAAAAAGAAAAATATATTTGCCCTTCAGCAGTGCAGTTATATGTTCTAAAGCCCTTTTTTGCGTGTATTAGTGGCACAAAAAAGTATTTGCCGTTGTGTGGTGAAGTGAAAAAATAAAAATAAAATTTGCATATCCCCTTCTCAAACTCCACCATCCTTGTAAAGTAGTTTTACCGCACACTTGTACAATCCCTCACTCACGCGCATCACGCAGAGAGTACAACCTGTTGACCAATAAACAAGTTAGAGTACAAAGAACAGTCCTCTTATTTGGCAGATAGGAATGGTTTATGCTGAATATCACACTGTGTGAATGTGTATAAAGACAGAACACCATTAGTTGGCAAGGCCCGGCAGCAGGCCCTGTGCCCTCACATGTCCTCAACCTGCCACTGTGCTTTTCTGTTTCCTCAGCCATAGAAGTATTATATGCTGTGGGCTCAGCCCCACTATACAGTGAGGACGAGCTACTAGAGGACAGTCAGCAGCTACTGGCCAGCCAAGATGTGAAGGAGACATTTGCCACTTCCTCCGTTAGGTGGGCAAGTAGTGATGGGGGTAAAATCACCTACTCCGCGGTGTGGCAGTTTTTAGTTAAGCTGTCGGAGGAGGTGAACAAGGTCATATGTAGAACCTGTGGGCAGAAGGTGAAGCATGGTCAGGGTGCCAATGTTGGCACCATGGCCCTGTGTCAACATATGCAGTGTCACCATAAAGTGGCCTGGGAGAATCGTGGCTCCGATATGGTGGCCCAGCCTGTCGCAGCAGCCTCTGCATCACCCAGTGGCATGCACCCGATTTCAGGCAGTCAAGGCTCCACCACCTCAGCCGAAGGGAGCTGTCTGTCCTTCCCATCATGTGTTGGTCCTGATGCTCCTCCTCCTCCTCATCAGTCACTCCGTCAGCAATCGATCACTGAAGCGATTGCCAAGGGACAATAGTATGCGTGCACTCATCCAACGGTGCAGAAGCTGAATGTGGTCCTGTCCAAGTTGCTGGTGCTGCAGTCCCTTCCTTTCCAAGTGATGTACTCTGCACCTTTCAGAGAACTGATGGCTTGTGCCAAGCCAAGGTGGAGAGTCCCAAGACGTAATTTCTTTGCCAAAAAAGCAGTACCAACCCTGCAGACACATGTAGAACAGAAGGTGGGCCAGTCCTTGGGCCAGTCAGTGCCGACGTGTGGAGCTGTAACTACGGTCAGGGACAAAACATGTCCTTTACGGCCCAATGGGTGAATGTGGTCCCTGCACAGCCAAACCAGTAACCTGGCCAGGTGACGCCACTTCCGCCTCCACATTGTCACGCCGTTGGTCCTGCGACAATGTCCGCCTCTGCCTCCTCATCCTCCACCGTGTCCTCAGCCTCCACTGCAGGGACAATTCACAGTGCCCCTCCAGCATACCATATGTGCAGAGCATGGCGGTGTCACTCTGTTATGCACCTTGTTTGCCTGGTTGAACAGAGTCACACAGAAGAGAAAATGCTCCATGTCCTTCATCAAAAAATCAAATCCTGGCTTTCTCCACGACAACTCAAAATCGGAACCATGATGATCGACAACTGGAAGAACATGGTGTCAGCGCTGCATCAAGGAGGGCTGAGCCATGCGCCCTGCATGGCACACATGTTCAATCTGGTTTTCAAGTGGTTCTTAAAGTCTTACACCCATCTGCAAGACATCCTAAAAATGGCCAGGAAACTTTGCATGCACTTCAGCCACTCGTACACCGCAAAGCACACCCTCCTTAAGCTGCAGCGGCAGAACGGCATCCCCCAACATAGGCTGATATGCGACGTTTCCACCTGTTGGAATTCCACCCTCCATATGTTGGACCGACTATACGAACAGAGAAAGGCCATAAACAATTTCTTGATGATCCAAGAGGACAGGAGTACTCCCCTGTGTAACTTCGATGTCAGACAGTGGCAGCTCATGCGTGACACCTGCCGTTTGCTCAGGCCCATTGAGAAGGCCACGTTATTTGTCAGTCACCAGGACTAAGGGATGAACAACGTCCTTCCACTGCTTCATGTCCTGGAACAAATGCTGGTAAATCTGTCTGGTCAGAGGACTGGAGATGTGGCGCCTAGATCTCATGATTACATGAGCCCTGTGGGGGCTGAACTGGAGGAGGAGGACATTGGAGCACAAGCAATGTGTAGTGAAATGGGTGATTTTTACACACAGGTGACAGGAGAGGAGAAGCAGCCAGAGGAGCTACAGGGCGATGAGGAAGATGAGACAGAGGACCCAGACACACCGTGGCAGTATGCAGTGGAGATGGAGGCAGGGAGTCCCTCCAAGTCACTTGCACAAATGGCCCAATGCATGCTTACTGTCTTGCATGGTGACAGCCCAGTTTTCAGCATTCCGCAGAGGGATGACTTCTGGCTCTCCACCTTTTTGGACCCTCGCTACCGGTCCAAAATGGGGGCCTTTTTTACACCCACTGAGAGGGAGGACAAACTGAACTACTATAGAGACATCCTATGTAGTCAGATGGGCCATCGTCCATCCTCTCGCACGTCTGACCGGGGGGGCCCTCTGCACTCACGTTCCTCTGCCATGGCTGCTGGGACAGGGTGGGGGGTAGGAGCAGTTCCAGCTCCATCAGCAGGAACTTGAGTCTAGAGTCGCTGATGAGCAGCTTTCTTCACCCGCCTAGTGAAGAAACTACTCACCAGCAGCAGCAGCTAGACCTGGAGGAGGACCTGAACAAGCAGGTAGTGGCATACTTGGACAGCCCCCTACTACCCCACATTGAAGATCTGCTAGACTACTGAGCAGATAAAATGGATTTGTGGCCGCAACTAGCAGAGTTTTCCCTGGAAAAGCTGTCCTGCCAGGCCAGTAGTGTGGCATCATAGCGGGTGTTTAGTGCGGCGGGGGCCATAGTTACCCCAAGAAGAACTCGCGTGTCCACCCAAAATGTGGAGAGACTGATCTTTGTCAAGATGAATCAAGCATGGATCAGCCAGGATTTCTACCCACCAATGCCTGATGCATCAGACTAGATCATCCATGGTGCCACACCAACACCGCCTGATGCCACACATCTGATGCCAAGTGCTCCTTCTTTCACCCACCATCTTCAGCTGGTACTCATATTGCCACCCACCTCCACACTCTATCACTGGGTCACTCAGTGGTGTCAAGATGCTGCTGCCACCTCCACACTATGTCACCTTGCAACTCTGTCGTCTCCTGATGCTGCTGTCATCTCCATACTATGTTGCCTTGCCACTCTGTGGTCTCCTGATGCTGCTGTCACCTCCACACTATGTCACCTTGCCACTCTGTGGTCTCCTGATGCTGCTGTCACCTCCACACTATGTCACCTTGCCACTCTGTGGTCTCTTGATGCTGCTGCCACCTCCCCACTCTGTCAACGGGTCACTCTGTGGTCTCCTGATGCTGCTACCACCTCCACACTATGTCACTTTGCCACTCTGTGGTCTCCTCATGCTGCTGCTGCCACCTCCACACTGTCATTGTGCCACTCTGTGGCCTCCTCCTGATGCTGCCGCCACCTCCAGAGTCTGTCATTGGGCCACTCTGCGGTCTCCTCATGCTGCTCCCATCTCACCACTATGTCATAGGGCCACTCTGTGGACTTCTCATGCTGTTCCCACCCTCCCCACTTCATGACTGGGCCACTATTTTGCCTTTTGGCCTGGCTGACATCATTTATTTGACTCTTCTTCTCATCTGTCAGAAGGAAGGAAAAATGAGACGCACAACGGATCCTGTCTGTGTAGCAGCTCTAAGGCCTGTATGGTCCCATCAGAATTGGCTTAAGATTTGGTAGCCAAAAGATGAAGTGGGTAGAAAAGACATGCAAATATTCCATTTACGTGTCATCATGTTTTTCATCCACTCCTGTTTTTTTTTGAATTAGCAATACTGATGGATTACTGACCAAATGCTGACGAAGTGAAGGCGGATGCTCAAGAGACAAGATCCGTTTTTTGGGGTTTATTGTTCTGACGGATCAGAGGAAGGGAAAAATAATCAGTGACGTCAACACAAACTTACTGCTGACACCCTCTCCACTCTGTCGGCGGGCTCTACTTGTATAAGCGTTTAATAGAACAGGTTCTGTAGACATCTATGTGGAATCAGCTGACGATGGTGTAAGAGGAGTGCGCATCTTCTTGATGCTAACATGGACCTGTAAGGCTGAGTTCATAGTTATTTGGTCAGTTTTTGGCCCCGTGACTGCCCAAATAAGTGAAGTGTGCAGTGATTCTCAGAGAGACGCCTGTCATCTGCATGTCATACTGACTCACAGTACCACAATCATTTCACTATAACAACAGACTCCCTATGCGTGTTACTGCAAGGCACAGTGTTCTACACCACTATAAAGGCTCTCTGCAGACAGGAAATAGGCGTTTTTTAAAGCGATTTGCCGCCAATAAATTCTGAGTGAACCAAATTTTTGGGAAAAATTTGGCGAACCAGCAGAATTTAATTTTTGAGAAATTCGCTCATCTCTATTCGTGATGTATTGGCCCTCACGCAGTAGTGAGTTAAAACCGGCAAGATTCAGTATAGGAAATCACTGCATGGGACAAGGAACATTTCCAGAACTTATTGTCTGTGATCACAATTCACCGTAGAATCCACAAATGTAAGTTAAAGCTGTATCATACAAAGAAGAAGCCGTATGTCAACACAATTCGGAAACACCATTTTCTTTCCTGGGCTTATTTAAAATTGACTGAGGCAATATGGAAAACTGTTCTGTGGTCAGATAAATCAAAATCTCAAATTCTTTTTTAAAACCACAGCCGCCATTTGCTGAAGACTCAAGAGGAGAACACGCAGTTCAAAAACCTGCATCTCTGATGGTATGGGATTGCATTAGTGCCTAAGGCATGGTCAGCATACTCATATGGAATGGCACTGTCAATGCTGAAAAGTATATAGAGGTTTTAGAACACACTACAGTGCCTTCAGAAAGTCTTCAGACCCTTTCACTTTTTCACATTTTGTTATGTTGCAGCCTTGTACTAAAGTAAAAAAAAAACTAGTTTTCCCACATCAATCAACACTGAATGCCCCATAATGAGAAAATGAAAATAGAAAATGTATTAAAAAGTACAAAATTTTATTTTGTATGGACATAAGTATTTAGACCCTTTGCTATTACACTTTAAATTTAGCTTTGAGGGCTTCCTGATTTTCTTGATCATCTTTTAGTTGTTTCTAAACTTTGACCTGAGTCAACCTGTGGTAAATTCAGTTAATTGGACAAGATTTGGAAAGACACAGCCCTGTCTATATAAGGTCTCACATCTGACAATACACATTGGAGAAAAAAAGGGTGGGATCTTACATCGCTTCAAAGATATGTCGAGAAAAATATGGTCCCACGGGGTCTAAGACTCCAAAAAAAAACACAACTATTTATTCGGACACTTTTGTCATGCAATGGCAAGCTATTTTATCGAATTGCTCTCTCAAATTGATGGAACTTATCATCTCACATGAGGAGGAAACTCTAACCAATTTGAGAGAAGAGATCAAAGTGACACAAGAATCCATCACTCCATATGTCAATTTGGATGTGTTTAAAGACATGGACATTAGGCTCCAAGAAAATCTAAATAAAATGGAGGATACCCTTGTTGAAATCAAACAGGACAAGTTCAACTGTGATCTACAAGACTACAAAAGCAATGCCGTGTACACCTGGTCTGATATGAGAGCAAACACACCACGGTCAATTATGAAAAAGATGTTTTGTGGCATCCAAGGCGAATATTTACATGGCATGGTGGGAGCATCACTATTTATTTTTGGCTGAGTGTTCTTGGGGGTCTTCCCTGAGGTGGTACGGCCGCTACATCGATGACCTGCTTTTTGTATGGTCAGGCGATGCGGCGGCCGTCTCGCTTTTTGGTGGTTTCCTCAATGACAACAATTGCCACCTTAAATTTACTATCCACAGTGATCCTTCCAGCATCCCATTTTTAGATCTTACCTTGATTGGAGATGTTGCCACCAATACTGTATCCTCTTTCACTTATCGCAAGGACACTGCTGGTAATGCAACGTTACTTGCGAGATCATGCCACCCCTCACAAGTTGTACACAATGTCCCTAAGGGCGAATTGATCAGAGCGAGACGTAATTGCTCTGGTGACCAAGCCTTCATTAAGGAAACAGCAGTGGTGGCATCCAGACTGTTCTTGCGGAAGTATCCACTGTGGACTATAAATCGGGTGAAAGAATTTGTGGCATCCAAATCTAGAACCGATCTTGTTTTTTCTGATAAATCTCCATCTGCTGCAGGTAAGAGGAGACATTTTGACAATAAGAGGGAGGAGTCTATGTCTTTTGTCACCAGTTATAGTCCTGAGTACCCGGAGATATGCAGGATTATCAAGAAACATCTGGCGGTTCTAACTTTTGATGACCAATGGACAAATATAGCTCAATCAGGTGTTAAATGTATTGCACATGGGCACCTACTTTGGCACAAAGAATTAGCCCTAGTCTGTATACAGAAGAAAATTGCACTTCATCCACCTGGTTGAGATATAAGGGCACTTACAAATGTGGGCATCATATTTGCACGTGCTGCAATTTTATTCAGATTGGTTCTTCCATTTTTTCCTTTTCTATGCAACGCTCATTCGAGCTAAAACAATATGTTAATTGCAATTCCAGTCATGTAGTTTATTGCATTACGTGCTCCATTTGCCACCTACAATACGTGGGCTGTACTACCAACAGCCTAAAAGTTAGGATTAGCAGACACCTTTCGGACTTACCCCTTACTAAAGCCAGGAATGTATAAGCAGTTAGTCTTCATTATGCTGTAATTCCCCAGGGCAACACTATGGGCTTCCAGGTACAAGCCCTGGAAAGGGGGAAATCCCCCCATCAGAGGAGGTGACTACAGGCGTAAGCTATTAAACAGAGAGGTGTTTTGGATCTTTTCCATGGGTACTTCTGTACCTAAAGGTCTGAATCGGAAGCAAGATTTAATTTTACATTATTGATTCCTTGTTCTCATTGTATTTTATGATATTGATATATGCATTTTATTGTCTTTTATGTCTTTTTTCACAATGTGAAATATGTTAGTGAATGAAAGTTGGGCGTATGCTATGTAAAATGTATTTCCCTGGTAATTAGTGGCTCTGTCTACTTAAACTAGAGTGTAGGTGCTCACTCTTGTCATGAGGACAGATCAGAAGAGATCGATCCGAAACGCGTAGATGTGAATACACTGTCTTTACTGCAACACTAAGAATAAAGGCTGTCACTGAATAGAAGCTGGAGGTCTGTATCTATATATTTTTTCCATTATATCGAGAACGGAGCCCCTAAAGTGAAGGAGAGCGCACTGCGCACGCGCAGCCGCTCTCCATTCATTTCTTTGGGGCCGCCAAAAATAGCCGAGCGCTGGCTCGTCTATTGCCATCTGCCCCATAGAAATGAACGGGAGCATGGGCCACGCATGCTAGCATTTAGAGACACGATTTCCTTTAGCTTCATATCTACCCATGCTGATACTAAAAGTCGTTATTAGAGTTGAGCGAACACCTGGATGTTCGGGTTCGAGAGGTTCGGCCGAACTTCCCGGAAATGTTCGGGTTCGGGATCCGAACCCGACCCGAACTTCGTCCCGAACCCGAACCCCATTGAAGTCAATGGGGACCCGATCTTTTCGGCACTAAAAAGGCTGTAAAACAGCCCAGGAAAGAGCTAGAGGGCTGCAAAAGGCAGCAACATGTAGGTAAATCCCCTGCAAACAAATGTGGATAGGGAAATGAATTAAAATAAAAATAAAATAAATAAAAATTAACCAATATCAATTGGAGAGAGGTCCCATAGCAGAGAATCTGGCTTCACATCAGCAGAGAATCAGTCTCTTCATGCCATAGCAGAGAATCTGGCTTCACGTCACCCACCACTGTAACAGTCCATTGTCATATATTTAGGCCCCGACACCCAGGCAGAGGAGAGAGGTCCCATAACAGAGAATCTGGCTTCATGTCAGCAGAGAATCAGTCTGCATGTCATAGCAGAGAATCATGCTTTACGTCACCCAACACTGGATCAGTCCATTGTCAGATATTTAGGCCCAGGCACCCAGGCAGAGGAGAGAGGTCCCGTAACAGAGAATCTGGCTTTATGTCAGCAGAGAATCAGTCTGCATGTCATAGCAGAGAATCAGGCTTTACGTCACCCAACACTGGAACAGTCCATTGTCAGATATTTAGGCCCAGGCACCCAGGCAGAGGAGAGAGGTCCCGTAACAGAGAATCTGGCTTCATGTCAGCAGAGAATAAGTCTGCATGTCATAGCAGAGAATCAGGCTTTACGTCACCCAACACTGGAACAGTCCATTGTCAGATATTTAGGCCCAGGCACCCAGGCAGAGGAGAGAGGTCCCGTAACAAAGAATCTGGTTTCATGTCAGCAGAGAATCAGTCTTCATGTCATAGCAGAGAATCACGCTTTACGTCACCCAACACTGGAACAGTCCATTGTCAGATATTTAGGTCCAGGCACCCAGGCAGAGGAGAGAGGTCCCGTAACAGAGAATCTGGCTTCATGTCAGCAGAGAATCAGTCTTCATGTCATAGCAGAGAATCAGGCTTCACGTCACCCACCACTGGAACAGGCCACTGTCAGATATTTTTAGGCCCCGGCACCCAGACAGAGGAGAGAGGTCCCGTAACAGAGAATCTGGCTTCATGTCAGCAGAGAATCAGTCTTCATGTCATAGCAGAGAATCAGGCTTCACGTCACCCAACACTGGAACAGTCCATTGTCACATATTTAGGCCCAGGCACCCAGGCAGAGGAGAGAGGTCCCATAACAGAGATTCAGGCTTCATGTTAGCAGAGAATCAGTCTTCATGTCATAGCAGAGAATCAGGCTTCACGTCACCCACCACTGGAACAGGCCACTGTCACATATTTAGGCCCAGGCACCCAGGCAGAGGAGAGAGGTCCCATAACAGAGATTCAGGCTTCATGTCAGCAGAGAATCAGTCTTCATGTCATAGCAGAGAATCAGGCTTCACGTCACCCACCACTGGAACAGGCCACTGTCAGATATTTTTAGGCCCCGGCACCCAGACAGAGGAGAGGTTCATTCAACTTTGGGTTGCCCCGCAATATAATGGTAAAATGAAAATAAAAATAGGATTGAATGAGGAAGTGCCCTGGAGTACAATAATATATTGTTAAGGGGAGGTAGTTAATGTCTAATCTGCACAAGGGATGGACAGGTCCTGTGGGATCCATGCCTGGTTCATTTTTATGAACGTCAGCTTGTCCACATTGGCTGTAGACAGGCGGCTGCGTTTGTCTGTAATGACGCCCTCTGCCGTGCTGAATACACGTTCAGACAAAACGCTGGCCGCCGGGCAGGTCAGCACCTCCAAGGCATAAAAGGCTAGCTCTGGCCACGTGGACAATTTGGAGACCCAGAAGTTGAATGGGGCCGAACCATCAGTCAGTACGTGGAGGGGTGTGCACAGGTACTGTTCTACCATGTTATTGAAATGTTGCCTCCTGCTAACACGTTCCGTATCAGGTGGTGGTGCAGTTAGCTGTGACGTGGTGACAAAACCTTCTGCTCCTCCTCTGCCTTCGCCTTGGGCTTCCTCTTGTTCCCCTGTGACATTTGGGAATGCTCTCAGTAGCGCGTCTACCAACGTGCGCTTGTACTCGCGCATCTTACTATCACGCTCCAGTGCATGAAGTAAGGTGGGCACATTGTCTTTGTACCGTGGATCCAGCAGGGTGGCAACCCAGTAGTCCGCACACGTTAAAATGTGGGCAACTCTGCTGTCGTTGCGCAGGCACTGCAGCATGTAGTCGCTCATGTGTGCCAGGCTGCCCAGAGGTAAGGACAAGCTGTCCTCTGTGGGAGGCGTATCGTCATCGCCCTGCGTTTCCCCCCAGCCACGCACCAGTGATGGGCCCGAGCTGCGTTGGGTGCCAGCCCGCTGGGAACCTGCTTCATGCTCATCCTCCTCCACCTCCTCCTCATCCTCGTCCTCCTCGTCCTCCAGTAGTGGGCCCTGTCTGGCCACATTTGTACCTGGCCTCTGCTGTTGCAAAAAAACTCCCTCTGAGTCACTTCGAAGAGACTGGCCTGAAGGTGCTAAAAATGACCCCTCTGAGGTAGTTGGTACACTAGGACGTGTGGCTGTGGCAGAACAGCCACGTCCTCTCCCAGCACCAGAGGGTCCACTAACACCACCACGACCATGTCCGCGTCCCTTACTAGATGTTTTACTCATTGTTACCGTTCACCACAATAAGAAAAATATTATTCGGGCCAATGTATTGAATTCAAATTCAGGCCTTTTTTTAAAGACACCTAACACTATCTGGCTATCTAGTTAGGTACCATATTACACTAATACAGGCACACCAGTAATGACAGATTTAGCTGAATACAAATTTGAGGCCTATTATTTAGGCGCTGGGTGACAGGTATACGTTTACGGACAGAATTAGACTTGGATCTGCACTGTAGCGTGTGTGTGAAGTTCTTGAGAATTACCCTATCAGCACCTTGAATCTAATCTACCCTTTTAGGGATAGATTTAAAGTAGGCCTGATACAGCAGAAACCACTCATTTTGAGAATTGCAAAATTGGGAATTGTTTTTTAACCCAGAACAAAAACTGTGCTTTGACGGACACTAAATAACTTGACCAGCTAAAACATTAATGACAGATTTGGATGAATATAAGTGTGAGGCCTATTTTTTAGGCGCTGGGTGACAGGTATACGTTTAATCACAGAATTAGACTTGGATATGCACAGTAGCGTGTGTGTGAAGTTCTTGAGAATGACCCTATCAGCACCTTGAATCTAATCTACCCTTTTAGGGATAGATTTAAAGTAGGCCTGATACAGCAGAAACCACTAATTTTGAGAATTGCAAAATTGGGAATTGTTTTTTAACCCAGAACAAAAACTGTGCTTTGACGGACACAAAAAATAACTTGACCAGCTAAAACAGTAATGACAGATTTGGATGAATATAAATGTGAGGCCTATTTTTTAGGCGCTGGGTGACAGGCTCAACTTGCCCCTGATGTAGTATATGGCCAAAAAATAACCACACTATTGATGGTTAAATGCACTTGATGAAAGCTTGACCCTGATGTAGGATATAGCAAAAAATAACCACACTATTGATGGTTAAATGCACTTGGGTGACACAGGCTCAGCTTGCCCCTGATGTAGTATATGGCCAGAAAATAACCACACTATTGATGGTTAAATGCACTTGATGAAAGCTTGACCCTGATGTAGGATATAGCAAAAAATAACCACACTATTGATGGTTAAATGCACTTGGTGACAGTCTCAGCTTGCCCCTGATGTAGTATATGGCCAAAAAATAACCACACTTTTGATGGTTAAATGCACTTGATGAAAGCTTGACCCTGATGTAGGATATAGCAAAAAATAACCACACTATTGATGGTTAAATGTACTTGGTGGCAGCTTGTGCTGGCGCACCACAAGCCACAAAATGGCCGCCGATCCCCCAAGAAAAAAGTCACTGAAAAACGCTCTGGGCAGCCTAAAAACACTGAGCAATTGAATAGCAGCAGTTCAATGATCCACAGCTGTAGATCGATCACTGAATGAAGTCTTTTGGAGGAGTTAATCACTGCCTAATCTCGCCCTAACATCGCAGCTGCAACCTCTCCCTACACTTGTATCAGCAGAGTGACGTGCAGCGCTACGTGACCCAAGCTTATATAGAGGCTGGGTCACATGCTGCACTGGCCAATCACAGCCATGCAAATAGTAGGCATGGCTGTGATGGCCTCTTGGGGCAAGTAGTATGATGCTTGTTGATTGGCTGCTTTGCAGCCTTTCAAAAAGCGCCAAGAAAGCGCCGAACACCGAACTCGAACCCGGACTTTTATGAAAATGTTCGGGTTCGGGTCCGTGTCACGGACACCCCAAAATTCGGTACGAACCCGAACTATACAGTTCGGGTTCGCTCATCCCTAGTCGTTATATCATTTTAATTTGTTCAATTGACAACCAAATTTACACTATTGCATCCGTTAAACTCCTATAAATGCACAACACTCCAGCGGTGATGTTCATGAAAAACTTTATTAAACATATATGCATACAAACACAATAAATTAATGATACATAGTTAAAACCCAGAAGGGAAATACAGACAAGTGTGGATGAAGATTCCCCCCATAGCCGGTATAAATATCAGTGCATAATAGTTGTAGCAGGTTGCCACTGCTTGTGTGGTACACCGGAAAACCGTCTCAAGCGTACTAAAATAATCAAATAACTCTAATACAAGTCACCCCAGTGGAGGCAAAACCTCATCCCTTATCTATGTATCATTCATTTATTGTGTTTGTATGTATATATGCTTAATAAAGTTTTTCATGAACATCACCACTGGCGTGTTGTGCATTTATAGTTTAGAGTTTAATAATCTGTGGCCGTGCGGTGCACATATTGGCTGGTGACAGCCGTTGTTGGTATATTACTAATTTTCCCTGTTGCATTACAGAAGAATCTAATATGGATTATCGATCACGTGATCTAACCTGGATTGCCCAGGTGGAAGCAGTATTCTCAGGAGGGGCAGGAGGTGTGGAGGATCCTGGTCAGCGGAACACGAGGGAGCTCAAGATAAGGTTCAAGAATCTGTTGCACAAGCGTATTAGAACATGGTGGAATAAGGCCACATTAGAACAATACATTCTTAAATCACTAATTCCGAGGGGTTTGAGGGTGCAGACTTTTCCCTCCTATGGCTGGGAAGATAGCGAGTTTTGCAGTAAATGGGAGGCAACTTGTGATGGCTGCTCGCGCAGCCAGATGCAGCTCATTATTGAGCTGAATACTAAAACCCTGTCCCAGCTTGAAGGAGAGATTGGTGAAGTGGAAACATCACTAGCCCAAACAATGTCCACAAGTGAATTGGAAGCCTTTAGAAAAGAGGTGGATGCACTATTCATTAAATGGGAGGAGCAAATTAAAACTACTAAGATGAAAAAACTACAGAGGGATCGCCTAGATGTTGAGATGAATAGGGTGTATCGCTGGAAACACAGAGACCCGGATGCAAGACTGAGATCGGCATCGGTAACCTCCATTTCGTCAAGAAGTGAGAATGGGAGCTCTGTGGTTTCCGACGCCAGAAGATACCCTCACAGAGCTAATCAATGTAAGGATGCGAACCCCCGGGGGCCGATAGGAAAGAGACGCCCGGACGGGACGTCTGGAATGTTACAGGTAATCAATCTGTCTACTCGTGTATTGCTGGACGATCAGAGTTCCATTCTGGGGAAGGGTCTTTCCTTCCCCCCTAGTAGTGATTTTGATTTGTTTTTGACAGTGAGAGATGTGCACTTGTTTGCACGCAAGTTGGTTTTAAAGAAATTATTTTATCAGAGACCGGACCCCAATTTTCCAACTTTACAGGAGCAAGAGGCATTGGCCACATTGACGTCCTTGTTGGAGGAGAATGACATGCCTGCAGACACTGGTGAGTTCCCTAAGAAATTTGGTCCTAAATCCAAGAAATTCCCCCCATTGTCACTCTTTCCCAATGTCGATTTATTTGTACAGATGGTGTGCAATGATCTGAGTAACATTTCAGCATCTAACGCCATTGATAACTGCACTAAGGGGGAAAGGGTTGCCCTAAAGGAAATGAAAACCTGGAATGATGTGGTGATTAAAGGGGCTGACAAGGGGGGCAATATTGTTATCTGGCCCCGCACCCTGTATGAAAAGGAGGTTTGGAGGCAGTTGCATGACAAGGCTTGTTATGCTAGGCTGACCTTCAACCCTACCATAAAATATACAGAGGAATTAAGTAGCATATTGAATGGGGGTGTGCTGGAAGGTGTCATCTCAGCCAAACAGGCGTCATATCTATTGCAAGAGTATCCGGTAATTCCCACCTTATACCTTCTTCCTAAGGTGCATAAGGATTTGCAAGAACCCCCGGGATGCCCGATTGTGTTGGGAACCAACAGTCTAAATGAGGCAGTATGCAATTACATCGATTCTGTTTTGCACCCACTGGTCGAGGAGCTACCATCACACCTGAAAGATACCATGGATGTACTCAGAAAAGTGGAAGATCTGCATCTGGACCCCGATATGCTGCTGGCGACGTGTGACGTTGAGTCGCTATATACATCCATTAAGCACTCAGATGGGCTCAAGGCAGCGGAGTTCTTTTTACATAGCTTCAATGTGGAGGCCAAGAAATGTAAGTTTATTATGACATTACTGGAATTTGTGCTCACGCACAATTTTTTCACGTTTGGGGGTCTCTTTTTCCTGCAGCTCCGGGGTACAGCGATGGGGGCGGCTTGTGCACCCTCGTACGCTAATCTGTTCCTGGGGCTGTGGGAGAGAGAGATCCTACAAACCATTGTGTCTTCCCTAGGGCTGAAGGTTCAGTACTGGGGAAGATACATTGATGACCTGCTTATCATCTGGCAGGGGTCTACTGAGGAATTTATGCTGTTTGTGGATGAGCTAAATAAGAACCAGCTGAACATTCGACTCACGTTCACGTGCAGCAGGACAGAGATTGATTTTCTGGATGTGAAGTTGCGGGTGGATGCTGATGGGAGGATATCCTCAGATCTGTTCAGGAAACATACTTCGGTAAATTCACTTCTGCTAGCACAGTCCTCTCACCCGAGGAATCTGATCAACAGTATTCCTGTTGGGCAGTTCCTACAGGCCAGAAGGATTTGTTCCACTGATTATCTTTTTGAAATTTAGGCTGACGACCTGCGGAAGAGATTTCAGCAGCGAGAATATACACGACGCCCGATTGAGAGGGCATACCGTCGAGCACGCCAGGTCAAGCGTCCCAAACTTTTACAACCACGAATGCGGCGGGATGTACCGTACGAGACACGATTCATCACCACATATAACAATAACTGCACCGAAATAGGTGAGGTACTACTCAAATATTGGGGAATACTGCGCGGGGATCCACAGTTGGGACCAACAATGTCGGCTCGTCCATTAACATTAATTTATTGTGTTTGTATGCATATATGTTTAATAAAGTTTTTCATGAACATCACCGCTGGTGTGTTGTGCATTTAAAGAAGTTTAATAATCTGTGGCTGTGCGGTGCACATATTGGCTGGTGACAGCCGTTGTTAGTATATTACTATTGCATCCATATACACTCCTAATAAATCCTAAATCCGCTTCTTCAATCGATTCCTTGCTGTATTAATGCCTCTGAAACAAGGCCTCTTTGGTCCTTTGCGGTGAGTACAATAAGATTCTAGACCCTATCATGGATAAATCTCCTCCAAATATGCAAGACAAAGATTTCTCCTTTAGAAACCTTCTTCACAAAGAAGGAATTTTTGACACTTGGCGTATTTTACATGCATCCGAGAAGGACTTCACCTTTTTTTCAATCCCTCATAACTCATACTCTCATATAGAGATTTTTATAGACAAAATTCTGCTGCAAGACATTATTTCTGCAGATATAGGAATTATATCATGGTCAGACCATGCCCCAACATCTATAACTATCAAACAACAAATTTCCAAATCACACTTCGCACCCTAGAGACGGAACAACTCCATCTTAAATAATCCAGAATACCTAGATGAACTCCACAAAGCTTTGAAAGAGTACTTTGAAATCAACTCAACACCAGATATCTCCATGACAACTATATGGTGCGCACATAAGGCTGTGGTGAGGTCTTTTTCTAAAGTACTCTGCCCTTGAAAAGAAAAAACTTACACAAAAAATGGAATTACTTAATAGTAAAACTTCAGAATTAGAGAATTAAAACAAAAAATCCCCCAAAATAACTTACACCCTTCAACTAAAAGAACTAAGGCATGAATTATATGTCCTTATGCAATTTAGGTTTGAATTTCTCCTCCGCAAATCTAAGTCAATGTACTACTATAGCGGAAATAAAGCCAATAAATCTTTGGCAAATAGAATCAAAACTAAATCAGCCAAATCCAGAATCCCCCATTTATATAACATGAACCATCAGAAAATCATCAACCGACAAGATATAGCAAATGAATTTGCTTCCTACTACTCCAAACTATACAACCTGAACAAAGACCACCAAATCCCACAACGGGACCTTAATTCAATCAACGCATTTCTAAACAAAATTTCTCTTCCCAAACTAACACAATCCCAACTAGTAAAACTAAACCAAGACATACAAATCGACGAGATAGTGAAGGTCATATCCTCTCTTAAACTCAACAAATCCCCAGCTCCAGATTAACTAACGAATACTATAAGGTCTTCTCCCCAACCCTATTAGAACATATCAGAGAATGTTTCCAACAATTTTTTGAAGGTCATCCCATTTCTAAAGAAATGTTGTCTGCTATTATAGTGACACTACCTAAAGCAGGCAAACCCCCTTGACAACCCGGCCAATTTTCGCCCTATTTCCCTTTTCAACTCAGTCATAAAAATTTTCGAATTATTGTCCAATCGATTGATAGATATTCTACCTGACCTGGTCAATAATGATCAAGTGGGATTTGTCAAAAACAGACAGACATCAGATGGTACAAGAAGGTTCATAGACCTTCTAGATGTCATCAACAGTCGCAAAACGCCTTCTCTGCTCCTATCTTTGGATGCGAAGAAGGCGTTTGATAGAGTCAACTGGGACTTTTTGAAAGCTACAATAACTAAATTTGGCTTCCAGGGCAATTTTTTGACAGCTCTCCTGGCATTATACTCTAATCCTAATACGGTAGTTCAGGTTTCTTGTCTGCTCTATTTGATATTACGAATGGTACCCGACAAGGATGCCCCATGTCACCATAAATTTTTGCCCTAATCATGGAACCTCTTGCAGAGAGCATTAGATCCACTCAAGAGATCAAAGGTATTAAGATTTATGGACAAACTCATAAAATTGGTCTCTTTGTGGATGACACCATCCTAATTATGTCACATCCTGCAATCTCCCTTCCAGCTGTGGTAGAGATACTCGAACTCTTCAGTGCAGCATCCTACTACAAGATTAATGTTAATAAATCACTAACACTCCCCATAAACCTTAAATGCACGGAAATCCGTTCTTTAAAATCCAAATTTCAGTTTCAATGGGTCAAAGATAAGCTCCCATGTTTAGGCATAACATTATCATATCCCCCCTCAACATTATTTCAATCTAATTACCTCACCTTATTGGAAGAGATTAAAAATAAATTAACCTCTTTCAAAATGTTTGGTATCTCATGGCTGGGCAGAATCACAGTTTCCAAAATGATGGTCCTGCCCAAAATCCTTTATACCTTCAGGAATGTATATATTTATGTTCCGACCTCCTACATTAGAGACCTATAGGCCATTATTACAAAATTTGTCTGGAACGGAAAAAGAGCTAAAGCATGATCAGATGTTTTGTTCTCATACCTATCTAGAGGAAGGGTGAATTGTCCTTCCCTTTCATTGTACTATAAATCAGTGATACTATCTCATTTGAAATCTCTCTGGATAAAAGATGTTTCTAAAAAATGGGTACAAATCGAACTAGGAATGCTGAAAAACTATGAAATTTCCCATTTTTTACATGTACAGCCATAATAAGACTGTGGTTGGATACAAAAATTAATGTACTTTTCATCCCAACAAACATATTAGACATACTCATAAATGTTCCTAAGTTATTTATTCCTAATTTCTCTGTATCAAACTGGAACAATAAAGGCATTATTTGCCTGGGGGATGTTGGGAGGTTTTGAGTTGGCCAATTCTCTACTTTAGTCGAAAAAATATCACCTCTCGGACCCAGATCTTTTTATGTACATGCAGTTAAGACACTTGGTTAAATCAAAAGTCTGCAGTCTTTCTGTCGTCCCCCCCCCCAAATTTCAGTATTATCTAGTTGGATGAATAACCCCCACTACAATTCGCATAGCATCTCCTTTTGCTACAAAAACTTTTTATTGGAGGAGGAAGATGGGATAGAAGCCATTAAAAAAAATGGCACAGTGACTTAAACCAAGTTTTTCAGGACAATCAATGGAAAGCTGCTCTTATCTATACCAAAATTTTCAAAATGTATTTCACACCTCGAGACACACAGAAAGGTGTTTTACAGATGGTACTTCACCCCATCCCGCTTGTCTCAGATATTTCCTGACACAAACAATATCTGCTGGAGATGTGGAAAAGAAGAAGGCACCTTTATTCATATGTGGTGGGACTGCTTTCTTATAAAAGAAGTCTGGACCCAGGTATTCCAGATACTAACCAAACTCTGTCAATTTCTCCTCGATCCTAACCCAGCCCTGGCTCTACTTTCATTAGGTATAGACAAATTTAATTTCTTACATGCTACCATTATCTCTCACATGTGTATAACAGTAAAACAAAAAATCACTCTCTCCTGGAAACAAAATTTACCCATATTTATTTCCACCATTATCAAATCGGTCAACGAACAATGTTGGTACGAAAAAAAGTCTGCCTCGGCCTTCAGTTACCTAAACAAACATTATCCAAGATGGGAGGTCTGGACTTCCTCCTCCTTCTACAATTCGAGCCCTTAACACGCATGCAATACTGAGAATAGTTTTGTCACCTCTTCCCTAATCGCCTTACACATGATTAGGACTCTGATGAACCTTAAGACAACTGCCTTGATGTAGAATACACCTACTGATTACATTGATATATCCCTCTTGTTACTTTGTTATTTCCTCTTTATCTGTATTATGTATATTGTGTAAAACTGTTAACATCTCAAATCCAATTACTGATTTAATTTCTGTAACTGTATGTGGTACATTAATAAAAACCTTGTTTCAAAAAAAAGAAAAGACTATGACCAACTAAATCCTGAGTAAAGGGTCTGAATACGTATCCCAATGATAGTTATGCCAATTAAAGATTTTTTTTTTTCCTTTTCAATAAATTTCTAACATTCTGTTCTCACTTTGTCATTATGGGGGACTGAGTGCAGATTATGATGGGAAAAACCTTGAATTTTCAAATGCAATACATGCTCCCATCCAGATGTGTCTTTCAGGGAAGGCCTTGTATATTTCAGCAAGACACTGCTAAGCCACATACTGCATCTATTACAACTGCAGTCACCAGTAGAAAACATTTGGCGCGTCATAAAAATGAAAAATCCAGCAAAGAAGACCCAGGACTGTTGGGCAGCTAAAATCTTACATTAGACGAAAATGGGACATTTCTTTCCCAAAACTCCAGCAATTGGTCTCCTCTTTTCCCAGAGGTATACAGACTGTTGTTAAAAGTAAAGGGGATGCTGCCTTTTGTGGGGCTCCCATGTGACCCTACCCAGGCTCCACCCCTCAACCCACAGCTCCACCCCACCCCTGGGTCCACCATTGAACCTTCCTAATAATAAGTAATAATGTCCACCAGCAGTAATAATGCACAATAATGTCACTGACATCAGATGCTCTTGGCCTGCCTGTTCCTTCCAGAGTGGATACTCCAGTGGTTCCATTTCTAGTTGCCTGAAACTGCTGTGACATTAAAACATAGTTGTACCCCCAGAAATAAATTATATAATGCACTGTGCCCCCTGAAATAAATAATACAATGCACTGTGCCCCAGAAATAAATAATACAATGCACTGTGCCCCTGAAATAAATACTACAATGCACTCTGCTCCCAAAAATAAATTATATAATGCAGTGTGCCCCCTGAAATAAATACAAAAATGCACTGTACCTGTGAAATAAATATGAGAATGCACTGCGCCCCCCGAAATAAATAATACTATGCACCACAATCCCAGAAATAAATAATGCAAAGCACTGTGCCCTTAAAAAAATAATACAAATCATTGTGCCCCAGAAATTAATACTAAAATGCACTGTACCACAGAAATACCGTAAATAATACAGTGCACTGCACTCCCAGGACTAAAAAAATACAATGCACTGCGCCCCTGGAATAAATTTTTAAATGCACTCCACTCCCAGAAATAACTACTACAATGCACTGTGCCCTTGAAATTAATAATACAGTGCTTTGTACCCCTGGAATAAATACTATAATGCACTGCGCCCCTAAAAATAAATAACGCAATACACTGCGCCCCCAGAAATAAATAATACAATGCACTGCACCCCATAAATAAATACAATGCATTGCATCCCCAAAAATAAATAATACAATGCACTACGCTCCTAGAAATTTATAATACAGTGCTCGGTGCCCCTGAAATAAATAATACAATGCAGTGCATCCCCAAAATAAAGACTACAATGCACTGCGCTCCCAGAAATAAATACTACAATGTACTGCACCCAAGAAATTAATAATACAATGCACTGTGCCCCTGGAGTAAATACTACAATGCACTGCATCCCAAAAAAAAATAATCCAATGCACTGCGCCCCCAGAAATAAATAATAAAATGCACACCTCCTCTGTAAATAAATAATTAAATGCACTGAACCCCAAAAATAAGTAATTCATTGAAGTGCAGCCCTGAAATAAATACTGCAATGCACTGAACCCCAGAAAGAAATAATTCAATACACTGCGCCCCAGAAATAAATAATACAATGCACAGTGCTCCTTGATATAGCACCCTTAAAATACATAATTTATACATAGTGCTCTGTTTGAAATAATGCATGCATATTTCCCCCAAACAATAAGAATGCCTTCCTTTAAGTATAAGCCACTCTTCCGACTCCGCTAAGCCATGCCCCTCACTGCAGGCAAAGGGGGGGGAAAGTACTGGAAGACCTTCAGGTGAGCTGTGGGTGGCCTGGAGTGCTTCTCCTCCCCTCAGTCAGCCCAGAGAGGCATGTTTGCCAGCTCTAGTGACTGATTGGCAGTGAGAGAAGCCTCAGTCAGTCAATTTGTGCCTGCAGCTCACGCTCTTACAGCACAATTCTATTGTCTGAGCGTGAGCTGCTGGAAAGGAGGACATCTCTGCGTCTCAGCGCACGGACGGAGGACAGGAAGCCAGAAAACCAAACTGTCCAGCCTACATCCAGATGTCTGGCCACCCTAATATATACAGTTGGAATTATATGGATTTCTGCACAAATTGGTCATAAAATGTGATCTGAACTTCATCTAAGTCACAACAATAGACAATTACAGTCTGCTTAAACTAATAACACACAAAGAATTAAATGTTACCATGTTTTTATTGATCACACCACGTAAACATTCACAGTGCAGGTGGGAAAAGTATGTGAACCCCTAGACAAATGACATCTCCAAGACCTAATTAGAGTAAGGTGTCAGCCAACTGGAGTCCAATCAATGAGATGAGATTGGAGGTGTTTGTTACAGCTGCCCTGCCCTATAAAAAAAATACACCAGTTCTGGGTTGGCTTTTCACAAGAAGCATTGCCTGATGTTAATGATGCCTTGCACAAAAGAGCTCTCAGAAGACCTACGATTAAGAATTGTTGACTTGCATAAAGCTGGAAAGGGTTATAAAAGTATCTCCAAAAGCCTTGCTGTTCATCAGTCCACGGTAAGACAAATTGTCTATAAATGGAGAAAGTTCAACACTGCTGCTACTTTCCCTAGGTGTGGCCGTCCTGTAAAGATGACTGCAAGAGCACAGCGCAGACTGAGGTGAAGAAGAATCCTAGAGTGTCAGCTAAAGACTTACAAAAGTCTCTGGCATATGCTAACATCCCTGTTAGCGAATCTACGATACGTAAAACATTAAACAAGAATGGATTTCATGGGAGGATACCACAGAGGAAGCCACTGCTGTCCAAAAAAAACATTGCTGCACGTTTACAGTTTGCACAAGAGCACCTGGATGTTCCACAGCAGTACTGGCAAAATATTCTGTGGACAAATGAAACCAAAGTTGAGTTGTTTGGAAGAAACACACAACACTATGTGTGGAGAAAAAGAGGCACAGCACACCAACATCAAACCCTCATCCCACTGTGAAGTATGGTGGTGGGGCTCATGGTTTGGGGCTGCTTTGCTGCGTCAGGGCCTGGACGGGTTGCTATCATCGAAGGAAAAATGAATTCCCAAGTTTATCAAGACATTTTGCAGGAGAACTTAAGGCCATCTGTCTACCAGCTGAAGCTCAACAGAAGATGGGTATTGCAACAGGACAACGACCCAAATCATAGAAGTAAATCAACAACAGAATGGCTTAAACAGAAGAAAATACGCCTTCTGGAGTGGCCCAGTCAGAGTCCTGATCTCAACCCGATTGAGATGCTGTGGCATGACCTCAAGAAAGCGATTCACACGACATCCCAAGAATATTGCTGAACTGAAACTGTTCTGTAAAAAGGAATGGTCAAGAATTATTCCTGACCGTTGTGCACGTCTGATCTGCAACTACAGGAAACGTTTGGTTGAAGTTATTGCTGCCAAAGGAGGTTCAACCAGTTATTAAATACAAGGGGTTCACATACTTTTCCCACCTGCACTGTGAATGTTTACATGGTGTGCTCAATAAAAACATGGTAACATTTCATTGTTTGTGTGTTATTAGTTTAAGCAGACTGTGATTGTCTATTGTTGTGACTTAGATGAAGATCAGATCACATTTTATGACCAATTTGTGCAGAAATCCATATCATTCCAAAGGGTTCACATACTTTTTCTTGCAACTGTGTATATATATATATATATATATATATATATATATATATATATATATATATAGAAATAAATACACTGCAGCACTTCCAGTAGGTGAAAATAGTGGGTTCCTTTTATTCACCCATGCAACGTTTCGATCCACTTGCTGGGACCATTTTCAAGCGGCTTGAAAATGGTCCCAGCAAGTGGATCGAAACGTTGCATGGGTGAATAAAAGGAACCCACTATTTTCAGCTACTGGAAGTGCTGCGGTGTATTTATTTCTATTCAATAACACTTTGGTAAAGTGCAACACCGCTGGCACCCGCTATTACAGGTTGTTTTACAAGGTGTGCTGCCCAGAACTTCCATATTTGCTATATATATATATATATATTTATATTTATACACGGAAACATACACACGCATATTACCTTTTCTGGAGACAGATGAAGTTCAGCTCAGTGTTGGTAGCTTCCCCCTCCTGTTCCTCCCCACTGATGAGCAGGGCCTGGACGGCCTTCAAGAAGCTCATGTTGATACCTAGCAAAGACGTCAGGGGGAGGCAGGATCGCTATGTGCAGACTGGCCATGGCTGGTGATAGGGGCCTCTGCCCCAGCTTCCTTCTCTACTAGAGCAGACAGGGCAGCTTCATTTCATTAGAAGGAATGGCTGCAGGATCGTACTGTGGGCTTCTCCAATGCTGGTGACAGCTGCAGGATATGGCCAAGCCCCCTAGCGTACTATGAAGCTCCAGGCCACATACAGTAGTAGTAGCTGAACTGCCCTGATGGCGGTCCAGTCTATGAGGTCTGTAAATCATTTCACTCTGTTTTTATCTACATTTATGTACATTTTACACAGCTTCTCAACTTTTTTGGAATTGGGGCTGTGATTATGACATAACACTATCACGTCTAATATGGCAGGTAACAGACGTGCAACACATAGGGGAGTGAAGGAGAGTACCCTTTCACTAGGGAGAGGGAGGAATGGTGACCCCCTAACTCACCTAGCACTGGCACCTGGCTGCCCTGACACGCTGCTAACCCATACGCCGATCACGTGCCTCGTCCCTGGCTTATCCTGAAATAAGGCCTAGGTAGTGAATAGGGAGATGGGAGCACTAGTCCTCACCACTGACACCTAGGGTAACAACAGAGAAAGGACAAACACCACAAACAATCCGCAAAGGGAGACAACAAACAGGAGTGAACTGGAGATCCAACAGCTCCAGTTCCAAAACCTCCACAGCAACTCCAAGAATAGAATATCTAGAAGGAAGGTCTATATCTGGCAACAAGGGAAGCAGAAAGGGAGAATATATAGTAGCTGGGAGTGACTGACAAAGAACAGCTGAAAGGAAAAGCTACAGATTCCTAAATGGGACAAAAATGGGATCGCAAATCTAAGCAGGAAAACCTGAACCGTAATCCATTCCCACCACTAGGTCATGGAGCGATCTCTTGAAACCGAGTGATTAGCCACCCGCTTCGACCTTCTGACCCCAGGCACAACAGGGTCAGCGATAGGTTGTGACACCCTTGTGACAAACATTGACTGTACCTGTAGATCCTGGGGTGTAGATGGGTTTGTCAGTCTGTATAAATAGATATCCACTTTGAAAGGACACCAGGACAGCTTTCTCCAGAGAGCAAGCAGCAGACTTTACAGTGACGTACACAAACTGTTTCTTATTTGGGTTTTTCTCCAAATTATTAGAAGGGATCTGAAAGAAAAGTCATAATGGAAATCTGAAGAGGATGAAAGGAAGGAAAAGGCTATAACTCTTACCCAGATCTATTAACCACCGCATAGAATCTACAAGGAGCGTTTCTCTCTCTGGAGAATATGAAAATCAAGCCCATTGGTTTCAGTGAGAACTGTGTAATACTTCATTACTCTTTTGGTAGCACTAGGGAGTGTAACACAACGTCCAACTGATCTAAAAGCACTCATCAGCAATGCTTGTTTCTAGTGGCGTAACTAGAGTGCTAGGGGCCCCAGGGCAAACTTTGGATAGGACGCCCGCCCACACACACTGTGCCTGGTCGCACCATCTGTGTCCGTGATTGTTACACCCCTGGTCCCTGATCCCCCAGTAATGCCCCCAGTAATGTTTGTCTCTGCCCCCATACCAGTAGTGTCCCCCAATGCGCCCCAGTAGTGTCCACCACTGCCCCCAGTAATGTCTCCAGTAGTGCCCCCCACAGCCCTAAGTAGTGTCCTCCACTGCCCCCAGTAATGTCCCTAGTAATGTCCCCCACTGCCCCCAGTAGAGTCCCCCACTGCCCCCAGTAATGTCCCCAGTAGTGTCCCCGACTGCCCTCATTAGTGTCTCCCACAGCCCCTAGTAGTGTCCCCCCACTGCCCCCATTAGTGCCTCCCATAGCCCCTAGTAGTGTCCCTCACTGCCCCCATTAGTGCCTCCCACAGTCCCTAGTAGTGTCCCTCACTGCCCCCATTAGTGCCTCCCACAGTCCCTAGTAGTGTTCCCCACTGACCACAATCTTCATGTAATGGGGCCCAGCATTTTCACTGCACTTAATGCTGGGCCCCGTCAGAGCACTCAGCTTACCTGCATGATATGCACTCCAGTTTCCAGGCCCCCAGCATCAGACCCCGACACTTACTAAAACTAATCACAAATTAAGCTGGTGGAGGGAGCCTGTCTAAAATCGGTTAGGCTCCGCCCACCTGCTTAATTTGTGACAACGGGCCCCATTACATGTGAGCACAGCGGGTCCCTTCCACCTGCCAGTCTAGGTCGCACCCTCTGCGACCGCGATCATTATGCCCCTGCTTGTTTTAGAATTTTTTGTGATTTGGATTAGTCAATTACATACTTGGATTGAACTAAATATGAAAGTCAAAGTCATAGCTAGAAGAAGAAATAGAGTTAGTGCTTCCTGACCTAGGCCATGAAGCTGAAAGATATAACCAAGAAAAACATCTAGAAAGGGACTGAAGCATTAACCAAAGGGACGAATCAGTAATGAATCAATTTTTCCTGAAATGGCGTTAAAAAAAAAAAAAAGATGCATACCTCATCCATTTGCTCGCAGAGAGGCCATCGCGGCCATTTTGATAAAAGAAAAAATGGATGAGGTATGCATTTTTTTTTTAAAACCCCTGATTAAGGCTCAATGTGACTTTCAGATCCCGCGATCAGCATTGAACGCGGCATTATTAATATTATTATTATTATTTATTTATTTTAAAGCGCCATTAATTCCATGGTGCTGTACCCTGTGATGCCTGGACTTCTACTCGAGAGACTGCAATCTTACCGTCAACTTAACATCTCCAAAGTATCGGTTATTGCTGTTGACAGAGACGTTGGTTGAAACTAAAGTGAATTTCTTCAGGGGAAAGTCGTGGATTATGATTTCAGCATCAAACGCAGAACCATGTCCATCTACTATAATAATGGTCTCTTTGTTGTCCAAATGAAGCACGTTGGGTGTTATCAGGCTGCATCTAGTAGAAGAAACAGATGGAGAGAAAAGGTCAATATGTGAAATCTGCAGATACTGAATAGTCCCAGTTTGATTATGTCGTACCCCAGACCTGGGGGTACTACTATTGTGTTATTTAATTACTGCATTTTTACTGTATATGTTTTATATGTAATGTGAGTTGTACTATGTCATTTGATCCAGCAGGGGAGGTACTGGTTGGCAATGCCTGGCTGCAACAGGATTAACCATCTTGTCCCACCCCTAGAGTGGTCTGGTCCAACTTCTTGCCAAGAGGGGGAAGTCTAGGGTAGTTCGTTTAGAGAGAGTGCAGGCTTAGTTTGGATGTGAAAGTTCCTGGCCTGATAGTGGAGGAGTTGGGAAGTAGCTCACAGAGCACCAACTCCTAGGAACCGTATCCAAGTTAAAGACCCAGTTATCCCTCTCCTGCCAGAGAGTTGGGAAGTAGCTCATAGAGCACCAACTCTCATGACCCTGCCAGAGAGTTGGTATGTAGCTCGTAGAGCATCTACTCTCCAGAACCATACCCAAGACACTGTTGTGAGGTGAGGGACTACAGCTAAGACACCCATCACCAAACAACTACTAGGTCAGTTTCACCTACCGTAAGTACAGAACTGCAGTCATCCAACCAACCACCATAGCTCCTCAGCTGGTGCTAGAGAAGAATTAAATTGAAAGCTTGCTGCTGATACATGTGTTTCCAGTTCTATGTTGCACTCAGTGAAAAGGACTTTGTTACATATAACTATGGCTTCATTTTTCAGTACAATTACTATCTATCTATCTAGATGTATAGGGTCAGGTTATACTCACGGTGGCTGCGCGTAGGACCCAATGAGTCCATACAGTAGAAGAAGACACAAAGCTCCTAACCTCATGATACTGCCAGGGTTATGTGCTGTTTGCAGACACAGAGGGGGTTTATAAAGGATTTTAGCCTGAGTTCTCACCTTGACCGTATGGAGTTTTTCATCATAAACTGAAAAGATTTAAGGTACTGTACAGTAAGTAAACATTTGGCTGTGGGACAAATACAGGAATGCTAAATCAACACTGCCGGGAAATCACACAGCTCCAGCAAAAAAGACCATTGCACAATTCAGGGCAAAGTGAGAGGGAAGAAAAGAGCAGATTATACAGGGAGTGCAGAATTATTAGGCAAGTTGTATTTTTGAGGATTAATTTTATTATTGAACAACAACCATGTTCTCAATGAACCCAAAAAACTCATTAATATCAAAGCTGAATATTCGTGGAAGTAGTTTTTCGTTTGTTTTTAGTTTTAGCTATTTTAGGGGGATATCTGTGTGTGCAGGTGACTATTACTGTGCATCATTATTAGGCAACTTAACAAAAAACAAATATATACCCATTTCAATTATTTATTTTTACCAGTGAAACCAATATAACATCTCAACATTCACAAATAAACATTTCTGCCATTCAAAAACAAAACAAAAACAAATCGGT
Organism: Bufo bufo; assembly: GCF_905171765.1. Taxonomy (NCBI): domain Eukaryota; kingdom Metazoa; phylum Chordata; class Amphibia; order Anura; family Bufonidae; genus Bufo; species Bufo bufo. Next base: position 795,650,657 of record NC_053389.1, on the reverse strand, counting down.
GACCAATATAGCCACCTTTCTTTGCAAGGACACTCAAAAGCCTGCCATCCATGGATTCTGTCAGTGTTTTGATCTGTTCACCATCAACATTGCGTGCAGCAGCAACCACAGCCTCCCAGACACTGTTCAGAGAGGTGTACTGTTTTCCCTCCTTGTAAATCTCACATTTGATGATGGACCACAGGTTCCCAATGGGGTTCAGATCAGGTGAACAAGGAGGCCATGTCATTAGATTTTCTTCTTTTATACCCTTTCTTGCCAGCCACGCTGTGGAGTACTTGGACGCGTGTGATGGAGCATTGTCCTGCATGAAAATCATGTTTTTCTTGAAGGATGCAGACTTCTTCCTGTACCACTGCTTGAAGAAGGTGTCTTCCAGAAACTGGCAGTAGGACTGGGAGTTGAGCTTGACTCCATCCTCAACCCGAAAAGGCCCCACAAGCTCATCTTTGATGATACCAGCCCAAACCAGTACTCCACCTCCACCTTGCTGGCGTCTGAGTCGGACTGGAGCTCTCTGCCCTTTACCAATCCAGCCACGGGCCCATCCATCTGGCCCATCAAGACTCACTCTCATTTCATCAGTCCATAAAACCTTAGAAAAATCAGTCTTGAGATATTTCTTGGCCCAGTCTTGACGTTTAAGCTTGTGTGTCTTGTTCAGTGGTAGTCGTCTTTCAGCCTTTCTTACCTTGGCCATGTCTCTGAGTATTGCACACCTTGTGCTTTTGGGCACTCCAGTTATGTTGCAGCTCTGAAATATGGCCAAACTGGTGGCAAGTGGCATCTTGGCAGCTGCACGCTTGACTTTTCTCAGTTCATGGGCAGTTATTTTGCACCTTGGTTTTTCCACACGCTTCTTGCGACCCTGTTGACTATTTTGAATGAAACGCTTGATTGTTCGATGATCACGCTTCAGAAGCTTTGCAATTTTAAGAGTGCTGCATCCCTCTGCAAGATATCTCACTATTTTTGACTTTTCTGAGCCTGTCAAGTCCTTCTTTTGACCCATTTTGCCAAAGGAAAGGAAGTTGCCTAATAATTATGCACACCTAATATAGGGTGTTGATGTCAGTAGACCACACCCCTTCTCATTACAGAGATGCACATCACCAAATATGCTTAATTGGTAGTAGGCTTTCGAGCCAATACAGCTTGGAGTAAGACAACATGCATAAAGAGGATGATGTGGTCAAAATACTCATTTGCCTAATAATTCTGCACGCAGTGTAGTGATTATAGTAACAGCAACAATGGAGCAATGTAGCATTCAATAAATAATACAACTAATGCAGAAAATGTAATCAAAGACCCCATTCCCCGCAGATGGCAAGGAACTGAAGAAAATGCTCCTTAAGCATCCTTCCATCACTCAAAAAAAAATCATAGATGAATGCGTCCAAATCAGGCTTCTCTTATCCCCTCTCCCTCCAGGATGTGTGAATACACAGAGACAACTGTTAAAGTCATCTTCTAAAAGAAATATGCAATGTGCCACCTTCAAGGGCCGATCGTGTCCCAGGTCTTTAGGAATTGCCGAGTGGTGATGCGGCCTTATTAGTTTCTGTGTGTGTCACGATGCTCCTACCTGGATACCGTCGCTCCCCAGGGTTAGGCTTTGAAGAAATAAAGGGGAGAGTTGTAGGAAGTGGAGAATAAATCGAGTCCAGACATGATGAAAGTTCAATAGCTTTACTTGAATAAACTTGCATCCAAATAATATTTGATGTTTTTGTGGCTCCAGCAGGTTTTGGGGTAAACTGGCAGGCAGACTTGAAAACCTTGCTTTATCTTTCTCTGCTGTGCTAGAATCTGGCTTCCAACTGGTAGCTAGACTTTAGGACTGTTCTGGTACCTTTTGAGTGGGGTTCCTTTGGCTGTTGACCCGCTCGCAATAAGTAAAAGGAGTCGGGGGGCTTTGCAAGCTGCTTCCCCTGGAAAGTCACTGCACTATCTTGATTTGTGTCACGCCCTGCCCTGTGGGTGTTCTGAGGAGATCTGTCAGAGTTGCTGCACGTGACTCGATCTGACAGTTTGTTTTGTTGTGGGTTTGAACTGAATCCCACCTCCTCCTAGGTGTTGTTCTTTAGGTAATTGGTGAGGCTTTTTATTCCTCCCTCTCCCTATAGCCTTTGCGGGTTATAGTTCTGCCTTGTGTGAGCTCTGGAAGTTTGCTGGATCGTCTGCTCCAACACATCTCTAGATAAGTCCTTTTCCCTTATTCCTTCTGTGTCTGTTTTGACTAGGCCTCTAGGGTGACGCTAGCTCCTTTGGTTGTTGAAGGAGCTGGGTGTCTCTTTCCCTCTTCTCTACAGCTGAGGGTTTGGTTCAGTGTGCTATAGTCTTAGGTGCATGGGCATGTGCATATCTACCATCGAGATATGCACATGGGCATAGCAGCTTAGGGAAAGTGTTTTAGGGATTGCTAGGTGGTGACCCCTTTGTTCCCTAGCATTTGGGGCCTAGTCAATTGTTTTGTTTGCCTTGTTGTGTTCTTTTTCCTTCCCTTATCTTACCTACCGTGACAATGTGTCTGCTTTCAACACTAGACTAGACTAGACTACACTGAAGATAGCTTCCTGCAACCTCTCCCTTGGAAGGGACTAGCCCATTTCTGCCCTAAAGGGGGAGAATGGAATGGTAAGTTCCATTCTAACTAAAGATCTCTCTCTGCTAAATACACTGCCACCTGTTGGACAACCAGGCACAGTGCATGAACATAACAGTTTCATATCAATACGATTAAGATACAGTGTCAAAGGACCTGGAATCAAGTACACAGATGACATTATTTGTTAGACATTAGAGACAGTAACAGGGAAGTAGGAATGGTATTTCCTGCTCTGGGGTACTACATACCCCCTTACTTAAAATCAAGCCGCCCTCGGCTTGTGCTTAGGGCTTGCTCCATGGTTCCTTTTTAAGGGTTGCTTTAGACTACTTTCTATTACTTATCTCCTTTTAGGTCCCCATAACTGAATATAAGCTGAAATTGCTACAGTCTAAAAATTTAAGAACTCCCTACTCACTTAGAGATTATACTGGCATTATGCATTCACTTATTACTCCAAAATCTGTATGACATGGCCAGGGTTGTATCCACTAAATTATGAAGGCCTCCAAATAGAAGGGTGGCTTCATCATGTAATGCCTTCACTGCATCAAGGTCAAATCATGCTTTATGCTTCATCACCTTGACATCTAAACCTGGGAGTTTTTAACTTTTCTCCTTGGGGAAGTGCATAGTGCTTTAAGGCACCTAGATACATATTTTTGGCAGCAGGGTTACCCTTTAAAGTGTTAAGGCACTGGTGCTGCTTGTAGCAATGGTACTGCTTGTGAGTCTACGTCATGGTCCTCTGGTATAGCAACAGCACATGATCCTATAGACACAGGACATTCTGACTCCTTTCACTCTGAAGTCTGTGGAGAGAAAACAGTTAAGGGCATATGCAGACACAGTACAATACCTAGGCTTTCTAAACTAACATAGGGCAAAATGACTATTTTATACTTTGAGTCCTCAGAGGCAGTCTGCAAGAGCAATGGAGCAAGGGGTAGCTATCTAGATAACAGTACTATTTCACCCAAGTCCATTCAAAAAGTGCATGAAAATCACACTGTTGTACCCATCAAAAGAGTCCATACAATGGGATAAAGTGCTTTAACGTTGCAAAAAACAGTAAAACTTCAGTGCAAAAAATAGTGCAAGCATATGGAAGGCTCCCGACCTGTGAATGATCAACAGCTCAAGCTTGCAAAAACACAGGCTCCCACTACTGGTCTCATGAGGTAGTACAGAGTCATAGGTTATTGCAGTTATTTAAATCTTGGTGAGAACCCATAGTGCAAATAGAGTTTACACTTAAAGGGGTTCTGCAGTTTTTTTAAACTGATGATCTATCCTCTGGATAGATCATCAGCATCTGATCGGCGGGTGTCCGACACCCGGGACCCCTGCTGATCAGATGTTTGAGAAGGAAGCGGCGCTGGCAGTAGTGCCGCGGCCTTCTCACTGTTTACCGTTGGCCCAGTGACATCACGACTAGTATCAATGGCCTGGGCGGGGCTAAGCTCCATTCAAGTAAACAGAGTTTAGCCCCGCCAGGCCATTGATACTGGTTGTGACGTCACTGGGCCTGCGATGGACAGCGAGAAGGCCGCAGCGCTACTGCCAGTGCCGCTGCCTTCTCAAACAGCTGATCCGCAGGGGTCCCAGGTGTCGGACACTCGCCGATCAGATGCTGATGATCTATCCAGAGGATAGATCATCAGGTTAAAAAACTGCAAAACCCCTTTGACCTGAGAAGGGGGGAAAAGGGATGGGCGCTTATGGGCACAACTTGGAGATAATTTTTCTGGGCGGAGTCCTAACAAACCATGCTCCTTGGGATGAAGAATAAAACAAGGGCAACAAAAAACTGCAAAGGCCAACAATCCTCTCACCTGTTAGATTCAGTCACGTTGTGGCTCAAGTAGTCCATGATCTTTCTTTCACAACATGAGGTCTCCTCAGATGAGGGATCTGAAGTCCTCATTGCTGCTGGAGCTGCTGAAACTCATGACGGGATGCTCCTGAGGTGATGCTTTGGTCAATAAGAAGAGCCTCACTGCCCCCTAATGGCCAAACTGGATATGGTCAGGGCTGCAGGGTCTCTCTTTTCCTGCACTGGAAGCCGGATGGTTAGAAGCCTAGTGCAGGCAGCTTTAGCTGCTGGTGGTGGGTTGCTGCAGCCCAGCTGTGTAGGGTCCTCACTGTCAGAGTTTTATATGTGTTCTCTCAATTAGTTAGGTCGGCAGAAAGCAATAATTCAATTTGGGTGCACGTTGCTATGGGCAACGGCAGCAGAATAGGTGTGTGGCCCCTTTTAAGAGTTACTGTGACCACTCAATTTTGGTGAGTATGATGCTCTGGCGGGCAGATTATAGCCCCAACAACCATGTAGCAGTCGAGTGGTCTGCCTCTATAGAAGGTACACCACTGGGGCAGGGGTCTATTTCTGTGTTGAATGTTTGAAACTTGGGGCATTGACATGTCAAAGTAAACTGGCAGTGTGATTTAGATCAGCAATTTGCTCAGGAGGAGCGGAACAGTAGCCCATTACAGAGTGGAAAGGGTGGCAGCAGCAGTGGTAGAAGCAGTGACAGTAGTGGCCCCAGTACAGAGTGGGGAGGATGGCAGCAGTGGCATAAGCAGTGACAGTAATGGCCCCATAACAGAGTGGAAAGGGGGGAAGTTCAGCAGAAGTGGCAGCAAGACTGTGTTCACATCACTGTTTATTTTTCAGTTTTTCTGATCCGTCAAAAGAAAAGAAAAAAAAAAGCCTTCATTTGATCATTAATTGTAAGCCAAAACCAGGAGTGGGTCCAAAACAGAGATAAAATGTAATACAAATATTTGCATGTCTTCTGTGTTTTGGACCCACCCCTGCTTTTGACTTACTAATACTGATCAAATACTGATGCAAAATACTGATCATGTGAAAGAGGCCTTAGGGTGGGTTCACATTAGCTTTAGTAATTCCGTTATACTGTTCCGTTATAACAGGGTTATAGCGGAATATAACAGAGTTTAAGGACGGAATGAAAACGGAACCCTTTAAGAAGCATTCTGTTTTGCTCCGTCCTAATACATTTCTATGGGCACAAATAAAGGTCCCGTTTTTTCGTGTTATGTATGACGGAAAAAAAGTTGTGTCTAATTTTTTTTACTGAGGCACAGTAATTATGTACTGTGCCAACAGTTCAACAAGATGCAGACGGCGCTATATTACACTTCCCTTTAAAGGAGTTTTCCAGGCTTTTAATATTGATGATCTATCATCAGAATATGCCTAAAGAAGGGGAACGCCACCGAAATGCCCACAGCCTTGTGCCTTGTCTGCCTCTGTGATTTGGACTTTTAAAACATGGACTTTGGTATGTGTCTATTATACTTTTTAAATAATAATGAAATAAAGAAGATTTTAATATAATACTGCAGGCTCTTTTGTTGCTTGGACTGCGTGGGAAGTATACAAGAGAACTTCCCGAGCTACGCCTATGCCAGTGATATATATGAATTTCTTTTTTAATACTATTGTCAGGATAGGTCATCAATTTCAGATTGGGGGGAGGTCCGACACCCTGTGCGCGTGTACCGTCTCCTATGTCTCTTCCTGCTTACTGTTGAGATAGCAGCGGCAAGCAGGAAGAGAGACAGGAGACTGCATGTGCCTTCTCTTCATACAGCTGATCGGTGGGGCTTCTGGGTGTCAGACCTCTGCAGATCTGATATTGATGACTTAACCTGACGATAGGTCATCAATATTAACCTCCTCAGGACCGCCATACGCAGGATTGTGTCCTGGCGGCGGCTCTGCTATTCTGGGTGGACGCATATACGCGTCCTCTCGCGAGAGGCGAGATTTCCTGTGAGCGCGCGCACACAGGCGCGCGTTCACAGGATCGGAAGGTAAGCGAGTGGATCTCCAGCCTGCCAGCGGCGGTTCACTGGCAGGCTGTAGATGCTTCTCAAAAAAAAATCCTCTAACAGGTATATTATACGCTGTTTTGATAACAGCGTCTAATATACCTGCTACCTGGTCCTCTGGTGGTCCCTTTTGCTTGGATCAACCACCAGAGGACACAGGCAGCTCTGTAATAAGTAGCACCAAACACCACTACACTACACCCCCCCTGTCACTTATTAACCCCTTATTAACCCCTGATCACCCCTGATCACCCCATATAGACTCCCTGATCACCCCCCTGTCATTGATCACCCCCCTGTAAGGCTCCATTCAGACGTCTTTATGTTTTTTACGGATCCACGGATACATGGATCGGATCCGCAAAACACATACGGACATTTGAATGGAGCCTTACAGGGGGGTGATCAATGACAGAGGGGTGATTACCCCATATAGACTCCCTGATCACCCCCCTGTCATTGATCACCCCCATGTCATTGATCACCCCCCTGTAAGGCTCCATTCAGACGTCCGTATGTTTTTTACGGATCCACGGATACATGGATCGGATCCGCAAAACACATATGGACATCGGAATGGAGCCTTACAGGGGGGTGATCAATGACAGGGGGTGATCACCCCATATAGACTCCCTGATCACCCCCCTGTCATTGATCACCCCCCTGTCATTGATCACCCCCCCCTGTGAGGCTCCATTCAGACGTCTGTATGTTTTTTACGGATCCACGGATACATGGATCAGATCCGCAAAACACATACGGACATCTGAATAGAGCCTTACAGGGGGGTGATCAATGACAGGGGGGTGATCACCCCATATAGACTCCCTGATCACCCCCTGTCATTGATCACCCCCCTGTAAGGCTCCATTCAGACGTCCGTATGTTTTTTACGGATCCACGGATACATGGATCGGATCCGCAAAACACATACGGACATCGGAATGGAGCCTTACAGGGGGGGTGATCAATGACAGGGGGGTGATCACCCCATATAGACTCCCTGATCACCCCCCTGTCATTGATCACCCCCCTGTCATTGATCACCCCCCTGTAAGGCTCCATTCAGACGTCCGTATGTTTTTTACAGATCCACGGATACATGGATCGGATCCGCAAAACACATACGGACGTCTGAATGGAGCCTTACAGGGGGGTGATCAATGACAGGGGGGTGATAACCCCATATACACTCCCTGATCACCCCCCTGTTTTTTTTTTTGTTTTGTTTTTCTTACAAAGTCTCATATTCCACTAACTTGTGTCAAAAAATAAAATCTCACATGAACTCACCATACCCCTCACGGAATCCAAATGCGTAAAATTTTTTAGACATTTATATTCCAGACTTCTTCTCACTCTTTAGGGCCCCTAAAATGCCAGGGCAGTATAAATACCCCATATGTGACCCCATTTCAGAAAGTAGACACCCCAAGGTATTCGCTGAGGGGCACATTGAGTCCATGAAAGATTGAAATTTTTGTCCCAAGTTAGCGGAAAGGGAGACTTTGTGAGAAAAAAAAAACAAAAAACAATTTCCGCTAACTTGTGGCAAAAAAAAAAATATTCTATGAACTCGCCATGCCCCTCATTGAATACCTTAGGGTGTCTTCTTTCCAAAATGGGGTCACATGTGGGGTATTTATACTGCCCTGGCATTTTAGAGGCCCTAAAGCGTGAGAAGAAGTCTGGGATCCAAATGTCTAAAAATGCCCTCCTAAAAGGAATGTGGGCCCCTTTGCGCATCTAGGCTGCAAAAAAGTGTCACACATCTGGTATCGCCGTACTCAGGAGAAGTTGGGGAATGTGTTTTGGGGTGTCATTTTACATATACCCATGCTGGGTGAGAGAAATATCTCGGTCAAATGCCAACTTTGTATAAAAAAATGGGAAAAGTTGTCTTTTGCCGAGATATTTATCTCACCCAGCATAGGTATATGTAAAATGACACCCCAAAACACATTGCCCAACTTCTCCTGAGTACGGCAATACCACATGTGTGACACTTTTTTGCAGCCTAGGTGAGCAAAGGGGCCCAAATTCCAAAGAGCACCTTTAGGATTTCACAGGTCATTTTTTACACATTTTGATTTCAAACTACTTACCACACATTAGTGCCCCTAGAATGCCAGGGCAGTATAACTACCCCACAAGTGACCCCATTTTGCAAAGAAGACACCCCAAGGTATTCCGTGAGGGGCATGGCGAGTTCCTAGAATTTTTTTTTTTGTCACAAGTTAGTGGAATATGAGACTTTGTAAGAAAAAAAAATAAAAAAAATCATCATTTTCCGCTGACTTGTGACAAAAAATAAAAAATTCTAGGAACTCGCCATGCCCCTCACGGAATACCTTGGGGTGTCTTCTTTCCAAAATGGGGTCACTTGTGGGGTAGTTTAAAAAATGACCTGTGAAATCCTAAAGGTGCTCTTTGGAATGTGGGCCCCTTTGCCCACCTAGGCTGCAAAAAAGTGTCACACATGTGGTATTGCCGTACTCAGGAGAAGTTGGGCAATGTGTTTTGGGGTGTCATTTTACATATACCCATGCTGGGTGAGAGAATTATCTTGGTCAAATGCCAACTTTGTATAAAAAAAATGGGAAAAGTTGTCTTTTGCCAAGATATTTCTCTCACCCAGCATGGGTATATGTAAAATGACACCCCAAAACACATTGCCCAACTTCTCCTGAGTACGGCAATACCAGATGTGCTGTGTGACACTGTTTTGAAGCCTAGGTGGGCAAAGGGGCCCACATTCCAAAGAGCACCTTTCGGATTTCACCGGCCATTTTTTACAGATTTTGATTTCAAACTACTTCGCACGCATTTGGGCCCCTAAAATGCCAGAGCAGTATAACTACCCCACAAGTGACCCCATTTTGGAAAGAAGACACCCCAAGGTATTTCGTGATGGGCATAGTGAGTTCATGGAAGTTTTTATTTTTTGTCACAAGTTAGTGGAATATGAGACTTTGTAAGAAAATAAATAAATAAATAAAAAATCATCATTTTCCGCTAACTTGTGACAAAAAATAAAAAGTTCTATGAACTCACTATGCCCATTAGCGAATACCTTAGGGTGTCTACTTTCCGAAATGGGGTCATTTGTGGGGTGTTTGTACTGTCTGGCCATTGTAGAACCTCAGGAAACATGACAGGTGCTCAGAAAGTCAGAGCTGCTTCAAAAAGCGGAAATTCACATTTTTGTACCATAGTTTGTAAACGCTATAACTTTTACCCAAACCATATTTTTTTTACCCAAATTTTTTTTTATTAAAGACATGTAGAAAAATAAATTTAGAGAAAAATTTATATATGGATGTCGTTTTTTTTTTGCAAAATTTTACAACTGAAAGTGAAAAATGTCATTTTTTTGCAAAAAAAATCGTTAAATTTCGATTAATAACAAAAAAAGTAAAAATGTCAGCAGCAATGAAATACCACCAAATTAAAACTCTATTAGTGAGAAGAAAGGGAGGTAAAATTCATTTGGGTGGTAAGTTGCATGACCGAGCAATAAATGGTGAAAGTAGTGTAGTGCAGAAGTGTAAAAAGTGGCCTGGTCATTAAGGGTGTTTAAGCTAGGGGGGCTGAGGTGGTTAAAAGCCTGGAAAACCCTTTAATACTGAGGCACAGTAAGTCTATGTATAAACTAACAGATGAACTGTGAATGTCCCAGCAGTTCAACAAGATGCACAGCGTGATTACACTCAACTTGCACTGTCCCCGCAGTCTCCCTATGTTCTCTCTAGTGTCTAAAAACTCTCCCTACAATCTCCCTACACTGTCCCTCTACTATCCCTGCACTGCCCCTATCCGATATTCTACAATTAAAAGCTTTCTGAAACACTCTCCCTAGCTCTTTCCCTAAGTTCAGTTCACAGTGAAATTATGGAAACTGCTCGGGATATGGCTTTTTATAGGGCTGTGACATCACAGGGGATCTGCTGATTGGCTGGCTGCGCAACATTATAGTCATGTTGTGTTTCCGGGCTTCTTACTTTCACTTTGTAACACGTGCAGAAGCCATTTCAGAAAATATCTGATTTGTTACCACGAAGAGCGAGGAAATTCGGATTCGTGGCAAATTGAGTTTTTCCTAAACTTCGGATCAAATTCCACTACAGATGCTTCAATTCACTACTCTTAGCTATTATTTTCTTGTACACATCATTAGGATTTACTTTCCTAACTAAATGTAGAACACCTGGAGTTTTCCAGTTTATTGCAAGCCACCCACTCATGATATTTCCTCGCCAATTCTCATATGAAAATGGCTCTGCGTGCCATTTAATGTGATTTGTCTAAAACGAGTTGTAAAACTTTAGATTAGTTTGGGGGGACAAATTTTTGAGAAATTCGTAACGAAAACCGTCTGTTAATAATCGATTTGCTTATCCTTAGTAAAGACAATAAGCGACAGGTCAAATTAAGCACGCAGTAACGCAAGGTATGAATGTGGATTCTTATGTGGACACAACAAAGAGCAAGCAGGTAAAAACACAGTCCAAGAGCTTACACAGCGTCCAGAGGAAACAAGCTGTGTCAGGTGAGCAGTGTCTGTATAGTTAACATAACTTTACAAAGGTAACATAGGACACCCAACTTGGCACTAGGACAGAGTCCAGAGGAAACAAGCTGGGTCCGGTGAGCAGAGTCTGTAGTTCAGATGACTTGGCGATAACAACATTGGATAGCCGAGTTGACACGTAGAACGTCAATTTGCAATAACGATATAGAAAAATGAAACAGCAACCTCTTACTTTAAGCACAGAATAACCAACTTAACACATGGAGTAGCAGAGACATACCTGCAACATAACTGGCTTATTGCAAGCAGGGTGGCATCAAGAAATGTACCAAACGAAAGTTGACTTGCCTAGAAACGTAACAGGAACCTACATGGATTGGCTAGAAAGACCAGTCAGTCTGTCATCAGGAACAGATGTGACAGAAAACTGGTTACCACACCGGAAAGAATATGGACTCTAAGGCCCCTTTTTACACGAGTGAGTCCCACACATCGGACTAGCAGCGTGTGTCAGGGAAAGCACCTGTCCTGATCTCTTAGCACTGAAGGGGGTCGCATAGCATTATATTGATTTATGATTATGTAACCCTTAGAGGTGTGGAATGTACTGATTAACACTGACAGCATTATGTCAGTGTTATCCAATACATTCCAAAATTGTAAGGGTTACATAGCAGTATCTGACCCACAGTTGACCACAAAATTCCAGGAGAAAAATCCCATTTGGAGCTTCTTTTGTAGACAATCACTTGCCACTAGGGTCTATTTCTTTCATTCAAAACTATTAGATTTTTTTGATGATATAGTGATTGGGCCCAGAGAAGAATTTTCTTTGGTGGGCCCAAGGAACTCCAGTTTGACACTGGCATTACTTACTGAGATTTTCCCAATGAAATTAACTGTATCTTACCATGTAATTCTGTAACACCCTGCTACTATCTCTAATGGGCTAACAAAACGTCATCTTATGTATTTTTTCCAGGTCCTCCACAATTCATAATCTTGTTATGTAACTGTTTATTACATGTAATGTGTCTGGTTTACCAGCAGGTGGCAGCGTAAATGGCAGAGTTATCCTTAGAGAGAATGAAACTTACCATTCCATTCTCCCCCCTTTGGGCAGAAGTGGGCAAGTCCTGCTTGCTACCAGAAGGAGGTGGGGCAGTTCAAGATGATTCCAGTTTAGACTCCTTGTTGGAGCTGACAGGACACTAACCTATTCCTTGGCTGAATCTAAGTCAGACTAAAGAGTGGAGTGCAGCATAAAGAAGGAATCAAAGTTACTAAGCTAGCCTGTCAGTACAGCTGAGAGAAAGAGCAGAGTTGAGTTTGCCTGCCAGTTCATGCTAAAGCCTGCTGGAACCAAGAAAAAGCCTGAAAACTGTTTGGAGAAATGTTTATTCATGTAAAGCTGCCATTGAACTTCATCTCAAGGTCTGGACTCAAGTTATTCTTTCAAATACCTTAATTATTTCCCCTTTTTATTGCTTCGGAGCCAAAGCCTGGGGTCCAGCGGTAGCCATGTAGGAGCACCGTGACACGCATAGAGAGACATTTAGGCCGCACTATACCACTCAGCATTCCTACTATACCTGGGTCTCGATATAGAGGGCCCTGGGCGGAGGCGGCCTGTTGCAATTTATCATCAGATCATTCTCCTATTAGAACATTTTATTGTAGCATTATTGCCATCTAAACTCTGTTCATGAAAGGTCTACTAAGATTTCTCATGGGATCCTAAAGGACACATATTGTTCCAGTTCATATTCGCTCAAGGGCGGACTGACAACTCATGGGGCCCCCGGGCATTAGTAGATTATGGGGCCCCTGTGTCCCCACTCACCCTCAAGCTACACCCACATACAGCCCCACCCACATATCGCGCCGCGCTGACTCCAGGCTCATGTGGGCCCTTGGGCGATAAAGTCTCAGTGGGCCCCCTTACACGCTGATAATTCTCTGAGTACAGATAATATAGTAGATGTCCCTTGCAGTTCTATGTAACAACACAGATATCACAGTGATGGCTATCTGAGTACATAAAATGTAGTAGTGTTACCTGCAGTCCTATGTAAAACCACAGATAACACTAGTGCTGATAATGTGGTAGTGTTACCTGCAGTCCTATGTAAAACCACAGATACCACTAGTCCTGATAATGTGGTAGTTACCTGCAGTCCTATGTAAAACCACAGATAACACTAGTGTAGATAATGTGGTAATGTTACCTATGTCCTTAGTGTGCCTCCCTTTGTCTCTCCTACAGACTCCATGCTGGCGGCGCTGCCTCCTCTTCCATCTTCTTCTTCCTGCCCCGCACAGAATGTCCTGATGCCGCTGCGTCAAGACATAGGAACACTGTGGGCATGGTGATGGTGACACACACAGGGACAGACCCACACACACACACAGGGATAGACACACTCACAGGGACAGACACACACACACAGGGACAGACACACACACACAGGAACGGACACACAGCTAGGTCTCACCACACTCCAGCCAGGCTCTTCTCCGTACAGGAACACACAAGGTCACTAGTGGGGGGGAGCAGGGTTACTAGTGGGGTGACTGGAGGAGGGGGGAGCAGAGTCACTAGTGGGGTGACAGAAGGCTGGAGGAGCATAGTCACCAGTGAGATGACAGGAGGAGTGGGGAGCAGGGTCACTAGTGGGGTGACAGGTGGAGGGGAGCAGGGTCACTAGTGGGGTGACAGGAGGAGGGGGAGCAGGGGGGAGCAGGGTCACTAGTGGGGAGGACAGGAGGAGGAGCAGGGTTACTAGTGGGGTGACAGGAGCAGGGGGAGCAGGGTCACTAGGGGGGACAGGAGGAGGGGGGAGCAGGGTCACTAGTGGGGTGACAGGATGAGGTGGGAGCAGGGTCACTAGTGGGGGGACAGGAGGAGGGAGAGCAGGGTTACTAGTGGGGGACAAGAGGAGGGGGAGCAGGGTTACTAGTGGGGGGAGCAAGGTCCCTAGTGGGGTGACAGGAGGAGGGGGCACAGGGTGACTAGTGGGGTTACAGGAGGAGGGGGAAGCAGGGTCACTAGTGGGGTGACAGGAGGAGGTGAGAGCAGGGTCACTAGTGGGGGGAGCAGGGTTACTAGTGGGGGGAGCAGGGTTACTAGTGGGGTGACAAGAGGAGAGGGGGGCAGGATTACTAGTGGGTTAACAGGAGAAGGGGGAGCAAGGTCACTAGTGGGCTGACAGGAGGAGGGGGAGCAGGGTCACTAGTGGGGGGAGCAGGGTTACTAGAGGGGGGAGCAGGGTTACTAGTGGGGTGACAGGAGGAGGGGGAGCAGGGTCACTACTCTCCCATCTCCTAATCAAAGAGGCTGAAAAGACGCTTTTTATAGTGCATTACCAGTAACGCACACAGGTACCTGCTCCGTGTACACAGGACCCGGGGCCGGGCTGCAGGTGCCTCCCAGTGACAGATCGTAGCACGTTTACTTTCAGGCAGAAAATGTCACTTGGCAGCTGTACATAAAACAATAGCTTGTGCCTGTGCATGTGTAGGGATGCAGCGAGAGCGGAGCGCAGTGCAGGCACGTATGAGGAGGCGGGCCCACCATGGCAGAAGGTGAACCCAGGCATCACAACGAGCAGGGGAACGGAGGCACTGATCAAGTCATCTCGCCACTTGCTAAAGTTAAGTATGTGTGACTTGTGCTTATTGAAGTAGCAGGCAGCCACTGTCTGAGCCTGGCGGGCCCCCTAGTGGCCGCAGGCCCTTGGTCCATGCTCGAGTGCCTGAATGGTCAGTCCGCCTCTGTTAATTCGCTATTCCCAGAGTCAGTGGCGGCATAGTCTTTGGCGTACGATCATGGGACCATGTCTGGAGGTAGATTGTATGATATTCCAAAGGAGCTGTGATAAATGAAAGGTGGAATCTGATTGGTTGCTATGGGCAACTAAGCCAGTTCTACTTTACACCAGTTTGATAAATCTCCCCCGAATTTTTTATGTTTAGACTAGCAACATATCTGAATGGTTAAAAAGCTCTGTAAAAGCGTTTATTCATTCATACAAATGACAATAAAAATAATGCACGTCCTGTAACACCCGAACCAAGTCCTTTCTGAATTTGTTCAAGTTTCATCTTTAGCTGGCTTCTTCTGAGGCATAACCTCTGTGGACTAAAGTGGACTGAAACGTCACATGGTTGAATAAAGGACCTCACATTTTTTCACCGATTGGAAGTGCTGCAGTCTTTCCTTCAATATATATATATATATATATATATATATATATATATACTGTATATACACTCACCTAAAGAATTATTAGGAACACCATACTAATACGGTGTTGGACCCCTTTTGCCTTCAGAACTGCCTTAATTCTACGTGGCATTGATTCAACAAGGTGCTGATAGCATTCTTTAGAAATGTTGGCCCATATTGATAGGATAGCATCTTGCAGTTAATGGAGATTTGAGGGATGCACATCCAGGGCACGAAGCTCCCATTCCACCACATCCCAAAGATGCTCTATTGGGTTGAGATCTGGTGACTGTGGGGGCCATTTTAGTACAGTGAACTCATTGTCATGTTCAAGAAACCAATTTGAAATGATTCGAGCTTTGTGACATGGTGCATTATCCTGCTGGAAGTAGCCATCAGAGGATGGATACATGTTCTCATTCTGTTTACGCCAAATTTGGACTCTACCATTTGAATGTCTCAACAGAAATCGAGACTCATCAGACCAGGCAACATTTTTCCAGTCTTCAACAGTCCAATTTTGGGGAGCTCGTGCAAATTGTAGCCTCTTTTTCCTATTTGTAGTGGAGATGAGTGGTACCCGGTGGGGTCTTCTGCTGTTGTAGCCCATCCACCTCAAGGTTGTGCGTGTTGTGGCTTCACAAATGCTTTGCTGCATACCTCGGTTGTAACGAGTGGTTATTTCAGTCAACGTTGCTCTTCTATCAGCTTGAATCAGTCGGCCCATTCTCCTCTGACCTCTAGCATCCACAAGGCATTTTTGCCCACAGGACTGCCGCATACTGGATGTTTTTCCCTTTTCACACCATTCTTTGTAAACCCTAGAAATGGTTGTGCGTGAAAATCCCAGTAACTGAGCAGATTGTGAAATACTCAGACCGGCCCGTCTGGCACCAACAACCATGCCACGCTCAAAATTGCTTAAATCACCTTTCTTTCCCATTCTGACATTCAGTTTGGAGTTCAGGAGATTGTCTTGACCAGGACCACACCCCTAAATGCATTATAGCAACTGCCATGTGATTGGTTGACTAGATAATTGCATTAATGAGAAATAGAACAGGTGTTCCTAATAATTCTTTAGGTGAGTGTATATATATAAAAAAATATATATATAACAAACAAAGATTCAGACAGCAGCACTAGTCCAATAGACCACGGGTGCAAAATCCTCCAAGCTGCAGGCTCATCAGCTAGCTAGATGATATATATCCAAAAGATGAGGCAGCACTCCAGTTGATGTAGTAAAAAAACGGTGGACCCTTTATTGACCCCTCTGCAACATTTCAACCGCTCAATGCAGTTATTATCAAGCATATAAAATGGTGTCTCACAGAGGTATATATACCCAAAATACATAGCAGCAAATTAATTGACAATCAGATAATCAATAATACAATAATATAAGAAAGAGTGTTAAAATCCATAAGCAATAGTTATACAGTACCATGTGTGGCAACATTACAATATCCATGATTATGTGCAAATGTGCAAAATATTGAAATACATGATTCATACATACAATATAAAATGTGTAAATTGAACACAATAAATCACCTGTGTATCATTAATTGTCAGCAACAGCTGTTAAAAATAAACGAAAACTCACACAGCGGAGACAGATATGCGGCGCCAAGATCCGCGTCCTCTAAGTACAACCACACCTCAAACAAACGGAGTCAGGAGACGTCATCCAAGCCACATGATCGATCACATGACCAACCTTATGACTTGTACAATCATCGCGAGACTACGCAGAGAGGAGCGCTTGGAAACACCAAGCCGACGGGGAGGAGCAAATGCACATAGGTCACCACCGCTAGTGAAACTTGCGTCGTCGCCATAGTAACAGCCGATCACCACCGCAAGCAAAGCGCCTACCAATTAAACAACCAGACACAGCAGTCACAACTATAGAGAGATCGGGAGACAGAAGGCACAAGAAAAATGGTAAAAAAGATAATACTACATGTCTAAAAAATAAAGACATTAATATTACCGCTGTAGTCAGGATATATGTAGGAGTGATTAGGGTCCCATAGTTTATAAAAAAACAAAAGAGGAATAAACCCCTATATAATATATAGCTATAACACCAAGCATATTCTAGGTAAGTAGAGGGTGCCCTGTAGTTGTATCATTATACATGATCATCACCACAGGCCTATAAGGGGGTAGAGGTATAAGACACGTCCATGCCAAATGCCCTCCAACCCAAATTCACCCCAAACCCAATTGATATGTGAACTAGGAACACCACTCACTTAAATCCATATACAAGCGGCCAAAGTGATAAATGATAAATATGAATATCAATGTGTCCTATGAATCCCCCTCTTCTTCATCATTCCATATGTAAATTGACCAAGGATCCTGAGGACGCCATCTGTACAAACCATTGATACTAATGATCTAAAAAGGAAGGAGAAATAAATATAAATATATTTACAATAAATTAGTGACACCATTCGAATTCACAAAACCAGAGAAGAACTGAACAAGGAACCACCAGACAGATAGAGCGCACACATCTACATCACATTCCATTTGAACTCAACGTTAAGACCAAATGGTCTCAGAGTGTGGAGGCGATGGATCCACCGTAGCTCTCTCTGTTTGAGAGCCAATGTCCAATCACCTCCCCTCCTAGACAAAGTGATCTGATCCAAAATAATACATTTCGGGTCCTTCTCATTATGGCCCGCCTCCACAAAATGTTTCGGAACGGGCAAACCTTTTCTTTTCCGTCTAATAGAGAACCGATAATTGTTTAACGGGCTGATATTCCCACTAAGGGTTTGGTGCAGACTTATATTGGGGGACGCAGAAAAGGATGTTTCCCTTGTTTAAACTGCGTAAATTGTTAATTTATGATTAAGGGTGACAAGTTTATTCATCCAACATTGGGGACCCAATATGACATTCGTCAGTTTTTGACATGTGATAGTGCATATGTTGTTTATGTGCTTTCGTGTCCGTGTGGTCTCCTATATGTTGGGGAGACCACATGTGACATGAAGACACGGTTAAACAATCATCGGTTCTATATTAGATGGAAAAGAAAAGATTTGTATGAGCAAGGTCTGGATTTTTATTTTGGGGGTGATTTATCTCATTTGCATAATTGAACACAGGTTGATCCACTTGTGTGTCACATGTTTTTCACCCTATATATACTGCTCACTTGGTTTTGTAATTTTGCTTGAGAAAGGCTCATGCTGAGCTTAAACGTTGCCTTGTCACATGGGGGAATAAAGTCTTGCATATTTTTTCACCTTTACCTTGGAGTGCTGCCTGCTTTTTGGATTATATATATATATATATATATATATATATTACTTCTGATATATATATATATATATATATATATATATATATATGTGAATGCATAATATACGGGAAACTACTACTGAGATGTTTAGCCATAATATATTTATAGCAGGTTAATATGAAGCTCTATAGCCCAGTGGTTGAGGCTCTTGACTTTAATGTCAAAGGCTGTGAGTTTGAATCCCAGCAGAAACATTTCAAAACTAGAGGCTAAATAAACACACCAACCTTTTTAATTTGTGTAACTATTATTTTTTGCTGGAAAAAGTGGCAACATTAACAGAACCCCTGCTCCCCTGTGATCCCCATAACTTTTTTTTATAGTTATGTCTACAGAGATGTCCCATATGGGCTAACTTTTTTAATATTTTAATAGTGTGGGTGTTTTCGCATGCGACGATGCCCATAATGTTATTTTTTTTTGTTCATTTTTATTTTGGGGAAAGTAGGGTGATTTTACATTTTTTTATATTTTCAAAAATGTTTTTTTACTTTTTTTTTAATTACTTTTCATCAGACTGCAACTTATACAGAATAATGGAAATTGCTCCATTATTCTGTATAGAAATCACTATATCAAAGTTTAGTGCTGCCACCTAGTGGATTGAACTGGGATATACTAACAATGAGCCTTGAAGCCTAGTACAGGCTGCGGCTCATTTTTAGAACAGGGTACTTTCCCCGATCTCCACTGGGGGAAGGCGCGTCTGAGCAGGAAGCCCGTGCTTTCGTTTTTTAACACTCTCAGATGCCGTGGTGATATTTGGGGGCCCACATGAACCTGGAGCCAGCCCTGCACATGAAGCAATCTGATGATGACTGGATAGCCATGCTTTTAGATCCTCACTATCAAAGCAAAATGGGGGAATGTTTTCATTTTTCTGAAAGAGAGGAAAAATTGCTGTATTACCAGGATACACTATGTACAAATTTTGCTGCAGCTGTGTGTCTGACCAGGAGGCCCCTCTCTGTCTTATCCACATCCTGCCATCTCTGTGACCACATGTAGCAGAAGGCAGAGCAGCACCAGCAGCAGCAAATTCAGTAATTCAGTGTCATGAACATGATGGAGCAGTTTTTTTCCTGTGCCAGGCTGATGCAAATCAGCAAACGGATAAATTCTGCCTCAGCCTCAACCAGGTTCAGTCCTAGGCAGTGGCCTTACTCTGGCACATACACATTCCACTACTTGATATACCTCTGGCCAGGCAGATTGGTACAGTGTCTGGAACTGGCCCAGTTTGCATTTGCTTTACTGTCTTGTCCAACCACCAGTGTTTTATTAATTAGGTAGGTGGCATTGATAAGCCCGTCAAATCTGTACTCCACAAGTGTACAAAACATCACATTTGTCAAAATGACTGACGATAGATCCATGAGAGTCTTCACACATCTGTGGCTGAATCCGATGAATAGCACTTTCTTAGAGTGTCTATTTATTGTCGTCCTGATCATGCCACTGCTACTGTCAGCCTTCCATTATGTTCAGTGCTATATAGCTGCTGCCACTGCCACTACAACTACCCCTACACAGCTGCACATCTACTGCCTTGTCTGTTAGGTTCCATGCTGTGCTGCCTCTAGTGCTGCTACAATTGCTGCCACTACTACCCCTACACAGCTAACCTCTTCTACATCCACACTGTACTGCTGCTGCTCCCAAACAAGGGAACATTTTTGGACACTTGTTCAGAGCAAGCCGCTGTTTCTTCTGACATTAACATTTGTGTATACATTAAGGCATACTATTTGGACACTTGCTCAGAATAAGCTGCTGCTCCTTTTGACACTTTCATGTGTGTATATACAGAAAGCTGAGAAATGGGGATCATTCTAAATTCAAGTGGTACTATACCTACTATTGGAATCAATGGAAGCTCTTAGCGCACATTTTGATCAAACTTGTGTCGGGCCCATCCACCACGCGTCAAGGTGGCTTCCGCGGACGGGTCCCTATCACTAATATACCGCCTCTCTTGGACTTATCCAAGTCCACATTATCAGAGCAGTGGAGGAACCAGCTTCATTTGTACTTTGCTCAGAAGCTCCAGGCAGATGGGCGTGTGCTCAGTCTAAAAGAGGCGCCACCCTCAGATAAATATTACAAGAAAATTTAGACTGGCATATTCTTATTCATAATCATAGTCATGGGTGCACATCCGTAAGGCATACATAATAAATAAATAAATAAATAATGGCTGCACACATATATAAGCAGTAAAGCTGAGAAATGGGGATCATTCTAAATTCAAGTGGTACTATACCTACTATTGGAATCAATGGAAGCTCTTAGCGCACATTTTGATCAAACTTTCTTGTAATATTTATCTGAGGGTGGCGCCTCTTTTAAACTGAGCACACGCCCATCTGCCTGGAGCTTCTGAGCAAAGTACAAATGAAGCTGGTTCCTTCACTGCCCTGATAATGTGGACTTGGATAAGTCCAAGAGAGGCGGTATATTAGTGATAGGGACCCGTCCGCGGAAGCCACCTTGACGCGTGGTGGATGGGCCTGACACAAGTTTGATCAAAATGTGCGCTAAGAGCTTCCATTGATTCCAATAGTAGGTATAGTACCACTTGAATTTAGAATGATTCCCATTTCTCAGCTTTACTGCTTATATGTGTGTGCAGCCATTATTTTTTTATTTATAAACATAGGCAGGCATCTTTCCATGTTAACTCAGAATTTTTGGGCCACTTGTTCAGAACAAAGCAAAAAATAAACCCCCATACAGTATGCGAATGGAATGGAACAGAAAAATTAAAAGGTATGGCTCTGGGAAGTGAAACAATGGAAAATTGCTGGGTCTGTAAAGGGTTAATTTTTGGTAGCCATCACTGATCACTCTGGGCGATGACGGAACATAAAAATACGCTTTTATAGTACTATAGTAATGACTTAATTTTTTTTTTTTTTTTTGCATGGACATGTGAAATGATGACATAGCTTATTCCAGTCCTTATTTTCATAACCATGTCCTTTATTTAGATTACTACACCCACAAATACTTTGCCTAC
This sequence comes from Bufo bufo, assembly GCF_905171765.1. Classification (NCBI taxonomy): domain Eukaryota; kingdom Metazoa; phylum Chordata; class Amphibia; order Anura; family Bufonidae; genus Bufo; species Bufo bufo. The sequence continues at coordinate 795,629,076 of NC_053389.1, read as the reverse complement.
CGGTCATCTGCACAGTTTACAACCTCACATATTTAGGAACTAGAATGTCCTACAGTATTGCTGGGAAGAATTGTAACCTGTTGAAGACAGTAACAATAAATACCCTGTAGCAGCACCACCAGAGGGAAAACAAATCAAATGCCTGTGTAAAGCCTCATTCACACGTCAGTGTTTCACAAACGTGTGCTGTATGTGTTCTCCACGGACAGCACACGTTGTGTTTCACGGATCATTAAGAAGAGATTCTTTGAAAATTGTTTTTCAGCTGTTCAGTGTCAGTGAAACACGGATGCAACACGGACAGCAAAAAACTGACACACGGACCCAACATGGATCCTTCACGGACAGCTTCACAGATGCATCACTGACCACCTGCCCACGGATTTGAGCATGGACACAGACATGTGAATGAGGCTTAATGCATGGATGTGACTCCTCCAGAGACCGATGGTCTTTATAGTCGCTCTCCACTCTGGTTAATTGATAGATGATGGATAACCTGTCTTTTAAAAAAGAAACCCCTTTGAAATACTTTTGGATTCATTGTTTTATACTATAAAACATTTATCTGTACTTATTATATGCGATCAGATAAGAGGATCGCCAATGGTCTTCCCTTGCCAATTTTAGGACATGTATTGCAGTTCATGAATAATATAATGAGTGATGTGAAACCATTGGTCAGAAACAACTTTTATTGATGTATTCATTCTTAACATATACAATGAGAATATCAAAACCGGCATGTGCAAAGAGAATATGAAAACGGAAATGAGGTGTGAGAAGTCCAATATAATTTAGCTGATACATCCACGGAAATCCATCTCATCAATAAAGTTGAAAAATTCATCACAGAGTTTAGCAAACTCAGCTTTCTGGCAATCCCGGTCAGTTGGCCAGTTTTCAATCCATGTGTCCTTGGTTATCATGTAGGCAAATCTGTAGGGGAACAAAAATTTTAAGTATGGGACAAGTCCAGAATATCTAGGTAGAGCCATTAGGATATTTTATCCTTATATTCTACTATGTACATGATTATCTAGTCCACTGCTGTCACCGCCACTTCTGTGAGAAGGTATGGCAGACGTTCTTCTCTACCTCTTGTATGATGTTCTTTGTTTTGGTTTCACTTTCTCATCTCCTTTCCTTCTGCCAGGTGTCACTTATTTAGACATAATCGTCTTCCTTTATATTCCCTCCCATACTGCCTCACTTTGCGGTTTATACTACTTCCTGGATGAAGTGTTCACTGCTGGAGGCTGCGCCTGCTGTTTGCTCAGATAAGTCCTTTACTTTATTGTGTTTGCTTGCTGGCTTTATTCTAGGTGACCCTGACTCCCTCCGTATTAAGTTCAGGGAGCCAGTGGTCGTGTCCCCTCACTATTATAGGGTTTTCAGGTGTCACACAGGCTTAGGTACGTGGGCATGCAATCGTCTACCATTGAGACCCTTGTATGTGCATAGCAGTCAGGGAGAGCTCTTAGGGTTTTATAGGGCTCACCTAATAGCTCCTTAGTTTGGGATCAAGCCAGTCGCTAGTTTATTTATAAGTTCCAGCTATCTGCAAATCTCATCCATGACAACTGCAATGGCCAATAGAAAGCAGAGAGATCTGATGGTGACCAACGCATTCCACTAGCAGTAGGACATCCACTGATCATAAAGTAATGACATATCCTAGCAACATGTGCAATGCACCCTTAAACTCTTGAGGAGTGGCTTTGGATATAACCATTTTTATATGGTCTTACTTTTTTTATTTTTGTATGTAACTTTGATTTTTGCTGGACAAGCTGACCTTTGTCCTGAACATCATTGTTCTCATCTATGCCACTTTTCATGTTCTTAAATAGGTTTGCTCAACTTACTTACACATAATTCACCTGTAGAAGAAAATTGGTAATATACTTATTGTCCAGAAGTTGCCGGTATCCGCGTTTGCCTCACAGGAACTCCTCTTCTGAAAATCCTGCTTCTGCCAATGTGATGTCCCAGGTTTTCCCATTGGGCTATGGATGGAATGCAACTTACACTGTGGACCTTGCCAGGACTATTCTTCTCCCTGGTACATGCACAGATGTGGTGGATGAAGAAGTTTACACATGCACCAATGAGAGTAATAGTTCTGGCTCCATCTGCAGCTGAAGTGACATCTCATCAAAAGTCCAGGCTGGAAACTTGATAAAGGACATGATTTTGTCAGAAGCTGGATTCTCAGAAAAGGAGCATCCCATGACTGGGCTCCTGAGCAGCCGATCTGCACAACTTCAGGATTTTAAGTATATTGTAGACTTTCTCATACAGGTATGCTATGTGTAATTAAAGGGGCTGTCCCATAAAAGATATTCAGCAGTTTTAAAACCAGCACCTGGATGCATGAAATAAAAAATCTAGTTATGCCACTGAGCTACTCTTATTTCTCTGTCCACCTTGCTGAGGTGGATGCACACGCTCAGTTCCATCCTTCATATGCCTCCTGAGCTGTGATTCGGAAAGAGATGAAACAGAAAGGACATGCCCCCGAAGCTGCAGCAAAAAGGACATGCTCCCTGAGCTGCCAGCTTGATATAAATCTAGCAGAGCAATAAGAAAAATAAATGTGGAGATCTCTGGATTCATACGAAGTGCAGGTCTGGTTCTATCTTGGTTAGGGTACATTCACACTTGCGTTAAGCTTTTACAGTATTGAGTTTCGTCCTAGGGGCTCAATACCGGGAAAAAACTGATCAGTTTTATCCTAATGCATTCTGAATGGAGAGCAATCTGTTCAGTATGCATCAGGATGTCTTCAGTTCAGTCACTGTACAGTTTTTGGACAGAGAAAATACTGCAGCATGCTGCGGTATTTTCTCCGTCCAAAATTTCAGAACACTTGCCGGCATTATTTTCCATTGAAATGCATTAATGCTGGATCTGACCCCAATAGTTCTGGAAAAACACATCCGGTTTTGCAGTCTGCGCATGCGCAGATCTTTTAAAATGTCAAAAAGATAAATACCGGATCCGTTTTTCCAGGTGACAACCGGAGAGACGGATCCGGTATTGCAATGCATTTGTGAGATGGATCTGCATCCGGATCCGTCTACAAATGGTATCCATTTGCGTACAGACTGCCGGATCCGGCAGGCAGTTCCGGCGACGGAACTGCCTGCCGGAATCCAACAACGCAAGTGTGAAAGTACCCTCAGAAAGACATTGTCATGGGCTATATGATATCTGATTTTCATTTTTTACATTAATCATGGGATAACCCCTTAAAGGTGGCTATGTGTGACCCACTAGGTCCCAGAAGACCCCTTTAATTCACAAGTAATTTGCTGTCACTTACCCATTCGCAGTATTCCACAGATCTTTGCTCACTCCCCAGATCACATAGTCTTTGCCTTCCTCCAAGCTCAAGACTTTGCTACATTTGGCATGGCTGATAAAATTTCGTTTCTCATTGGCAACACCTACATCCGTACCTGGAAACGGAAAAAGTATATTAATATCATTAATAGTGTTGGGCGTGAATATTCGAATCACGAATATTAATCGCGAATATCGGTACTTCGAGATTTCACGAATATTTGGAATATATATTTTTGAATATTCTAGATTTTTTTTCATCTGAACCCATGATCCCTCCCTGCTTATTGCTTGTGGGCCAATGAGAAGGCTGCAATGTCTTTGTCTGAGCTTAGCAACATCCCTAGCAACCAATAGGAAAGTTGCCTACCCCCTTACTATATAAGAACCTCCCCAGCAGCCATTTTCTACAGTTTTATGGAGTTCTGAGAGAGAGAGCAGTGTCATTGCTGTGCTCTGTGCTTTACTGTTTAATTACATTACATAGTTAGTTAGCTCATATATATATAATACAGATAGTTAGTGAGAGATAGTCAGTGTAGGTTATATCCTGATATAGTGTAGCTGATAGGTTCTGCTGTCCATACATACATGCTACAGACATAGTGCTGTGATGTCACAACAAAATATAGTGCACCAATCAGTAAAATGTAGTCAGACTTGCCAAAATGTAAAGTTTCACTTATTGCGCCAAAATATTCGCATCATTAGTGCCGATTAGCGCAATCGCGAATATATTGGAGCACTCTATCTGCATATAAAGCCATTTTTAATGTTCTGCCGTGCCAACCATTTTCTCCAGTCTCAGCAAACTTCTAGCAGCTTGGAAAATGTAGCAAAAGTGACCCACGCATGTATTGCGCACACATTACGCAAATATTACATCGCCGATTTTCGCAATCAAGAAAATAATAGTGAATTCTTGAATTCGCAAATATACGACGAATATTCTACTCAATATTCACGAAATATCGGGAATTCGAATATTGCCCCTGCCGCTCATCACTAATCTCTAACAAATAAGCTGCAGTTTCTGCTTGTATGAGAGATAGAAACTGTTGATACTTATTAGAGATGAGCCAATTGATTCTAAAATTAGTAAATTCTATTCAAATTTCTGATTCTAGCAAATACTGTACAAATTTATTGTGATGAGACAGATTAACTCCGTCTGTAGATCTGAAGTGGTATTCCCATCTCAGAAATTGATGGCATATCGCTAGGATATGCCATCAGTGTCAGATAGGTGCAGGTTCCACATCTGGGACTCGCACCTATCTCCACAACCGGTTCCCCAGAGTGAAGGAGAGTACACCATAGAAGTGTAGCAACCATCCATTTACCCCTATGGGAGTTACGAATATAAAGGACAGCGCTTCCTTGGCTATTTTTGAAACTCCCATGGCAATGAATGTAGAGCACCCCGTGTATGCATGGTGTACTCTCCCTCATTTCAGGGGCCCTGTCTTGGAGATAGGAGACAGAGGACCGGCACCTATCTGAAATTGATGCCTAATCCTACAGATATGCCGTCAATGTCTGCGATGGGCAACCCACTTCAATATCGCTTGATCTTTATTTCAGCCCCCACATGGTAAAGTCAAGCAACATATACTAAGCTATATTTTTTACAGCGCTTTAGGGGAAACAAAAAGTAGGAGTCCACATATAAGATCTGATGCCATGGTCTTTTGATATAAGTCAAATATAGCAATGCATGAATGAAATGCACAAATGTAACTTACCTTCCTTAATGACGGTAATAATTGTCATGACATAGTTGTCATAGCTATCACCCTTCTGAATCTCCGTCAGGGTTGCCTTAAAAACTGGAAGTAAATTATTTTATAAGATTTTAAGAACTTCACATAGATATAGTGGATTGCATCTACACTAAAACCTCCAGTGATAGTATTCAATAAAAATGATTCTACCATTTTGTGTACACAGCTGACATGCAGACCTATTTGTCTCTATGGTTACAGACTACATATACCATGAGTAGTCTGATCATGCAGTCATACTTCTTTCCATCTGTCCCTTACTTCTGAATGTTTGCTAGTAAAACAGAAACAAATGGAAGCCAGAGAGTGTAGTTATAGGATGAGGACAGCAGTCACACCTGGGCCTTGGTGCCTGAGAGGGCCTACATGCCTCCTTGACACATAAGAAGACTTCAATATTACAATTGGCACATTGTAGATCAGGGGTCTTGTTGCAGCTTTTGTCTTGGGTTTTAGGAGCTTTACGTTAAAGATGTTTTTCAAGACCAAGAGATCAGTGGAGATCCAACACCCAGGACGTCCCCCGATCAGCTGTTAGCGGAAGCCACAGGTTCCAGAAGTAAATAGTGGATAGAGCCAGAATAACATAGCCCCGTACACTGTGTAGTGATCATTTGCGAATGCTGCAGCTGATGATCCTATTTCAGTGAATGGAAGCAGATTTGCTGTACCTATAGATAGTTCATCAACATGTTAATCTCAGAAAGCCCTCTTTAAGCTCCTGGATGAAGGCTAAAGGTTCATGGGCCCTGGTACAAGAGTTCAGCTTGGGCCCCCCTTTCCTCAGTGCTTTGTGCCCAGGGAGGAGGGAAGAACATAGCCTTCCTGCTGCCTGGGGTAAAAAATTGAAATGGCACAACTCCCCATCCCCCATGCCAAATTCTTGACCCCTTCCCTCCAGCCAGAGATGTAACTTGACCAGCATGCAATTTCTACAATACTGTTGTCCTATTATGTGGCACAAGGGTCCTTTGACCCCCTCAGGCTCCTGGGCCTCTGCACCCCGTATTATAGCTATGCCCCTGACTGCAGGATCAGACTAGACAGAGTTTGGCCTCAATGTGGTGCACAATAAACAACTGTCTTTACTGTGTACTACGTCTTAAAGATGTCCAAATGACCAAAATCCTAGAAGCACTGACATATTTTTTCAAGTTTTAAGAAAATAGATATAAAAAATCCTAAAACATAATATCAATACATTAATAAATTTGGAATAAAGTCTAAGTCTGACTATGAATATGTAACAACATGAAAATCACATTGTAATGATCTTACCATAATCCACACCAGGTTCACAAGCCTTATTTACTCGCTCAAGCGCATTCACATTATCAAGCTGTTGCTGCAAAAAGCAATTCTCTGAAAAATGAAAGGGACAATGAATAGACTCAAAAAATTTCTAAACAAAATTCTTCATACAGAAAAGGAATTAACAAACACTTGGGATGTATAGACCATATCAACCAATTAGTCTTTAAACAAAAAGATCCAGATTAGATAGTTCCCCCATTGCTAAAACTAGATTATAGTTATGTCCTCTTACCTTCTGCACAGCGACATACATCTCCCTTACAAATCTTGCCCAGAAGTTTGCTTCCTTCCTCCAAATGGTAGAATTTAGTGCAACGGTTTTCTGTGGGGTAGAGAAAAATCATAAAAAAAAAGTTTTTTGTACAATTGATTGGCGGGAGTTGATTGGTGTTCTTATGAGGGTACAAAAAATAAGATAATGTTAATGTTAAAATTTTCTCACTATAGTGAGCTGTGGTCCAGGAGGTTGAGACCAATCACACATTTCAATGAAGTGAAAATATAGCACTACACAACGACCATTCAAATGTATGGTCAACCGTGTAATACCATAGTTGGTCCACACACAGAAGAGAGATTTCTGATGGAGAAGATCCATGATGTCCAAATGCTTGTTTAATATATTTTTGCTAGTAACCATGGTAAATCTGGAACCATCTTCGATTTTAGACTGATATGACGTAAGACATTTATTATAAAACAAGTTGAAATGATTAGTCAACCATGTAATACCATTGTTGGTTGAAATGCCCCAGAGAGGGAGTTATTCAAATATTTTTGCCAATACCAGAGTAAATCTGGTGCCATCTTCGATTTTAGTTTCATGACAGAAGACCATCATTATATAGGTTCTAAACATCTACACTTTTATTACTTAAAATAAAGGGGTTATTTGAGACTGGGAACCCCTCACCCACTCACATTTAACATTTCCCTTGTCCAGCACTGAGTTCCCTTTTCTTTTTTTTTTTTTTTACTTCTGGTCCCCGCTGGACTGGAAGCGTGTCGTCTACATCCAAGTCACTGCTGCCAGACAATCAATGACCTCAGCAATGTTGTGCACAGGCACAGCATGTGACTACTGCCAACACCGAGACCATTGTTTGGGCACCACTGGTGATATTTTCATTACTCACAATGCAGCGTGAGTAATGAAAATTACTCACAATGCAGGTAACCTAACATCAGTCAATCCAGGTCCAAGAGGAAACATAAGGAAGGGAAGATATGTACAACAAATAACAAAAATAAAACATTTCATAAAAATATTAACTAAAAATTTCAAAGACTTTCTAATTTTCCGTTTCAAAAGAGTGAAAAATAAAATAAAAATTTACATTTTCATGGCTTGGGTTCTAACTCATAGTTAAAGGGGTTCTCCAGGAATGAAGAAAATGAAAATATGTAAATATTACTTTATTATAAATATATTCCCAGATGCCTTTCATTAGTTATAATGGCTCATTTTGTCTAGGAAGCAATGGTTAGGAGAAAAAAAATGGTCACTGTCCTATTAGTACTAGTGTTGATCACGAATATTCGAATTGAGAATTTTTATTGCGAATATAGGTACTTCGAAAATTCATGAATATTTAGAATATAGTGATATATATTCGTAATTTCAAATATTCGAGATATTTTTATTGCGAATTTTTGTAATGCTAATTTTTATCGCAAATTTTTCAATTGCCGAGTAAAAACATGATTCCTCCCTGCTTCTTGCTTGTGGGCCAATGACTCATTGGCCCACAAGCAAGAAGCAGGGAGGAATCATGACTTTAAATGGAAAAAATGATGAATATTCTAAAAAACAAATATATAGCACTATATCGAATATATTCATTTTTTCGAATATTCGTAATATTCTAAAACAAGAATATATAGCAACATAGCGAATATTCTGAAAAAAAATGAATATAGAGCAATTTAGTTAATATAGTGCTATAATCTTCTTTGTCTAATAGTTGTAATTTTTTTCTGATCTGAAGTTCAGATTGGAAAAACATTTCAACTATTGAAAATAAAGATTGTAGCACTATATTAGCAAAATTGCTCTATATTGCTATATATTCTTGTTTTAGAATACTACGAATATTAAAAAAAAAATAATATACCGGTATTCGTTTTTTTGAATATTCGTAATATTCTAAAACAAGAATATATAGCAATATAGCGGATATTCGAAATACAATGAATATAGAGCAATTTAGCTGATATAGTGCTATAATCTTCTTTGTCTAATAGTTGTAATTTTTTTCTCATCTGAAGTTCAGATTGGAAAAACATTTCAACTATTGAAAATAAAGATTATAGCACTATATTAGCAAAATTGCTCTATATTATATATTTTTTTTTTTTGAATATTCGCTATATTGCTATATATTCTTGTTTTAGAATACTACGAATATTCGAAAAAAATTATATATTTGTTTTTTCGAATATTCGTAATATTCTAAAACAAGAATATATAGCAATATACCGGATATTCCAAAAAAAAATGAATATAGAGCAATTTAGCTAATATAGTGCTATAATCTTCTCTGTCTAATAGTTGTCATTTTTTCTCATCTGAAGTTCAGATTGGAAAACATTTACAACTATTAAAAAAAAAAGATTATAGCACTATATTAGCTAAATTGCTGTATTGCTATATATTCTTGTTATTCGTAATATTCTAAAACAAGAATATATAGCAATATAGCGAATATTCAAAAAAAAAGATTATAGAGCAATTTAGCTAGTATTGTGCTATAATCTTTTTTTTCAATAGTTGAAATTTTTTTCCAATCTGAGCTCCAGATGAGAAAAAAATTACAACTTCTAGACAAAGAAGATTATAGCACTATATTAGCTAAATTTCTCTATATTAGTTTTTTTTCGAATATTCGCTATATTGCTATATATTCTTGTTTTAGAATATTACGAATATTCGAAAAAACTAATATATTCGATATAGTGCTATGACTCATTGGCCCACAAGCAAGAGGCAGGGAGGAATCATGTTTTTGCTCGGTAATTTAAAAATTTGCGATAAAAATTTGCATTACGAAAATTCGCATATTACGCGATCATTACCTTGGCGATTTTTCGAGTAAAAAAAATCGTAGAATATAACGAATATTCGAATTTGTGAATATTTGGCGAATATTCTACAAAATATTTGCGAAATATTGCGAATTCGAAAATGACCCCTGCCGCTAATCACTAATTAGTACACACAAAACCTGCCCTAATCAGATAGGAGGACAAGTTACTTCATAATGCTGAGGTAAAGAGCTGCCTCATCCTCCTCTCTGCTCTACTTGTCAGGGATTATAATCCTGAATACAGTTTAATATGATATTTAGCTGAATCTCTGTAGGAATGGAGCTCATGAGGAGACATGAAGTACAGAAAGGATGGACAGGACAGACTGTGGTAATGGAGTGCTGCTCATTAGGCACATCTGCTCATGAACTCAATTCCAACAGAGATTCAGCTAAAGATCTTATCATATGTATTGAGGATCATAATCCCTGACAATGAGGCAGCTATTTAGCTCAGTGTGAAGTAACTTGTCCTCCTGTGTTATTAGGACAGGTTTTGTGTACTAATAGGACAGCAGCCATTTTGTTTTTTCTAATGATTGCTCCCCAGACAAACGAGCCATTATAACTAATGTAAGGTATTTGAGAATATATTTATAATGAAGTTATATTTAAGTATTTTTATTTTCTTAATTCTCGGAGAACCACTTTAAAGAGGCTGTTGTGACTAGGATTTTACCTGGAGAGTAATAGTCGTACACTGTGACAGATCCAGGCTGTATAAGTCCTACTTCGAAGTATTGATGAAGGTGGAATTTCAGACATTCATCTTCGTTGTGGGGAATCTAAAAATAAAACACAGTTCAAAATAAAACTTCTTTATAAAGTGAGAGATGACAAAGGTGCCTTCTAAAGGAATTTATGGTTGATGAGACACATTTTCTACCCTCCTAAAATGCTGTTGAATGTTAATACAGACACATTATCAAGTTGAGACACCCCCATTAACCATTAATGGGGTATTCCAAACTTGGACATTTATGACATATCCACATGATATTGAATGTCTGATGGACTTGTGTGCAATGTATGTCAAGAATGCCCCTGACCCCCTGATATGGCCCTGAGAATGTCCAACTTTAGATATCTATGGCTAAAAGTGTTCAAAATAGAAGAGGGTTGGTTTGGAAAGCCCAATTCCATATACCCTATAAGGGGATTCTGAACCCTAACTTCCAGATTCTCTCAGAGATTGTATCTGATTTCCAGGAATCCAGTGGCAGAAGATTCTGTGATCATCTCATATTTAAAGAATCGCTTTAAATAAAAGGTATTGGCGACAAGTGGTTGACTCATAAAAACAACTCATGTCCATATTCCTTATTGTGACATTTGGAAGTCATAGATGTGGAGTCTGCCCCCCTCTATGAGCCAAGACAAAGATTTACTCTTTCAGAGAGGTTCACACCCTGGCCCATCCATGCAAAAACAAGCAATTTCTTACCCGGTCAAGGTACATAATCAATGTGCCTTTATCAAATACGCCTTCTTTGATCTCAAAGTTGGAGATGGATCTGTCCACTACTTTTTTAAGCTGTAAATAAAGGAAGTGTTCACTTTTTAAAAATCTTGGAAACATCACATAAAATATATTTAAAAAAGTAACAGACATTTAGATTCTTAAACATATGTAACCTTCAAATCAAATGGGTTCCAAGTGAAAAAAAATGAAGCTGATCAGTTTCATTAGCATTAAACCAAATCTACTGTATGTACAGAATCCTGCAAAAAAAATATATGATATGGACAGCGGGCAATTACTGCAGTTCACTTGCAGCAAACTCACTGCCTGTGGGCACTTGTGATCGCTCATTTGCAGACCCTTAGAACTTGTTTTGGGTGCTTTGGAGACTCTCACAAACTAAACAAAAGTAACGTGTCCCACAGAGCTATATGATCAGTGTAAAGCATCTCAAGTAGGTTACAGACTCCCTTTAATGTTTTCTTGAATACAAGTTTAACGATGATAAGAAGGAAAATTTTGTACTAGGTGGTTATGGCTTCTGTATAATTTCTAATTTGCAATTTTTGTGCCTGGTTTCTTGTACATTATTGTAAGGAAGTCCTTAAAGCTTCTCAATAATTTGCTTTTGATAATGAGACCATTAGTCCCCTCATCATATGGTCTACTCTAAAACATCTGATTAGACCATTGTTTAAATGTCATTAAGGGCTCATGCACACGACCGCATGTATTTTATGGTCTTTAAAACACAGATCCACAAAAATACGGATGTCCGTGTGGCATCCATATTGCATCCGTTTGTTTTCTTTTTGCGGATCCATTGTAACAATGCCTATCCTTGTCTGTAAAATGGACAAGAATAGGACATGTTATATCTTTTTTGTGGAATGGCCATGTGGAACTGCGGAAACAGAATGCACAGTCATTTCCATTTTTTTGCGGACCCATTGAAGGGAAATGTTCCGCATACGGCCACAAAAAAAAAAAATTGAATGGACACTGAAAAAAATATGTTTGTGTGCATGAGCCCTAAAGCAGATGTTCAACTCTTAAACCAGATCGGAACTCACCTTATTAAGGTCATTTATATCTGGAGCATAACCAGTCATCATAGACATATCAATGATGGACATGGTGGCATCTTGGTTCTTAAGGAATCTGCAAAAAGGAACAGATTCTAAATGTAGTCTACTATCTGAGAACTGTACATACATTATATTACTGAATTCTCTTGACACTCCATAGTGATACAACTCCAGTCCAACAAGCATCTTGGATATTTTTTTGCCTCCAGGTAAAGATATTTTCCATAATGCAAATGTTTTACTCCAAAGATCACTCGTTATTTTAAAAAAATGGATTCTTCTTGGATGATAGTGAAGTAAACACCGAAATAATATTTCTTTGGAAATCCCCTTTTATTAGAAGGGTCTCCCAATCATAGACGAAATGAAGAATTACAACGTTCTAATCAATGGACTGGTCATCTAATGCATAGACACACCAGATACTCAAGAGCGAGACACTCTTTCCTCTGTAAAATAGATAAAAGCTTTGAATGTGGACTAAACCAGTCAATCCCAACTAAATGACGACATGTACAATCTGCGGGAAATTTTTACAAAAAGGCAAAATGGGATTGTTTTAATGGTAATGTTATCTAGCAACTCTCCTACTTCCATCCAATATTATTCTACTGAAGTTCACATCAACATTATTAGCTACTTATGGAACTTACCTCGTACAAATAGTAATGGAAACAGTTGAAAGGGCCTCCTTAGGTCTCTTAACTGTGTGGAAGATTTCAAGGATATGTTAAATTTCAAATATGATTTCACTTAAAGGAGTTGTCTGTTTGATTCAAATTCTCCCTCCGATTCCCCACTCTACCCAATCCCTGATCCTTCTGATACTCCATTGTTCCTGGTCCCGTCTAATACACAGAAAATGACTGCTCAGCCAATCACAGGATCACTGTGACCAGTGATTGTTTGAGCAGTCATTTCCGTGTATCAAGAGGGAACAGGAGGTACAGACTAATGGAGACCTGAAAGAAACTTCTGTCTCAAATTGAAGGGGTTGTCCATGGTCTGTGTTTTATCCAGAAACAGTGCCTTAGTTATCCATGGGTTTGTCAAGTGAAGTGGGCTGAGCTAAAATACTAAACACACACCATGTACGGTGCTCTTATTCAGTTTCCAGTGTAGGGCAGTAGAGAGTGGGTTCAGGTGCACCTCTTAGGCTACTTTCAGACCAACGGCACTATGATCTGGCCGCAGACAACACAGCATGCAGCGGTTTGTGTCCGGTCAATTCTCAGCATTTATACTTAACGGGGCTGGCAGGCATTTCAGTTTCATCCAGCAGTGTCGGATGCAGAGAATTTCGGCAGGTTGTTCTCTGCTGGAACAGCATGCCATAATTTACACAGCAGGCATGAAAGTAGCCTTATATAAAAGCTCAACCCTGGGCCCAGAGCAAGTCAACCTTCACAGACCAATCTTAAATATCAAAGTTATTCAGAAAGCAAACATCTCACATGTATGACCAGCTTAAAAGGGTTATCCAGCGTTTCACAAGCGATAGCCCATCACTATCTAATCAGTGTGGGTCCAACGCCCCGCACCCTCCGCCAAGATCTACAGTAGCTCCAGTGCTGGAAGTTTGTGCAGGAACTACACAGTTCCATTCACTGTACAGTGGATGGAGCTGGTTACTGCAGTGCTCCTCCCATTGAAGTGAAATGAGGAGCAGTATAGTAATCAGAGGAAAAAGCTAGACAGCTCCTTTAAAGAAAACTGACTCTGACCTATGTTGAAGCCAGAATGGTATTTTTTTTATTTTCTGCTTTTATGACCATTACGTGTGTCAGATATTTGGTGTCTTTTTTTACACACAATGGGTGCTTTGTATGGAAGATTCTGGTGTTGGAACTGGAATTTGCCATTAGTGAAGCACATAGGATTTATTTCCTACCTGTTTTTACCAGTTTAAAGGCATCTATAGTGTTTACAGGGAGGAGAAGAATATTGGCTCCAAGAAGAAGACATTCCTAGAAGTCTCTGTATTCACTGTATATTTTCTCTGGAAGTCATATACATGACAAATATGGGCTCTACAATTTAATCAAGGCAAAACTTGGGGCTAGTTGTTGTGTCACACATTTTATAGAATAGGGAAATAATGTTTTTGATCATTTTACTCCACTCAATGGTTCTAATGCTGAAAACCACCACTTGAGAAGATGTTGCTATTAACGAAACCAGATTGACTTTGTAAGGTTTTCACTTACACTATTTCTCACTATGCTTATTGGATATCTTATTTGACAAGACCACCCTTCTAGAAGACCATAGTTAATGCCATTTTGGGTGGTCATCCCAAAGAAATTTCACTCTACTTGACTGGAAACATACAGAGGCATGGTGTCATGGATGTGTTTCAGTCTCTGTGTTGTTTGCCTTGACACGTTTGCCATGCATGCTGGTTGCCTGGGGCAACGTGTAGTTTATGCAGCATGTGTGTACACTTCTCCTTTAAGGTTTGTTTCCCTTCCCTGTATGGTGCTTGTGGGGTTAACTACCTGGCTGGGTGTGGTCACTATGTGCTTATATTGCCTGTGGCTAGTAGCTTGGAGTTTAGTTGTCCTCCAGCCTCTGTTGGTGCTGGTCTGGAGCTATGCTCCTGTCCTGGGTATTCCATCTGCCCAGTTATTGAAGGCCACCTAGTGAGACAGCAATGTCATCCCGTTGTTACCATGTCTTCCTACCTTACCTGTTACTATGTATGGTGTGGTTTATGTTCAGGGTTTGTGTTGTATGTCTGGTCTGTTTTGGTGTGTACGGTCCTGGATGGATGCTAGACATTCACCTGTCTGTCTGTGCCTTCAGGGAGAGGGATCCTGGGTAACAACGAGTCAGTGATCAGCTCTGCCTGTGGCCACCATGCATCCTGTCCGCATGGGGGTCTGGGCAGTTACTGTTGTGCTGTATTTCCTTCCTGTTGCTGCGGCAGGTAAGTGCCTAGGATCCAGCGGCCCTTGATGCAGTGGATATTATTTGCCGCTGAGTTCTTACCTGCCGATCCAGTTTTGCTTATCACTGTCTTCTCTTTATATGTGCATGTTATGGGGATTCCTTTAATTGTGGAATGTTCTAGGGGTTAGGTGAACCCGCTCAGGAACATGACATTTGTTTTGTCTTCCCCCTTCCTTGCATCTAGGCTGGTGGGAGACTCCTGTTCATCCATATCTTGGAGGAAGAGGTCGTCTCTAGTTCCTGTTATTATTTCCAGGGATCATCAGGGCGACTCAGGGTCCGAGGTTCCAGTGTATGAGCTGTCCTACCATCTAGGTCCGCTCATATGGATAGGAGTCAGGGCAAAGATGAGGGTGGTATTAGGTGATTCCCTGCTCCCTTTCCCCGGTGTTCAGGCCTAGTTTCTGTTCCTATTTGCCTTCGGTGTTCGGTGGGGAGTTTCCCCACTCCCCACCATAATAGTATGTCTCACTAGGTGGCCCTTAAAAACTGGGCAGATGGAATACCCAGGACAGGAGCATAGCTTCAGCACCAACAGAGGCTGGAGAACAACTAAACTCCAGGCTACCAGCCACAGGCAATATAAGCACCTAGTGAACACACCCAGCCAGGGAAGGAAAACAAACCTTAAAGGAGAAGTGTACACACATGCTGCATAAACTACACGTTGCCACAGGCAACCAGCATGCACGGCAAACGTGTCATGGCAAACAACACAGAGACCGAGACACAGCCATGACACATGGTTAGTGGTTACATCTCTGTAATACTGATCTGTAGTGTCTCCCTGTGGTCTTGTGCATGGTCCTTACATTGGGCATTGACAGGCATGTGCATGAGCCCTACTACTGATCACATTCTCTCTATCCCCACATCATATATAAATATAAAATCACAAAATAATCACAAGATGCAAATATCTTACATTCAGGTTCCTCCTGAATTGTCACCGATACATCAAAGTTGTTGCATGTTCTCTCTTTCTCTGTCTCAAAGGCATGGAAAATGGAAAATACCTGGCAGATGAATAGAATTACATTTGTTAATGATTATCATAAGAAATATGAAAACTATATAATTCTATGGTTGTCTACCGTGCCTAGAATCTGTTAGAATACAGGGTGGGCCATTTATTTGGATACACCTTAATAAAATGGGAATGGTTGGTGATATTAACTTCCTGTTTGTGGCACATTAGTATATGTGAGGGGGGAAACTTTTCAAGATGGGTGGTGACCATGGCGGCCATTTTGAAGTCGGCCATTTTGAATCCAACTTTTGTTTTTTCAATAGGAAGAGGGTCATGTGACACATCAAACTTATTGGGAATTTCACAAGAGAAACAATGGTATGCTTGGTTTTAACGTAACTTTATTCTTTCATGAGTTATTTACAAGTTTCTGACCACTTATAAAATGTGTTCAATGTGCTGCCCATTGTGTTGGATTGTCAATGCAACCCTCTTCTCCCACTCTCAACACACTGATAGCAACACCGCAGGAGAAATGCTAGCACAGGCTTCCAGTATCCGTAGTTTCAGGTGCTGCACATCTCGTATCTTCACAGCATAGACGATTGCCTTCAGATGATACGAGATGTGCAGCACCTGAAACTACGGATACTGGAAGCCTGTGCTAGCATTTCTCCTGCGGTGTTGCTATCAGTGTGTGAAGAGTGGGAGAAAAGGGTTGCATTGAGAATCCAACACAATGGGCAGCACATTGAACACATTTTGTAAGTGGTCAGAAACTTGTAAATAACTCATGAAAGAATAAAGTTATGTTAAAACCAAGCACACCATTGTTTTTCTTGTGAAATTCCCAATAAGTTTGATGTGTCAAATGACCCTCTTCCTATTGAAAAAACAAAAGTTGGATTCAAAATAGCCGACTTCAAAATGGCCACCATGGTCACCACCCATCTTGAAAAGTTTCCCCCCTCACATATACTAATGTGCCACAAACAGGAAGTTAATATCACCAACCATTCCCATTTTATTAAGGTGTATCCATATAAATGGCCCACCCTGTATATTAAATACATGGTGCTCCATAGTGTAAACCATCCTGATCATATGGGTTTGTGCAAAACTTAAGCTGGCACAACTCAGCATTATGCTTGTTTAGTGCACACATAAGACTGCATCTCCTTTCCCACCTGATGATTCACTCAGAACCCATTACACTGATCAGAAGGAACAAAGAGGCGGAATTCCCATTGCTCTCATTTGTCCAGTGAATCACATTAAAAACAATTGTTATTGTTTTAACATTTTGAATAAACTGGACTAAGTACAGCGCCCTGGAATCCACCTCTTTCTTCCTTCGGATAAGATGGAGTCTGCATTAGTCTAAAAGAAATTTCATCAAAGACTCAGGATGTTCCCCAGCAATGCTGTACAGAGCAGTTCTTCATTATCTCTATAAAGTATTTATTACAGGATTGTCTGAAAACACCAACCCCTTCCCTTACCGTCAAAGTGCCTTGACCCTTCCCTTTAGCAGTGACTATAAAGTCTCCAACTTCTTTTGTCTGCAATGAAATAGATTAAGTAATGACAGTCCCAAGAAATTGTATTTCCATTCAACACCAGTGACTTTTCTTTTACTACTGAGCCCATCACATCTCCAGGTTCTTACCTGTTCTGATCGGGCCAGCAGGGCGTTTCCAAGATTGAGACGATGAGTTATACGGTCGGATCTCCCAGGGAGTTGGAAGGAGACGTCCATGTCCAAGTCTTTGAAACCTGGTACATCTATCTGGTACTGAGCAAGGGCTTCAAACTGCATCATAGTGGACTACAACCCAAGAGAATAATGATATAAACAGTGCACCACCATAACCAAAGCACATAGAACAATGCTAAATTTATCAGAAACATGCTTGTGTTCATAGACCATGAGAAGATACTGAAAAAGCATTTAAAAATAATCTAAAAATACATTTTTGCACAATGATAACAAAGGTTTCCAAAGCAAGAAAAAGACGATACCTGTAAGACTCTCCACAATGTTCCACTTTTGGTTACCAACTAACTTGGTATTCTACCACATATCATTCCTATCATTAGGACTTCTCTTGTGCTGCACCCAAAATGCACAACTCACTGCCAAGAACCATTATTATTGCTTTTAACACTCCGAGGTTTAAATATGCCTGCTCCAAGTATGTCACATAACCATTGTCCATGGCCATAATACAACCTGACTTGATCCTAGATATTTCCACTCCCTCCTCTTCACAGCTAGCTGCACTTTAGCATCACTCTGCACTTCATATTTGTATTGGGGTGACTGGTTAATGTAGCTATAATTATAATCCCAATATCAACACAACGGGTTCGTCCCCAGAAATAAATATACACCAGTTTATGTCTAGGCAACAGTTCTTAGAAAAGATGCCTTAAAGGTTGAAAAGGTCTAAAGAAGAGCAACTAAGCTGATAAGGTTTTTTAAAAACATCTATTCTTATGGAAATATATAGAATTTATCTTTTGCATGTTGAGCCAAAATGATCACCACTTGGCATAGGGAGGAACATCCCTTTTTGGCAAGACAGGATCATGCCTTATTCTGGTTTTTAGCTTCCTCTGGTTCAAAAGGGGAAAACAAGTTTCTATATTTTAGCGATACCCCTTCCCTTTACTCATATCATTCTATATGCCTTGGACCTGATGGACATTTTATTTTTCTCCTGTAGAGTGTCAGCTCTTATGGGCAGGACCTCTGTCCTATAGAGTGTAAGCTTTTATGGGCGGGGACCTTTCTCCTGTGGACTGCAAGTTCTTATGGGTAGGAGTTTCTCTCCTGAAGAGTGTAAGCTCTTAAGGGCAGGGACCTCTCTACTATAGAGTGCAAGCCATTATAAGCAGGGATCTCTCTCCTGTAGAGTGTAAACTCTTATGAGCAGGGACCTCTCTCCTGTAGAGTGTAGGATCTCCTAAATCATCCTATATGCCTTGGACCTGATGGACATTTGATTTTTATCCTGTAGAGTGTGAGCTCTTATGGGCAGATACCTCTCTCCTGTAGAGTGTAAGCTCTAATGGGCAGGACCTCTCTCCTGTAGAGTGTAAGTTCTTATTGGCAGGGAATTTTCTCCTTTAGATTGTCAGCTGTTATGGACAGGACATTATCGGTAATTTTATTTGTTTCTTTTCCCAGGTATAAAGCACTGCAGAATATGTTGGTGCTATATAAGTACATATTATCACTGTGTCCACATATTTTCTATACTGTAGATTTACAGTAAATTCACAAAATAGTTTCCTCTGGTGGACCTAAGGTCAAAGTTCAAATTTATAAAAATATCTGCCTTCCCCATTAACTAGTAGAAAGAAAAGAACAACTGTTATTGAAGCCAAAGCATGGGGCTGAGAGAGGTTGACATCTCTCAACATATCCCATGACAGACAAAATCATATTTTAAATATTTTCTGTACAGTTGAATGACTTACTTGTGTGGATCCCCAGATTTCTCCATAGTATCTCTGTTCGGTTATCCATTTCACCAGTGGTCCAGCCTTCTCAAACTCCTTCAACTTCAATAGGGTGAGAAGTGCATAGGAGGTAGCTTCAAGGGATAAGAAGCGAGAGTTTGGTTCATTCCAGTGGTTGTTATCTGTAAAAAAAAAAATGAAAAAGGTTGGGCACAAAAAAATCCATCAACTCAACAATACTATCAACACATCATCTACCACCAATGAAATGAGGTATAAATAACTTCTAATAGAAAGCATTGATCTAACACAAGAAAGAAAATGGATAATTGCTGGTCTTCTACCTGTAGAAGCAGCCATTAGTATCCTGGAGTCCTCGAGTTTGCCAGCTTTAGCCAGTGCATAGGAAGTGATGGCGATGGAGTAGGGTTTCTTCAGGGAGTGATAACGATCGTTTAAATATTGTGCAGCCTTTTCAATGCTTGTAGGAACATTCTGTAAAATAACCATGATTAACAATTGTTAAAAAAATAAGTACAAGCTGTGGTGATTGTATACTACAATCAGGTAAAATTATTTTTTATATGTTTCACTATTTGAGATCCATGTTGCTCATAGGTGTGTTTTCATTTCACAGCACACCATGGGGGTAAGTATGGTATTGCATTTAAAACATAGTAAATGCTATAATTTCTTGAAAAGTTATTAAAACGATTGAGTGTTAGAAGACATATTTAGGCATACTAGACCTATAGTTAGTGGGTTGTCTAACTTTTTTATAAAGCTCACTTACCTGTGATAAAATAAAAGAAAATCCAATACTAGTCACTTGATCCCCCCGTAAAGAAGTTGTATACTCCGCATAACTGCTCTAGCTAGTCACTGGCCCCAGCAGTCTTGTGCTATATACAGCCGAGTGGTGACATGCAGCATATATTGCTGCAGTCAAGTAAAAAATTCCCATCGGTTAGGCCCAGACAGGCGGCTGATTACTTTAAGGGGTATTCCCATCACATACAATAGGGGCATATCGCTAGGATATGCACCCATTGTCTGATAGGTGCGGGTCCCAGAGGTGGAGCGGGGAGAGCTGTGGCTGGAGGACCCCGGGTTTCCCAGGGTCCATCCACCACCTAGCGCTGTTCCCCGCTGCTTTCATACAAGTGAATGGAAGCGCGCCATGCACACGTGGCCCTTGCTCCGATTCATTTCTATGGGCAGACGGAAATAGCTCGACTATTTTCGGTGATCCCATTGAAATAAATGGAGAGTGGCTGCGCATGCGCAGTGTGCCCTCCATTAATTTCCTCGCTCCATTCTCGTTGTAGGTGCAGGTCCCAGAGGTGGGACCCGCACCTATCAAACAATGGGGGAATATCCTAGCGATATGCCCCCATTGTATGTGATGGCAAAACCCCTTTAAGTGGTGAGTATAGGACTTTTTATCACATTTAGGGGCTTTGGGGAGCTTAAAAAAAAGGCATAGTTGTAGAAAATTGTCTAAATTTAAGCCAGCAAGGAAGCTGGTTTACATTTAGACCGGCGGTGAATACACCAAAGTTATGTTAGAAGCCAGGCCTCTACATAACTTTCGGCAGATCCACCATTAGGTAAATGGGTTATTAAGACCGGAGTCTTAAACACTGCTGTTAATAAATGACCCCCATTGTCACCAGAATGTCCAACTTTTCCCTGATTTCCTATTCCCTCACCACTTTTGCAAAAAATTGGGTAGACCATGGGTGGGACAAGCTGTGGGTCAGAGGCAGAATCTCCATGGCCTAACACATTTACCAATATGTGCTTCGGATATCTGGCTCACATTGTACCCGAAATGTAAACCAGCTACTTGCAAATTTCATCTTGTGGTGCCTGGAGATGGTATGCCAGCGAGGCTTCTTATTAAAACTGGCATCAGAAACAACATTATAAATAATTCCCACCACCAACATGGTTTAATCTATT
Organism: Bufo bufo; assembly: GCF_905171765.1. Taxonomy (NCBI): domain Eukaryota; kingdom Metazoa; phylum Chordata; class Amphibia; order Anura; family Bufonidae; genus Bufo; species Bufo bufo. The sequence goes on along the minus strand of NC_053389.1, from coordinate 795,607,639 downwards.
AAAAGACCATGCTACAGTTGACTATGTCATTGATGTTATATCATCTCAACTGTACTTCACAAAAAGTAGGACAATAGTAAAGTGTAGAGAAGTTGACCTTTTGAGGGCAATGTGTTTAATTGAGAGGAGGAACTTACAACTTGGTCTTTACAGGTTTCTTCACTAGTTAACATGGCGATGAGGACGAAGGCTGTAAGACTAGAATCCAACTCAACAGCACCTGTTTTTATACCACCCTATGTAATAAAAAGAATACACTTACATAATGCTACTACAAAAAACGTTCCCAATCTCAGCAGTAGATTTAGAGTAAACTATTTGCAGCATGAAATTATGTGCCTAGTCTGTGTAATTTACCCTACCCACCCCTTAACTTTTAAAATGTACCTCATGTCTGCACAGCTGATCTAGCTCCCACTAAGAGACAGGTCTGCAGCTGCATGTCACCCCTTCCTGTCCACTTTACTCGATTGAAGAGGACCTTTCATCAGTTTAGCCATAGTCTAATTATGGTCTTACCTTATAGGGTGGCCCCCACTGATGTCATGGCACTTTTTTTTTTTCTAAAGAACCCCCGTTCTTCCGCTCTTGGCCCCATTTAGGCGCCTTATATTATAATGAGCCTACTCTGTTATACTAGGCGGAGATTCGCAGTTTTACTGGGGGCGGTTCTCCTCTCCCTGGCTGTGAGCGCATCCAATCAGAGCGCACCGCTCTTAGCCAGTGAGAAGCACATCCAATCAAAGCACAACGCTCTTAGCCAGGGAGAAGCTAAGAGCAGTGCGCTCTGATTGGATGCGCTCACAGCCAGGGAGAAGAGAACTGCCCCCAGTGAAACTGTGAGTCTCCGCCTAGTATAACCGAGTCGGCTCATTATAATATAAGGCGTCGAAATCAACAGGGCCAAGAATGGACGAACGGGGGGGTCTTTGGAAAAAAAAGTGCCATAGCATCAGTGGAGGCCGCCCTACAAGGTAAGACCATAATTAGACTATGGCTAAACTGATGAAAGGTCCTCTTTAAGCCATGTTCACACTTTTAAGATTTCTTTCAGAATTTTGGTGCATATTCTGCATCTAAATTTTTGAAGTATCATCTGAGTTACTGCTGGTAATGCATGTGAATGGGTATCTCACCCAGTTGCTAGCTATAGATAATTTCCATGTAGAAAAACAAGCAGGTGGATTATCTGAGACATGTCTATGGCAAATCCACACTGTTAATATGGCCTTATTGTTGAGGAAGAGATTGGTGACTGACAAGATTTTCTAACACACAATAAAGTAAGAATAAGAAGTATTTTATAATGGTCATAATAACTACTGTATATTGTGTACTCCACAGTGGTTTTCTTGGTCCCAAGTGGTTACCCTTGCTCATTAACCATGTCATTGGGTCATCAGATTTGAGAACCAAGAGAATTATATTCCCATGTCTTCTAGTTGGAATATTCCAGTTTGCTTTTTGTTTTTGTGAAGGCTTTGTACATACCGCCATCTCTTGATGATAGACAGGAAAATCCTCTCTGAATTCTCCATCTGGATTTCTTTTATTTAGAATGAGCCACTTCACTGCATTACATATCACATTTTTCTCAATATCAATCAGACTTGAAGCCAAGGAAAATACTTTGACTACATAAGCAGTGAGCCTGTAGATAAAAAAAAAACATGTTAAGAACAAAGTAAACCAAAATTATACCAAGTAAAATGAGTTCTACTAAGTAGAGGTAGAACTTAAAATGCAATGGGTAGAGTTTCAACAGGTAGAGAAGCCACAGCGTGCAGATCAGGTGTTGGGAATAAGCCACAAAGAAAATGGACAGCAATGTAGACAAGTGACCACAAGTCATGGAGCCTAAATTATTACGACTTTGCATATACCTTGAAAGGAACACGTTGTAAATAAGCTAGATTGGATTTCCACCCATGAAACAGCCTTCATATTTAGGGTTGGGCTCAATCTTACATTACTTCATCTGGCTATGTGGGTGGTGAAGGCTTGAAGGGGAAAGTTCACCTTAACATATTCTGACTTCTCTGACATGTCGTTAGTCAGGGTGTGTCAAGAGTCCCCAACTGCTGAACTTAACAAAAAAAATGGGCACCAACACAGCTGTAGAGTGCTGATCCCTTTTATCTTCTGACTTGGAGGGCTTTTGAGTTCCCAAACCAATAGTTATAATATTTCTTTCACTGTAATGGACCTGCTATGTTCAATAGCATTAAATTCCCACTGCAGTAAATGGGTCTCTGTGAGTGAGAAGATGAGGGCTTGGTCATTGTGTCAATCAAGGGGAGGCCAGAGGACACAGGCATCTACTGATAACATCTTTGTATTTAAGCAAATGTGGCTTCTGCATTTAGTAAGACTACCTTTATATGGTAAAAAAAAGGAGGATAATAGTTTTGAAGGATTATTAAACCAATGGTAAGCACAGTTAGAGATGAGCAAAGTTTTAAAAAATTTAATTTGGCTGCTTCAAATTTCGGCAAGAAATTAAATTTATTACTAATTGCATTCAATTGTATGGAGCAGTCACATTCAGCCTATCAGGGGGTTAATCTGGGGTTAAAACAAAAAAATATATACGCTCACCTCATCCATTTGATCGAGGAGAAGCCATCGTGGCCATCTTTATTGAAGAAAACACGCCAATAGGTGTGCGCACTGATGTGATGATGTCACCACGTCATCAAGCTGGGGGAGTGCTGTGGCATCATCACTGATGACGTCACTTCGCCCACCCAGCATGGTGATGTCACACATCAGAGGGCAGGAGAATTGGGGCACTGTCTTCCATCAAGATGGCCATGAAGGCCTCTTTGCACTCAAATCGATGAGGCATGTATTTTTTTTACCGCCATTTCAGGAAAAATTGATTTGTTATCACAAAGCACCAGGAAATTCGGATTTGTGGCTAATCAAGTTTTTCCTGAAATTCGGATCGAATTCCACTTCTTTAACTTTGATTCACTCGACACTAGTAAATTTGTAAAATACCATGTGCTAGAAGATGTATGGATCCAGGCACCATATGAACCATCTGGTTTTGCAAAAGTCAGTTGCTGAACAACACCTGTCAAAAAAGCACATACAGTAAATTAGTGTACATCTGAAACCAGGAATTCTGCTGTGTCCAGATGCTCTGATGGGACTGAACATATAGGTCATGAATAAATCTAACACCCTTAGATCCATAACTATAGGATTTCCATTAGCCCAGTTCCTGTGTGAAGGCATACAGAGTCCCTATGGTTTTTATTACTGTATGGTGCCCTCATGAGTTTCATTGCTTCTAGAGGAGGATGTTATAAGCATGACCACCACTGATGGACTGCAGGGTGGTCGTAACCATGGAAAGCAGCAGTCTATAATGTGATGGAAAAATGAATCAAGCCAGCAAAGGAGGCAATATGGATAATATTAATACATTAGTAAGTACCTTGTATTAACTTTCTCTACATGATAAATGCCACTTGCTGAAGTGAGACCTGCTTTTGGAATAAAAAATAACAGAAATATCTTACCATTTTTGATGAACTGAGTGGCCTGATCCCTGCGCTGAAGTCCTATTTTTTCCCATTGGTTGCTGAAATCCAAGTAATGTGTGGCTATCAGGGGAGAGGTCATACTCATCATGTTTTGCTCGCCACATCCTTGTGGAGGATTGATCAGATGGTTCAGATTGACACCATCAATGGATTTCTCTACCATTTCAGTTATTGGGCTTCCTGGGTATTGTGAAGGTAAAAGTCATGAGATCAGGCTAGCAAAAGAGTCACTATTTCATGCAATTCATTCTGTACATGTATAGATGTACAGTATATATGTATAGATATATCCTATATACTGGTTATATATGGTCCAGTGACAATTGTAGATATGCTAATCAGAGCTCACCTTGGATGGTAACAATGGTGTCAATTCTTGTATTAGGAACAATATTTTTGGGATCTACTGCTGAGACCCGCTCTTCTTGTACTCCACCTGTATAAGAATCAGCAATAAGAAGAAATTAAAAGCTATAGTGATTTGGAAATAACAACAGCTTAATAATCCATTCTTCATTATTCTGCCCCCCCCCCCCTAAAAAAATAAAAATAAATTCTCATCCACAAGTATATGGTAACACCACAGACTTATACAATTTACAAACCTTTTCGTTCTGGATCCAAAACAACTGATTTCATGGTCTTTGTCAAACGTCTTCCTTCTGGCTAGAAATAAAAAAATAAAAATAAATTTACCATGATGATGGCCAAAATGGGACATCCATGCAAATTTTGTGAAGCCACATCAAACCTTTCTTACGTCGGGAATCACGCATGAAGTTGTGGAAGTTTTTTGTGGCCATTTTTAATGTTCTTTTTATCTGTGTTTTTCTTTTGTGTTTTTTTTTCTGCAGCCATGTATAAAACGCACTACAGAATGCTTTTTTGTTTGTGTTGTTTTTTGTTTTGGTGTTAGAGGGTCAGTGGTATTGTTTGAAAAAAATGACATTTTCTGAGCATAGGACTTTTTTTTTTTGCTTTTCTAAAAAGGCTTATCTAATGGACCTGAAAACATAAAATCATTATAGATGCCACATAGCTTGGTTGAAAAAAAAAAAAAGGCTATCTAAAATTTTCTACAAGCAAAAAAAAAAATGTTGAGCTTTTATGATGATGTTTGAGCTGCAGTTTTTGCTTTCATTGTAGAGCTAATGGGGGACATTTACTGAGCATGTTGCGCCAGAATTATGGCATAAAATGTGCCAAAAAGAATGGCGTTTTGATTTGCGCCAAATATATCAACAGTTTTCTCCATAATTTTCACCATAAAGAATGCATCAAACCAGAAATGAATAAAATGTCAAAGTGGGTGGGGATATCAAAATGGCGCATATGCCTCATGTATCATCCTCCTATTGGCAGAAATGGCTCAAATTACAGACAATTAAGCCGGCTTATGCGGTGGTGTTTTGTGTAGACAGTGGTATTTACGGCATAAAGATGGGGGAACAAGTATTAAAACAGGATGCATTTATTTTTACCTAATATAAATTAGCTAAAAACAGGGTTTTGTCAGTAAATTTACATTCAACAAAAACAAAATTATAACAAAAACATCCCAAGTCAGAGACAAAAAGGCGCAATTTACCAGTGGAAATGTCACAAATATGCTTCAAAAGTCACAAATATGTGTCAAAAGTCTCAAGTGTGGTCAGGCAGGGGTGGCTGAAATGGCGCATTTCGGTTTAAAAAAAAGTTGCATTTTAGTGCCATTGACATTACAATGTTGCAAATCGAGAGAAATAAGAAAATCAAGTTTATTTTCAAAAATGCACATTTTAAAAGTGGCCTGTGCCTTTCAATATATGAAGAGTAACAAATCACCACTTAATTTGCAATGTTAAGATTTTTTTGGTGCAAATTACGTTATTATTGATAAATGTCGTCCCCCCCCCCCCCCATCAGTTTTCTGCTACTGATGAAGCAGAGCAAAACCGCGGTCGGGGAAGTACACAAAGATAATTTCTATAAGCTATTTTGAAGGCTTTTTATCTTGTAAGTAAATAAAAATGTGTTTCGCAGAACCTGTGACTACTGTACTCTACTATATAGTATTTTTTCTCGGACGAAGGATACTGATATAGATGCCGGTGCAGAGGAAAAACTGATACCAGCGATCGACTGCGGCACAGAGTAATGGTGTTGGTGGATAATAGAGACCTGCAGATCATGAAGAAGGATTGCAAGTTTTTTATTTGCAAGAAGATCCAATTTCTCTCCACAAACTTTCTGGTTGTTCCTGCGGCGCAGATCCAATAATGTTGAACTTATTATTCAGTACAATGAAACTTCAAAACACAGAGGGTGGGAAACCCTTCAAGTGAGTACAACTGCCAGACCATTTTTATGTTATCCAATACAACATTAGAGACAATACAAAACACAGACACCCCTAAAATAGAGGCTATATGAGATCCAAAAAGGGAAGAGGAAAAGGGAAGACAGAGGAAAAAGAAAGAGAGAAGAACAAAGAAAATCTTGAAGAATATTGAGCATTTACTATCCTCAGACGCTTTTAATATTTCCATCCTAATTAGAAAATTCAAGGCCTAAGCCCATTGGGCTCTGAACGGCGGTAAGGGCGACCTCCAGTGTCTAGGAATAATCTGTCTAGTCGCTACAATAAAGTTGTGGAGCAGACATTTCAATGTCCCAAAAACACTCCCTGGAAAAAGTGACAGAAGCGCCATCTCTAGGGTAAGAACCAGGGATGAATGGCAAATAAAACTGTATACGGAAATGACATCTTGCCACAAAGGAGAGATCAAAGATCAACTCCACCAAATATGGGACATAGTACCTAGAGCTGAGGAACAACGCTAACACACAGCAGGAACAGAAGAAAACATAAGGTGTAATTTAACAGGCAAGTTTTTAAATACGATTAGAAATAGAAAGTTTATAAAAATAGAATAGGTGATGTAGTCCACTATTCCTGAGAAAGTGTGCCTCCCAGCTCCTTCTCCCAGGTGGCAATGAAATCTGGCTTAGAGTCCCCCATCTCCTCCAAAGCCAACATTTTATAGATCAGAAAAATAGTCTAAGTGGGCGCCGACACTACAAAACAAAGTGATTCAAATGGTCTAAGACGAGAGGATAAAGAAGACATAGGGTCCAGTTTAGAAATTAAACCCCGCAGGCAAAAGTATTGAAGTCACCAAGCACCCCTTCGGTGGTGTTTGCAGCCCAGAACCCTGATGCACATCGTTCACCCTGGGTTCTTCCCCCCTCCTTAAAATGAAGGAGGGGAGATGAACCTGTCCGTCTCTTAAAAAGTAGAGCAGTGAGTGGGCCTGGAGATGCTATCAAACGGGAGGAATAGTTAACCTCTACCAAGACAAGTTTAAAGAGCATAGGAAATGAGAAAGAGGGTGTTTCAGTGAGCCAAAACGCCCCTTTTGCTTGAAAAGGATTAAGGGTATGTTCTAAAAGCCACCCACAGTTTAGAGGACATGTGATGACAGAGATCTAGCACGCATGTTCCAATAGCTGATGTGTTGGAAGTCAGGAAGGCCTATGTCAACTCTGGTTTTAAAGAGTGTAAGTACGGAATGTCTTAAATGCGACCAGGATCTCATCCAAAGTAAAGAAGAAACTATCTTCTTCAGTCTCATAAAGAATAGTTTTGCAAACGGAATTAGGAGGGTTTGAAGAAGATATAATAATTTGGGTGAAGTATCCATTTTACTGACATTATCCCTACCAAACCAATAAAGGAGGAGTAAGGATCATTTATGTAAATCTGTTTCCAGAGAGTCTAAGATGGGCTTATAATTAAGGGGAAAGACTTGGGAAACATCAGAAGGAAGGTAAATTCCTAAGTACTTAATGAGGATTCTTTCCATCAGAAGGGCAAAGCCTCGGACAAGTGTCACACCTCCACAGATAGAGAAATGTTAAGTAATACAGACTTTGGAACATTTAAGTTATTAACCATGCCATACCTCTGAAATTCATGCCTTATTACAGGGAGACAAACCCTTGCTGAGGTAACCTAAAGAAGGAGGTCATCTGCAAACAGGCATAGCTTATGGTCCTCGGCATCCTCAAATGGATCTGTTTTGTCTAAGTGTATTGGCAAGGGATTCCATCACCAGTGCATAAAGGTAAGGGGAGAGGGGACAGTCCTGAATCATCCCATTATGAATTGAAAAAAGAAGCTGAGAGAGTACCATTCACTGTAACCCCTGCAGTGGGTCGACGATAAAGGCCAATAATCCACTTCCGAATGCGACAAGCCAGGCCAATCTGAGTCAACGTGGATTCCAGGAAGTTCCAATTCACCCTGTCAAACACTTTTTTAGCATCGACAGTGATTAAACAAACGGGTTGAGAACAGGCCTTAGCCATAGATATTAAAGACAGAGATTTGATAATGTTGTCTTAAGCTTCCCGAGCAGGGACAAACCCCACTAGTTCACGATGAATCAAGCATGGCATGAAAGGTTGGAGTCTCAGAGCCAAAATCTTGGCATATACTGTAGTTTTAAATCCATGATGATCAAAGATATAGGCCTAAAGTTATAATATAGGATCATTCCCTGGTTTTGGGAGAACTGGAATATGTAACTGAAGAGTAGTGATGAGCAGCATAGGCAATATTCATTTTCGCGATATTTTGAGAAATTTTGGCCTAATATTCGCAAATTTTAGAATTTGTGATCTCAAGTCATTATTTTCTTGATTGCAAAAATCGGCAATGTAATATGTGCGTATTGTACGCGCAATACAGGCGTGGGTCACTTTTGCTACATTTTTAAAGCTGCTAGAAGTTTCTTGAGACTGGAGAAAAATCACAGTAGAGTAATTCCTATCACACTACCTAACACCCTGCACTGGAACCTACCAGCTACACTATATCACTATCTAACCTACACTGACTTTCTCCCACTAACTATCTGTATTATATATATGAGCTAACTAACTGTCTAATGTAATTGACTCAGCAAAGCACAGAGCACAGCAATGTCACTGCTCTCTCTCTCAGAACTGCAAAAAACAGCAGAAAATGGCTGCAGGGGAGGTTCTTATATAATAAGGGTATGCCACTTTCCTATTGGTGGCTAGGGATGTTGCTAAGCTCAGACAAAGATATTGCAGCCTTTTCATTGGCCCACAAGCAAGAAGAGAGGTTACTGATGAAAAAAACATCTAGAATATTCGCGATTATGAAGATATAGCACTATATTCTACATCTATGCAAATTCTCGAAAAGTGCCGATATTCGCAATAAAAATTTGCGATTAGAATATTCGCGTTAAAAACTACTGAAGAGATGGAGGGGGTAATGTTGAATTTATGACTGTGAGAATAAAGACCCATTCTCGTTAGGATCCTTCAGCCGATTGTGCACATGACACTTTTTTATATACATTTTTGGGTTTTTTATTTTTATTTTTTAAGTCAAAGCTAGAATGCAAATCCAGCAGGATGGAGAAGTTTTTCCATTATACTGTATGTCTTTTTGTGTCCATTTTTATATTATAAAAAAGAAAAAAGTATCAGAAACTGTTAGGGCTGTGGGGGGGGCTGAGACATGATGGGAGGGGGGATAATATCTGTAGTCTGTGACATGGGGATGGGGCCAGGGCTGGCCGGGGGGTGGGGCTGATGTGCCATGGGGGGGAAGAAATGTGACACAATAGGGGGTAATGATGTGATCATGATGTGACACGAAGGGGGTGATGTAAACTTAAAAGGAGGGGGTGATGTGACATTGAGGGGGAGAAATGTGACATGGATGGAAAGGGGAGAAATGTGACATTGAGGGGGTGAAATGTGACATGGGGGTGATGTAACCGAGGAGATAATGCAAAAAGGAGGGGGAGAAATGTGACATGGAGGGAAAGAAATGTAACCTGGCGGGGGAGAAATGTGACATGGGGGGCTGATGTGACATAGGGGGGTGATTTGACATGAGGGGGAGAAATGTGACATTGAGGGGGAGAAATGTGACGTGGAGGGCAGATTTGACATAGGTGATTTGACATGGAGGGGGAGAAATGTGACAATGAGGGGGTGAAATGTGACATGGGGGGAGAAATGTGACATTGAGGGGGGAGAAATGTGACATTGAGGGGGGAGAAATGTGACATTGAGGGGGTCAAATGTGACATGGGGAAGAAATGTGACTGAGGGGATTATGTAAAAAGGAGGGGAAGAAATGTGACATGGGGGGCTGATGTGACATGGGGGGACAAATGTGACATGGGGGGCTGATGTGACATGGAGGGGGAAACATGTGACATGGGGGGCTGATGTGACATGGGGAGAAATGTGACATTGGGGGATTGATATGAAGAGGGGTGATGTGAAAAGGGGGCAGTGGACATGAAATTGGGGAATTTCACCATTTGTTTATTATATCTCAATCATATGTCGAAATTTCAATATTTACCTCCCTAATCGCAATTGCACATTTTCCCCAAATTGTGCAGCCCTAGTATATATATATTTAGGCACTATATGGGGGCTGGGGCACTGTATATATGGGGGCACTGTAAATATTGAGCACTATATGGGGGCACTGGCAGTATATGGGGGCGCTGTATATAGGAGGTCAGCAGCACAGGTACTATATGGGGGCCCTGTATATATTGGGCACTATATGGGGGCTGGGGGCACTGTATATATGGGGGCACAGGATGTATAATATATGGGGGGCACAGAATATAATATATGGTGACACAGATCTGATAAATATGATTTTGCTTCAGTTCCGTTCAGGCTCGGCTGGGGACTGCACTGCAGACTGAGGAGCAACAGAGGATAGAGGCACGTGTGGGTCAGTGGCTGCATCGGGGTGCATGGTGAGTCACTGTCCAGCCTGTCTTCCCCCCCCCTTCCTCTCCCCTCTGGGAGAATATTTGTATTGGGGCACAGTGAGGCAGAGCTTCACAAATTTTTTATGAATCTAGGAGATAAATAATAAGCAAAATAAGTTAGTGGTCAGGATGCTACATGTCACGAAACTTGAGGTTATGAGGTCAATGTGAAGTTATATGACATCCTATATGCACAGGAGGTGGGTGCGGTAGGTGCACTGCAGGGTTTTCCAAGGCAGGCATTCAGGCGATTGGAGTGGGGTCCAGGTGGGATGCTGGTGCTAGGGGGAGTTCTGGTGGGGGGGGCGCCAAAATGTAGCTTTGCTTGTGTTGGCAAAAATCCATCCTGTCATTCATTCTGCGGATGACACGCACGGCATCCGCTCGTGTGAAACAGCCCTTACTCTTGTGTCCGATCCTCCACCGCTTTCACAAATACTATATGTGCTAGCTAGGAGGCATACAGATATATAACAGGGTCCCGTTGAAGTCTACATATGCTCTGATATCCCTTATTATGACTCAGTGTTTGCATGGAACCATTAAATGACCATCTACATGGTGGAATGTTGTTGATCGTGTTTAGAATCTGTCAAATTCATTACCTCTTTACACCTTCTTCATACAGGTATGCTATCAGGACTGCATCTTTCTTTGTTACTTACCACAACAAACAAGGTTTTCTTTACACCATCAGATACATGCTGTCCAGCTGCCTTCACTTCAATTTCATGATATCCCAGGGTTAGTGGTACAATAATAAATGTTGCAGCCACAGATGAGGAAGGTGGGATTGTCACTTCTTGACGGAACTTCTTCTTGGCAGTAGAGAGACTGCAGAAGTGTTCATTGTAGGTCCAGTATACATACAACTAAACCAAAAACAACAAGATAACCGTTTATGAAAGACGAATGACTGAGACGTAAACATTCTCAGGTTAATTGACTCATCTTTCTCATTTCTATGACTGTAATGTGGTTGACTTGCCTTCAACCTAATGTTTTGATAGTTGTAGAGAATGGCCCGTATCTCTACTTGTTCGTTTCTCACCACAGAATATGGAAGCTTCAAATCAATGAAGAATTTCATCATCACCTGAATATTATGAGGTTTAGAAACACAGATACCTGCCAAGAAAAGGTAGAAACAAAAGAGAACTTTAAATTCCATGTGATTGATTACAAATATAATCTATGTAAAATGTACTTACAGTACATCACTTTTTTATATTCCCATGATCCTGAGTTACATCCTATATTATACTCAATATCTGGTATTAAACTCCAGAGCTGCACTCACGATTCTGCTGGTGGAGTCACTGTGTATATATACTACATTACTTACCTAGTACTGATCCTGAGTTACATCTGGTATTATACTACAGAGTAATGATGAGCAGCATAGGCAATATTTGAATTTGTGATATTTCACATATTTTTAGCAGAATATTTGCAATTCCAAAAATCAGCAATGTAATATGCACGTATTGTGTGCGCAATTTCATTCCCTATAACAAACAATCACACAAACGCTAAATGCCAAAAGCCGGGTATATGCAAGCCAACAACCTATCCATGAGACAGGTACAGTCAGCATACCTTACAATAGCAGCCTTGTGCACTATAAGACATTCAAGACCAGCTCTCTATCCACATAGACTTGAGAGCCAGTGAGCCTTCAAGTTGCTTGACTTTTGTTGGATGGCTTGGGGGACCTGCGCACCTAGATCATTATCATTAGCGTGCCAAAAATTGTAAAAAAAAAAAATTGGGGGATGCCAGCTAACTCTTCTCTCACTGCTTAGGAGGGTAGGGCTGCATAAAAATTTTCAGTTTTCTAATTGTCCTAACATCAATAACCTTTCTATACTGTTTTCTCATGTAAACTAATTGCATAAACATGGGGATATGGTAAAGACATGCAAATTAGCAGAATCTGCCTTGTTTTTCAGCTGAAACACTATTTGCATGTTTTTCCCATATGCCCATGTTTATGCAATTAGTTTACATGACAAAACAGTATAGAAAGGTTATTGAATATAAATGTTAGGACAATTAGAAAGCTGAAAATTTTATGCAGCCCTCCTAAGCAGTGAGAGAAGAGTTAGCTGGCATCCCAAAAAAAAAAATTAATTTTTGTCACCCTAATGATAATGATCTAGGTGTGCAGGTCTCCCAAGCCATCCAACTAAAATCAAGCAACTATGAGGCTTACTGGCTCTTAGTCAGATAAGAGCTGGTCTTAAATGTCTCATTGCACACAAGGCTGCCATTGTAAGGTATGCTGTCTGTACCTGTCTCATGGATAGGTCGTTGGCTTGTACATACTAGTGATAAGCAGGAGGTGCCATATTCGATTTCGCGACTATTTGATTGAATATTCGTCATTATTCTATTTATTGTGAATAATATGCCATTTAATTATTTGCGTATTGCAAGTTTAACTGTATAAGGCAACTTTCCTATTGGTTGGCTATCTAGAATTAACGAAGATAATGAATATAGCACTATATTCTCTATATTCGTTAATTCTAGCAAGCCAATAGGAAAGTTGCCTATGGACAGCTCTAAGTTGGATTCACAATGCGAGAATATTACATTGCCTATTTTTTGCAATAAATAGAATAATGACTCAGTATTCTATTTATTGCAAAAAATAGGCAAAGTAATATTCTGGCATAAACCGTCATCAGCTGATTCCACATAGATGTCTACAGAACCTGTTCTATTGAACGCTTATATAAGTAGAGCCCCCCGTCCTGGAGAGGGTGTCAGCAGTAAGTTTGTGTTGACGTCACTGATTATTTTGCCCTTTCTCTGATCCGTCAGAACAATAACCCCCCAAAAAACTGATCCTGTCTGTTGAGGATCCGCCTTCACTCGGTCAGCATTTGGTCAGTAATCCATCAGTATTGCTAATGCCAAAAAAAACAGGAGTGGATTCAAAACAGAGATGACACGTGAACGGAAAACCTCTGTGTTTTCTGTCAATCTAACAGTTGTCCATGTTGCATACAGCAGTTATATATATGCGTATATACACACCGCCAATACAGGGGGCTATTATATATACTACCACTACAGGCAGCATTATACTACGTGAGAGCATTCTAAATGCTAAAACTTCAGGGGGCACTACAAGGGAGCATTATAGTACAGGGGGCACAATGGAGTGGGGGTAAGAGTATTATATATACTAGCACTACGGGAGTGAATAATATTACAGTATAATTCCCTTCTGTAGTACAGGGGGCACTATAGGAGGGAGACATTATAATCCAGGCCAGACCACTACAGGAGGCAAAAAAGAAAAAAGGAGGCAAAGACGAAAGAAGTCATCATGGCGGTCTTGTCCGAATTGAGAACATGAGGAAAGAAAACATCTACAACAGGGGAGACATCACTGTATGTAATAGGTATGTGGCACTGTATTGTCCTGTAATTTTCACAGCACTGTATGTAATGTGTATCACCAAATGTGTTCAACCAATGGGTTGGATAGAGAATTTGGAAGGTAGGTGCCATTTAAATTTTCACATCAGGCAGCAAAATGGCTATAATCAACCCTGTGTACTCTCTTCATGAGAACAAGAACACTTACCTTTACTGTCAGATAGGCTCACTGCCAAAACCTCCCATGTGGTGATTGAATCTTTTAAGAAAACAGGTAGATACTTGGTGGAGATCCTGTCAAAAAATGTAATAGAAATTCATAGTGTAACCCCCAACATATCTGACAATATTGGACAGGGTGATCATTAATGCTGATAACACTTAATGATTTCCAAAATTTAAAGGGTTGATAAAAATGAAACATTTCCTATCAGGTAATTTTGCATTAAACAATGTCATTTTCTGATGTCACATTCCCTTTAAATGGGACTTAGGTGCAGCACCAGGCACAGCCCATGGACAAAAGTGGGGGTATTTCTGGAAGATAAAAAGTACTGTATATTCTTTCATCCATTCATATTCAATCCATTTAATAAGTTGACTCACCCTTTGGCATCTGGTGCTTCATTCATAACCTCTGTCTTCCAAAGCCAGCTTTCTGGGAACTGTGTTCTGGATGTTATCTCAGCATCATCAATAAATTCTTCATCTTCATCACCTGATAAAAAAAATTAATCTTAAAATATAAACCTTGTCACACAAGGGGTCATTCACTAAGCTGAATACACTTATATTCAGGTGCAGATTGCGGCGCAAAAGCTACAGTAGTTGCGCTGCAATCTGCAACTTCTCCCCGCTCATGCCAGGTCTTAAAAAGGGGCAGTGGCGCGGGAAGGGCTGGCGGGTCCGTCGTATTTACCATTTTCTACGCCTGTTTTAGGCACAGAAAAAGGTCTAAATGTAAGACAGCTAGGAAGCTGTCTTACATTTAGAACTGGAGGAGGATCCACCGAAGTTTTGAAGAGGGCTGAGATAAAAAGTTCCTAAGTGCTTCATTCACAACCATACAGGTAAGTATCTCTCTGTAATAGTCTCCATCCTCCATCTGTGGGATAACTGCAAACTAGACATTCAGCATGCACGGGGGAAATCTGCTAAAAAATGCCAGAAGTAGTGTTATTTCTCACGTACACACACACTGTGCTATTGATTAATGCAAAATCTGTTGAAAGATCACGTATACTTTAAGTACCCAAAGGTAAATAACCAATGGTGAGCTGTGAGGAGCGCCCTACGGGCAGAGAGGAGAGCCATTGCCAGCAAGAAGCAGACTGAGGTCTAGTCTGCTAGGGAGTTGAAACAAGCAATTCTGTTGGCTAGGAAGGCATGCGGGACCAGTTGACCAGAGCAGGAGAAGAAGGGCGAGTGAAGCAAGGTGGCAGCAACGGGAATCCTAGGGTACCTCATAGTGTGATACACAAATTTTCAGGCCAATCAGAGCACTTTTCCTTTGGTTAGAATCGATTTGGACCCTAGACAAATTGGTCGATCGACTTGACCGAATCGAACCTGAATTGAATTTTGAGCAATTTGTTCAGCTCGAGTAGAGTTCAAGCTTGACATGAAGCTTGGGGATCTTCAATGTTACCAGTTATTTGTTCCAGCTGAAATGGGCCTTGTAGCTTATAAAACCCATAAACCCCTTGGATTTCATCAGAAATTCAGCAAGGAGGTCCAAGTTTCCCATGGATGCATGACAATGTATAGGAAGTTCAAAACAGCCAAATAAAATGGAAGAGAGAGAAAGAGAGAGACAAGAAAGTGTAAAGAAATGTTCTAAAAAAGGTTTAAAAATAAAAAAATCCTAATTCTAAAAAAGTATACATAATTGGTATCTCCAGAAGTATTAAATTATTACTAAAATGAAATTATTTAACCCGCACGGTGAATACCATGAAAATTTTAAATAACTAGCAGTGCAAACACTTTTTCTTCATCCCACCCATCATTTAAAGGTCATCTGTCAGCAGGTTTGTCCCTCTGACACTGGCTGACCTGTTACATGTGCGCTTGGCAGCTGAAGGCATCTGTGTTGGTCCCATGTTCATACAGTATGTGTCCACATTGCTGAGAACACTGATGTTAATATATGTGAATGAGCCTCTAGGAGTAACGAGGGTGTTGTCGGTACACCTAGAGGCTCTGCTTTCTCTGTAACTGCTGCATCCTTCCCTCTTTGATTGACAGGACCAGGAAGTGTAAATGTGATCAAACCTGGTCCTGTGAATCAAGGACGTGGCAGTGGCAGAGAGAGCAGAGCCTCTAGGTGTAATGGTAACGCCTCCGTTGCTCCTAGAGGCTCATTTGCATATATGAAAACATCCGATTTCTCAGCAATGCGCGCACATATAAACATGGGACCAACATAGATGTCTTCAGCTGTCAAATGCACCTACGACAGGTCAGACAGTGTCATTGGTACAAATCTGCTGACAGATGCCTTTTAAGTCTCTGCTCATTCTGGGCTTAGGAGTCATTTTCACTGTCCTAATCAGTGATGAACAGCTAATTTAGCTTGTTTTACTAAAGCCCACCCATTAGTGCCGGTGACATCACTGGGAACACTGCTAGGCAGAAGCAGAGTTTACACTAGACTGTTGACTGAATACAGCATTTACAACAGACTATGGACTGACTGACCGCAGCCTTTACACCAGACTATGTACTGACTGCAGCGCTTACAATGGACTATGGACTGGCCACCAAGTTGGAGAAAGGGCAACTGTGGCAGGTAGACCCTAGAGGAGTGTAGCGTCAGCAGATAGCCATGCATCTAAGGGACATGCTCATTCTCTCAGCTACATTAACGTTTAGATTATTAGGGCCTCCATCACTCTTTTTGCCCAGGGACCTCCACCTTGATAAGAACGTCAGTAAGTAGGATCTTTTCTAGGCATTGAAAGAACAGATGTTTTGAATGTATAAAAATCTTTTCCCCGTCATATTATATATCTGCTTAGCTTCTCCTGTTGCCTACTCTGTTAGGTGAGTTGGGCCCTCATGCTGACATATTTAAGGGTTTATTAATCATAATCTATGATAATTTTTTTCCCATCTTACTTCTTCCATCTTCATCAGTTGTTTTGAGTGCACTCTCAACTTCCCTTTGCTTTTTAATATGTTTGCAGCAATCAAGGAAAGCAGCGATACATTTCTCTCCATCCATAATGAGGTGAGTCCGACGTTCACAGCTGTAACCCATAGGGTTGTCGAGCATGCCGTCTTCACAGCATTTCTTCTCCAGCCCTATATATTGTGATGCTGGAAGGATAAAGTAGATCATTGTAGGCTTTGTAACTACTCCAAAAAATACAGATACATAAATGTGATTGAGGGAATGAAGAAATGACAATATATTGTCCCAGTTTTACCTTTTTTGTTCCGTTCTTGAATAATTAGACCAGAGGAACGTCTCCTACGCCTCAGATTTGGTTGACATAAAGGCTCTGTGGAATAATTTGACATTGAATAACTTTCAAAATAAGCAGCTTCAAGCTTTCCAGCTCCCCTTCATTTACCATCAAGAGGTCCATCAAATGTGCTCTAATTTTTTACTAAAGAAGTATTTTACAGTTAGTACATCCTTAAGATTCCTCCTCAATATTGGACTACCCTACCCACCAACAGAAGTAAGGCATATGACAGTAAGTGAGTGAGTAAGTGAACCTGTGTAAGGGTGGGTCGTGCTAGAGGGAGAAACCACAGTGGAACAGCTGAAAATTGGGCTACCTGCATGGTAGTGACAGTGGGTGGAAAGTTAGGTGTCAACGGTGTCAAAATTGTAGCCCTGTACCTGGGAAGATGCATATGTTGGGGAGCCACCATTGCCACCTATGCTTTGTGACTGTATTTAATGTACAATCTGTACATCGTCTCAAGAAGACTGTGGGCAATTAGTTTAGAGGCTATAATATTATACTGCTGTATCTCAGTAAAGTTCACTGTTTTATACTGTGTCTTGACTGTCATTGATTTTATTTGTGACACATTCCCAGCCTTCTGCTCGGCTTACTGTGCATATGTAGTATCCCAGAGGGACACTACCGCTCCCACACTCCTATTGCTAGCCTGTTTGCCACCATTGTATTAGTTTACACCACCAACTGTACCACCAGCAACAAAGTGTAATTTTGTTATATGCAAAATGAAATGTAATGTACCTGGTTCACCAGCAGGTGGCAGTTTACCTGGCAGAGATCTTTAGTCAGGGTGGAACTTACCATTCCATTCCCCACCCCCTACTCCTTAGGGGCAGAAGTGGGTTAGTCCTACTTCCTACCAAGTCAAGGGTTGCAGGAAGCTTGAGTGGAGTTGAGAGTTGGAGCGAGAGAGTGAAGCAGCATGGTGCAGAGAGGTGAGGCTTCCCCTCACTGCTGCTTGGGAAAGTAGCTAAAGGAGCAGCCCACTCAAGATATATAAAAGGCCTTAGTACCCTACTCAGCAAAACGGGTCACATGATACCTCACTCTCATATGAAACTGAAGCTGATAGGAACCATACTGAAGCCAAAGATCAGAACAGCAGCAGAGCGATTAAGCAAAGTATGCCAGTTTACCATTAGCCTGTTGGAGCCAAGAGCCAAGAGAAAGATCAAGTATTGTTTGGATGACACAAGTTTATTGCAAGTAATACCGTTAATCACCGTTTAACGTGACACAAACTATTAGGCCTACAACTTACCACTCGGCATTCCTAAACACTGAAATTCGATCGCCCTGGGGAGCCGCCAATTGCACAACAGTGAAACCACTGATTTTATGGGTGATCCTCTCAAAGAAGATGGTCACAACATACACAATATATGATGGAGCTAAAAATCTCTCACAAGAATTCTGGTCAAGATCAAAGAGTGCTCTCCTCACAAGGAATGTCCTTTTGAAAAGGTTTCATTTTATAAAGTTCCTCAAGTATTTCCTTATGTTTTATGTCTCAGAAGTGGCACCAATTTTGTTGCCTATCTCTGAATCTACTAAATAAATTAAACAGAAAGGTCTGTTGAGTAATATTTAAACCTTTTTTACAATTACTGACCAGATGCTTTTGTGAAAAAGACCGGATCAGATTTTGATGTTCCATTCTGGACTTTTTTGGGCAGTAGATGTCCATAACCTGAAATGTTTTTTGTTTAAACACTTTCGGAGAAAAGTACAATAACTTCACTGACTTGTATAAATCTCTGTGGCTAGAGAAGTAACTCAAGTGTCATCAAAACCACACATGGATTATAGTTTCTTTTAAATCATATGGAACTTTTTCAAAATTAATCAAAACCTAACTAGACATGGCTCTCAGCATATCCCCTTACTCGAGTGATCAGTGATGGTTCCAGTTTACGCAGATCCCGACCCAGCCTCTATGACATTTCAAATCTGAAAGACAATTTAAATATATGATAAATGATCACCTGATCTCTGAGGAGTTGCCATTGCGAAGCTTGTTTGCAGGGCAAGGCCAGCATCATAAAACACTCCTGGTGCATTGGCACCGCTTCCTGCTGTGCAACCAATGTCATATTTTTCCACCGAATCCCAGACCTTAACAGAAAGAAGAATGACTTTCAAGTGACACTGTGCTTTGCATATGTAATAACTATTGTGATGCATGTTCCTTAATTATTACTCACCTTTCGCTGGGAGATCTTTAGTTTACTGTTGATCACATAGACACCTTTATCAACAGCCACCAGTCCAACGGCAGCTTTATGGTCTGCTTGTAGTTTCAGCCTCAAGGAGGCTCCAGGCAGCTGAACAATATTGTCTTTGTCCTTATCTCCTGTTATCGACAGCTATAGGAAACAGTCAGTCATTAAAATATTTTCTTTTCCTCTCCTAGGTCAGCATGCTAATTTAGGCCCCCAAGGTTCGGGCCAACTTTCACCAAACAAACTCACTCATTTGTCGGGAGATTGCCCCTTTCATGTGGTACCAACAATCCTCTTTTGTTGGGTGAGCATGAACAAGTGCAGTAGAGATCATTTATTCACATACTGCAGTGATCAGCGTGCACTAGTTACCATAATTTTCCTGCGGAAATTATCTCTGCTGTAACGTTCCTGATTCCTGATTATTGTCCACTCTTTCAACCTATATAAGCTTTCATCACAGCTTTCTGGTCGAGTCTCCCTACCCTGTAATCTATATGAATTATTGCCTGTTATCATAACAGTTTTTAGATGAGACTTCATTGTTACTAAGACAGGAAGTGATGTCATTTGATAGATGCAGACAGGATGACATCATTTAAGATAGACATGATGTTACTGAATTTAGGTTTTAAGATTATATCTGTGGGTAAGATATAGCTCTTGGGCTGTAAAGATACCATTGCGCTCCTATAATACCAGGGATAAGTAAGAAGAGAGTAAAGGGAAGGGGAAGTGTCATAAATTCTTAAAATCATGACCTTTGTCGGGATAATTATAGGCCCGAAAGAAGGGAAGAAACTAAAGAAAAGGGGACAGTAGGGAAGAAAAAGACATGTAACGGAAGGGGAGAACTCAGTTGATGGCAAATAAGTTTGACCCTATAATTTGGAAGCTTATAGATCTGTAGATACCAAACATTGTGTGCTATTTTAAAAAAATTGGCGACGATAGCCCAATTTGCACAGGCTTGCAAGTTGTAGTATTTTCCCCTGTTCCAAAATAGAGGGGGGAAAAACATAATACTGGTACTAGTCTCTCTAATGGTGAATTTTCTTACCGTCCCCATACAGGTATCCTCCACATCAATCCAAACAGAGTCAGCCACAATTTCCCGAACTGCTCCAGTGGTCACGGTATAGTATGCCAAAAAGCGAAATGAAGGGATAAATTCTTCTGTTATTGGCAGTAACATAGTCACATGACCCTGGCCCTTCTCCCTCACTTGTGTCCCCACCTTCATTACCCTTCCTTTGTTCATTATCTGTAGAAAAAAGCATCAATGTCAGAGAACAGAGAATCTGGGAAAGTTTGGTAAATTTTTTGACTACTTCATCCGAGGAAACTACTTGCAGATAGCAAGGTTACTACTACTCAACCTCCATGCCGCAAGTGCTCATTAGTGATACACTGATGTATAGGGGTTGGGGATCATGCCTATGACCATATTATGGATCTATCTTGTAGTACATATCTGTAATATAGCAGTTGTAAAAATGTGTGGGCCCTAGTATGTACAATATCATACAGAGGCACGTTTAGGTTTTTGAAAACAATCGGTCCATGTCAAAGTAGATCAAAGATTAACCTACATGGTGAGATCTGATTTTTTTAAATGGTGCTCTACTAACAGAAGAGGAACTCGGTCAGTTCAGGATCCCGTATTGCCTCAAGATTATATAAATATAGGGGAAATAGTAATCTCTTTAATTCTAATGTCTATACATTCAGCATGTCTGTTATAATGGGCCCTCATGACAGCATGAAATATAGGACTGGCTTGTGCTGTCCATGTTAGTTCATTATCATGGTTTGTCAAGGTATGTCCATGTATTTTATGGACAGCCTATTGATTTCAATGACCACTGTGGTGTAATTCATTTCGCCTGGGGTGGCGCTGAACTGGCTGCCAATTCCACCACAGATTACAGCTGATCAATGTGGCTGTCAGAATGGAGATACTATATGGTTATCTTATTTTAAGGGTACTGTTCCAACAAAAAAGCTAAGAACCCCTCTCCAAAAATTTATATAGGTTAAGCCAGAGAAAAGAAAAGGAAAATTACCACGTAGTTGAAATGGGTGATCTGGTTTTGAACGGCATTGTCATTGTTCCGGATAATAAAGGTGATCACTGCATTCTCTCCTAGTTTCAATACTCCTCCCGTGACACTGAGATGTAAGTAGTTGCCATGGAGGGGTTTGTAGGCAAAGGCCGTCATAGTGGCAAAAGCTTGTTTTTCCTTGGGTGTTTTTGGATCTGTTGTGGACACCTAGAAGTAGAGAGAAGAATCTGTGCCATCTACAATGGAGTAGTAATAAAGTGGTAACTGTCTAATAACCAATATTCATAGTTAATATTCATAGTCAATAGTCAATATTCAAGTCAAGGAGAGTTTCGGTCGGCAGTCGGAGGTCAGCAGTGCACGTGCCAAGATCAGTCCTAGTGGAATATAGAAGAAATCCCCGCACTCGCTATTTTCAATCAGTTAGTTTTTTTATATTGTTCTCGAAAATAGTTATAACTAGAGATGAGCGAATTTCTCAAAAATTCGATTCAGCCTGTTCGCTGAATTTTCTGAAAAAATTCAGTTTGAAGTTATTTGTGGCGAATCGTGTTAAAAACAGCTATTTCCTGGCTGCAGAGAGCCTTTATAGTGGTGTAGAATAGAGATGGCCTTGCGGTTCGCCCGGTGGTCGTTTCGCGGCGAACTTTGCGTGTTCGCGATTCGCCGAACATGCGAACATATGGAGAAATTCGCACCCGCCATATTCTTTTACATTGTGAAGAACTCTGACCCATGACCCATGGTACAGGACAGCCAATTGAGATCCGCACTTCCGCATCTGTGCTTCCGTTTCCACAAAAAATAGAACATGTCCTATTCTTGTCCGCAATTGCAGACAAGATTAGGCATTTTCTATTATAGTGCCAGCGATGTGCGGTCCACAAATTGCGGAATGCACATTGCCGGTGTCCGTGTTTTGCGGATCCGCAAAACACTTACGGACGTGTGAATGGACCCTCATAGTAAAATTATTAAAGGTTACGTTTTATCTTCATGTATATTCTAATGGATTGCCTTTCTTGTAAAATGTTCTAATATACTTTATATGTTAGAAAGTATATTATAGTGCATTTGTATTGTGCGGCAGTTGTGAGCGGTTCTGCTGCGATACTGCAGGTATATAGAGGGACAAGCGTTATTGGAACAAATCATTTCTACTGGTGTGATATACCAGTCGCCCCCCAAAAAAACAGATTGAAGCGGGGTGTTATATACCAATATACTTTCTTTATAGTGCATTTGGGTACTGTATAGTGCATTTGCGCATGCGCGTACGTGAAAATTATATTGCCGATATTTCACATTGAAAACAAAAATGAATGGAGATCGCAAATTCGAATAATACATCTGGTATGTCACTGTCCATGTTGTGGGACTATTTGTGCACTTCTAGTAATTATTTCTTGGCTGCAGATATGAGCTGAAGATTTTTTCAGGTTTGCCTGCCGTTAAAATGAATGGGATCCGCCGCGAACTTGCGGTTCACGAACATTTGATCGCGCGATCGCATTCGCGAACCGCCCCGGCAGATGTTCGTCCATCACTAGTGTAGAACACTGTGCCTCGCAGTAACACGCATAGGCCTGCTGTGGTAGTGAAACAATACTGTGAGTCCGTATGACATGCAGATGACAGGCGTCGCTCTTAGAATCACTGTACACTTCACTTACTTGGGCATTTATGAGGCCAAAACTGACCAAATAACTCAAGTGTGAACTCAGCCTTACAGGTGTTAGCGCCAGATATGAAGAACAGTGCAGAGGCCCAAGATCCTACTATAGCGTGGAAGAGGGCACTGCTTTTTTTATACCAATTCACTGATTCCACACCTGTTCTATTAAACGCTTATACAAGTAGAGCCCCCCCGACAGAGTGGAGAGGGTGTCAGCAGTAAGGTAGTGTTGACGTCACTGATTATTTTGCCCTTCCCCTGAAGGGGATCCATAACCCCCAAAAAACAGATCCTGTCTGTGGAGCATCTGCCTTCACTCGGTCAGCATTTGGACAGTAATCCATCAGTATTGCTAAAGCCAAAAAAAAAAACAGGAGTGGATCCAAAACAGGGATGACACGTGAACAGAATATTTGCATGTCTTCTGTGTTTTGTACCCACTCCTGCTTTTGCTAGCCAATTCTGATGCAAAATAGGAACCATGTCACGTTGTGCGTCTCATTTTTCCTTCCTTCAGACATATCAGAAGAAGGGTCAAATAAATGATGAGGTCAGCCAGTCCAAAAGGCAAAATAGTGGCCCAGGGAAGTGGGGAGGGTGGGAACAGCATGAGAAGTCCACAGAGTGGCCCTATGACATAGTGGTGAGGTGGAAGCAGCATCAGGAGGAGACCACAGAGTGGCCCAAAACCAGAGTCTGGAGGTGGTAGCGGCATCAGGAGGAGGCCACAGAGTGGCACAATGACAGTGTGGAGGTGGCAGCATCAGCATCCGGAGACCACAAAGAGGCACAATGACAGAGTGTGGAGGTGGCAGCAGCATCAGGAGGAGGCCACAGAGTGGCACAATGACAGTGTGGAGGTGGCAGCAGCATCAGGAGGCCACAGAGTGGCACAATGACAGAGTGTGAAGGTGGAAGCAGCAGCAGCATCAGGAGGAGGCCACAGGGTGGCACAATGACAGTGTGGAGGTGGTGGCAGCGGCAGCATCAGGAGGAGGCCACAGGGTGGAACAATGAAAGAGTATGGAGGTGGCAGCATCAGGAGGAGGCCACTGGGTGGCACAATGACAGTGTGGAGGTGGCAGAAGCAGCATCAGGAGACCTGAGTGGTGAGGTGGCAGCAGCATCAGGAGACCACATCGTGACCCGTTGACAGAGTGGGGAAGTGGGTGGCAATACCAGTACGAGCTGAAGATGGTGGGTGAAAGAAAGAGCACTTGGCATCAGATGTGTGGCATCAGGCAGGTGGCAGCATCAGAATAGTACCTGAGGCAGGTAGCCAGAAGAAACCGGTCTCTTTTGTCATAGTGCTGCTGGATGCTCTAGTAGACATGCTATTTGGTTGTTTTACTGCCTCATTAAGCAGTTTGCCTCCATGACACCTGCCCCCCATTTCCTGTCCTATTTCATCCTCATGGAGCCCCTGCTGTCTCCTTTCCTCCCTCATGTATCCAGAACTCCTGTTCCATCCTCCTATTGCTGTACTGCACAGGCCTCCTGCCACTACTTCTTGTATGAATCCCCCTCAGAGCCCATTGCACCTACTTGCTGTGTCCACCCCTTCTATCCATCCAGGGCCCCGGGCCCCTGTCTCACTCCTATGCCTCTCATTATGGTAGTGTGTAAACCACATGCACCATAATGACCTTCTAATTTCACAGGGTCACGTGACTGTGCCCCCCACCCTGTACTGTGCCCCATTATACCCTGCATTGTGCCCTCTTACCATACACTGTACAGTGTCCCTAGTCATTCCCTGTACTGTGCACTTTTATACCCTTTTATCCGGTCACTGTATGGTGTTACTATCCATTCACTGTATGATGGTGTTAACCAGTAATTGTATGGAGGTTTTATCTGGTTACTGTATAAAAAGTATCCAGTCACTGTATGGTAGTGTTATCCAGGTACTGTATGGTCATAACTGTATCCCCTTCCCTGCCCACACCACTTTTTTAGACCTGGCATGAGTGGGGAAAAGTTGCAGATTGCTGACCACCAGGACCAGGTTCTGCACTCTGTCAGTACATGGCGGCCCCCCTCTCTGTCCCGCTGTGTACTAGTGCTTATTCTGACACTAAGGCTGGGTTCACATCACATTTTTTCCATCCATTTAATGTATACCAAAAACGTATACATTAACAGATGCCTCAGACTGATGCTATACAGTGGCGGCCGTTCACTATACAGTCCCATAGTAAAAAAAAAAAAACATATATGTTAACATATGTATTTTTTTACTGGACTCTGCAGGAAACAAAAATGTGGTGTGCTGCACATTTGTATACAGTAACTTTTTTGTATACATCAAACGGATAGAAAAACGTGATGTGAACCCACTGGGGGGGGGGCGGTGGTTTCGTACACAAATTTACTGTGGGGCCTAGTCAGTTCTAACTAGTGAGGGCTCCTTACACAGTATAATAACCCCCATACAGTATATTGACCCCCAGTGCCCCTCCATACAGTATAACCCCCATTCTGAATGGGGGCAACTTTGGGGTCATTATTCTGAATGGAGGGCGACTGTGGGGTCATTATACTGTGTGGGGGGCCCACTGAGATTTATCGCCCAAGGGCCCACATGAACCTGGAGCCGGCCCTGGCTGTATCAAACAGCACTTGCATCCCAATAACAAGAACGGTTTGCTGGAATCACAGAGCTGTATAATGGCAATTTGATCCCCAGTCAGTGCAGCAAGGTGTAATAGGATTGTTCCTATTACCCAGGCTGTAACCTCCCCCAATGAACCCTGTTCTGCTTCAATACTGTGGAATGATTCCTCTCTATCTTTTCCCTGAACTTCTATTCAGCAATATAAAAGTTTTAAAGTCTTTCCTAGCACTGTCCCTAGCGCCTGCTGACGTCTCTCCCTGCACTAAGTACACTGGAAAATGGCAGAATCCAAGACGGCTGAGGCTATTTATAGGGCTGTGACATCACAGGGCAGGCTGGCTGCTGATTGGTTGCATGCATGGCATTACGGGTGATCCCTCATTCCCAGAGTTTCTTGCTCCATGTCCTAACACGTGCAGCAGCCATTTTAGGAAAAAATGCGATTCGTTACCACGAAGCGTGAGGAAATTCGGATTCGGTGCGAATCGAATTTTTCCTGAAATTCGGATCGAATTCCACTTCGTCAACTTCGATTCGCTCATCTCTAGTTATAACTATATCTGTGAACCATAAACAATAAAATAAATTAACTGATTAAAGATAGTGAGTGCCGGGATTTCTTCAATATTCAAGTCAACACTGCAGAACCATTAGGCTTTCCATGCATTAAAATGGTATTCCAACAATTAAATATTGATGACCTATCCTCAGGATAGACCATAAAAATCTAATTTGTGGGAATCCGACACCATCCACCTCTACCGACTAGCTGTTCCTACCCTCCACCTCGACCGACTAGATGTTCCCACACAGCTCCATCACCTTTGTACACAATGGATGTAACCAGCTCCAATCACTACATGGTTGATGGAGCTGTGAAGTTCTGATGCCAAATTTCAGAGCCAGAGCTACCCTGGAACAGCTCATCAGAGAATAGGGCAATAATATTACAATCCTGGAATTTAACCTCCACTAAGTTTAGAATTTTCAAACATTCATTATTAGTCTATTACAAATGGAGACATGTCCAATAATAGAAATATTACTGTTATCTGCAGATTGCTTATGTCTGAGCGAGTATTCAGGGGCAACCGAGCAGTTCCATCTTCCAGAGTTGATCCTCTGACACCTCCTGGTTCTGCTATAACAGGGATACGATGAGCCGGAGACCCATCAGGATTAGTAACAAACACCTGAAATGGATAAAACCAAAAATGAGATTCTTGAAGAAGAAAAAAACACACCCAACATGTGCCATTCATAATCCTGTTATCTTCTTATGTGTCAGAGGGGCGTTTCATCTTTCTTGGGCAGAAAATAAGTTCCTTTGTAAAGAATTTTTTGCATTTTTACCTTATTTTATAAGCAGTAGATGAAAGTGCTAGATAAAAAATATAATTGTACAATATAATCTAATATGAAATCAGTGCACTTACCATAAGATCGAATGTCATTCCAGGCTTGAAATACTTGGATGTTTTTGTGTAGAGAATTTTATAGGGAGATTCCACAATGAAGATCTTATCCAGCTCATATTCCACCATATCACTGCCTGTAAGAGAAGGAGCCGTGCATTATACTGTATTTACATGGCTATGATTAAAGGGGTTGTCCCACGAAAAAATACATTTCTCAAACCAGAACCTGGATCTGAATACTGAATAAAATCACATTTTAAGGCTATGTACACCTTTGGGGACAATAATTTTTTTTTATTGCATTGTACTTAAATAAGTTTTTCGATTGGTCTTTATTAAAAATATGGAATCCTTTTTTGTGTACAAAGCTGACATGCTCTAGTAGAAGCTAGTGGATTTTTTGTCTTTTCCGACATCTGGGGAGCAGATGGACTCCTTATTTCTGCTCTCTAACCTTATAAACACTCATTATAGCTTAGTTATCTTAGGCTACTTTTACATTAGCATTTTTGCGGATCCGTCATGGATTTATGTCCCTGATTCTGTAGTTTACAGAAACACCCCATATGTGGTCGTAAAACTGCTGTACGGGCACACGGCAGGGCGCAGAAGGAAAGGAATGCCATACGGTTTTTGGAAGGCAGATTTTGCTGGACTGTTTTTTTTGACACCATGTCCCATTTGAAGCCCCCCTGATGCAACTCTAGAGTAGAAACTCCATAAAAGTGACCCCATCTAAGAAACTACACCCCTCAAGGTATTCAAAACAGATTTTACAAATGTCGTTAACCCTTTAGGTGTTCCACAAGAGTTATTGGCAAATGGAGATGAAACTTCAGAATTTAAATTTTTTGGCAAATTTGCCATTTTAATCCATTTTTCCCAGTAACAAAGCAAGGGTTAACAGCCAAACAAAACTCAATATTTATGGCCCTGATTCTGTAGTTTACAGAAACACCCCATATGTGGTCGTAAAACTGCTGTACAGGCACACGGCAGGGCGCAGAAGGAAAGGAATGCCATATGGTTTTTGGAAGGCAGATTTTGCTGGACTGTTTTTTTTTTTACACCATGTCCCATTTGAAGCCCCCCTGATGCGCCCCTAGAGGAGAAACTATAAAAAAGTGACCCCATTTTAGAAACTACGGGATAGGGTGGCAGTATTGTCGGTACTAGATTAGGGTACATATGAATTTTGTTTGCTCTATATTACACTTTTTGTGAGGCAAGGTAACAAGAAATAGCTGTTTTGGCACTGTTTTTATTTTTTATTATTTACAACATTCATCTGACAGGTTAGATCATGTGATATTTTTATAGACCAGGTTGTCACGGATGCGACGATACCTAATATGTATACTTTTTTTTTTATTTATGTAAGTTTTACACAATGATTTCTTTTTTAAACAAAAAAATCATGTTTTAGTGTTTCCATAGTCTGAGAGCCATAATTTTTTCAGTTTTTGGGCGATTACCTTGGGTAGGGTATGATTTTTTGATTTTTGCGGGATGAGATGACGGTTTTATTGGCACTATTTTGGGGTGCGTGTAACTTTTTGATCGCTTGCTATTACACTTTTTGTGATGTAAGGTGACAAAAAATGGTTTATTTAGCACAGTTTTTATTTTAAATTTTTTACGGTGTTCATCTAAGGGGTTAGGTCATGTGATATTTTTATAGAGCCGGTCGATACGGACGTGGAGATACCTAATATGTATACTTTTTTTTTATTTATGTAAGTTTTACACAATAATACCATTTTTGAAACAAAAAAAAAATAATGTTTTAGTGTTTCCATATTCTGAGAGCCATAGTTTTTTCAGTTTTTGGGCGACTATGTATCTTAGGTAGGGTCTCATTTTTTGCGGGATGAGATGATGGTTTGATTGGCACTATTTTGGGGTGCATATGACTTTTTGATCGCTTGCTATTACACTTTTTCTGATGTAAGGTGACAAAAAATGGTTTATTTAGCACAGTTTTTATTTTTTATTTTTTACGGTGTTCATCTGAGGGGTTAGGTAATGTGATATGTTTATATAGCTGGTCGATAGGGACGCGGCAATACCTAATATGTTAACTTTTTTTTTTTCCCTATTTTATACCTTTTTTTTACTTTATTTGGGGAAAATGTTTTTTTTTACTTTATTTTTTGTCCCACTTTGGTACTTCAACTTTTGGGGGTCTAATCCCTTTTACAATGCATTCCAATACTTCTGTATTGAAATGCATTGGCGGCCTTCCATGCTATCGGGTCCCCCCTACAGCCGCATGGGGACCCGATGGGACCGCCGCCCGCCGGATAAGGTAAAACTGCAAACCGCAGGTCTGAATTGACCTGCGGTTTGCGGTGATTGCCGATGGGGGGGTCACATAAACACACACACCCCCCCCCCCCGGCGTTGTGACAGGATGCCCGCTGAATGATTTCAGCGGACATCCTGTTCCGATTAACCCCCGCCGCGCCGCAATGTAATTTTAAACTTAGGATGCCCTGGGTCCTTAAGGACTCGGCAAACATGGCGTACCGGTACGTCCTAAGTCCTTAAGGGGTTAAACTGCTGTGTGCTCATTGAATGGAATTTTATGTCAGAGACTACATGAAAACATTTGCCACTATATGTTAGTATTATTTACACTCTGTTATTGGGGCAGTATTATAGCAGTATTATATTCAGTCTATCTCCCTCCATACAGAAATGTCAGGGGCTCCTTATACTTTTGCCTAAAGGTCTCTCTAGACCTTGATCTGGCCCCAATGCCAGCTATATCTGATTTTAATAAATGTCCCAAATAGTTCTATAGTTGATTTTATCAAATATCTAATTAACAAAAAAGTTTTCTAAAGATGTGTTCATGCAAATGATACTTTATCTCCAAGTAAAAAACCGATATTTGAGGTAATAATGATTGACATTTCTATATCATTTGGGCAAAACCATTTGGAAATACCAACAAGTGTAAAATGTCAATTTTCACTAATTTTTTAAAGCCCATTTGTCTCTAGCTTAGAAATGCAATGTAATTTGAAAAAGACCAGAAAAAAAAATATTAAAAGGGTTTTCCCACACTTATATGCTGATGACGTATCATCAGTATCTGATCAGTGGAGGTCCAACACCTGGCCCCACCCCCCTCCCCCAATCAGCTATTTGAGAATGCATCAGTGCTTTCTCCTTGCTTACCAAGCACAGTGCTGTACATTTTATAGTGGTTGTGCTTGGTATCGCAGCTGAGCTCCATTCACTTCAATGGGGCTGAGCAGCATCTAGGCCAAGTGACCAATGACTGTGACATCACTGGCCTAGGGAAACCTGAGAGAAGGCTCAAGTGCTACTGCGAGCGCCGCTGTCTACTAAAATAGCTGATCGGCAGGGGTCCCAGTGTCCGACCCCTACTGATCAGATACTGATGACCAATCCAGAGGATAGGTTGTCACTAAGTCTCGGAAAACCTTTAACCACCTCCGGACCGCCTAACGCAGGATCGCGTTCCGGAGGTGGCAGCCCTGCGCACAGTCACGCATATATGCGTCATCTCGCGAGACGCGAGATTTCCTGTGAACGCGCGCACACAGGCGCGCGCGCTCACAGGAACGGAAGGTAAGAGAGTTGATCTCCAGCCTGCCAGCGGCGATCGTTCGCTGGCAGGCTGGAGATGTGTTTTTTTTAACCCCTAACAGGTATATTAGACGCTGTTTTGATAACAGCGTCTAATATACCTGCTACCTGGTCCTCTGGTGGTCCCCTTTGTTTGGATCGACCACCAGAGGACACAGGTAGCTCAGTAAAGTCCCACCAAGCACCACTACACTACACTACACCCCCCCCCCTGTCACTTATTAACCCCTTATTAGCCCCTGATCACCCCTGATCACCCCATATAGACTCCCTGATCACCCCCCTGTCATTGATTACCCCCCTGTCATTGATCAACCCCCTGTAAAGCTCCATAAGACGTCCGCATGATTTTTACGGATCCACTGATAGATGGATCGGATCCGCAAAACGCATCCGGACGTCTGAATGAAGCCTTACAGGGGCATGATCAATGACTGTGGTTATCACCCCATATAGACTCCCTGATCACCCCCCTGTCAATGATTACACCCCTGTCATTGATTACCCCCCTGTAAAGCTCCATTCAGACGTCCGCATGATTTTTACGGATCCACTGATAGATGGATCGGATCCGCAAAACGCATCCGGACGTCTGAATGAAGCCTTACAGGGGCATGATCAATGACTGTGGTTATCACCCCATATAGACTCCCTGATCACCCCCCTGTCATTGATTACACCCCTGTCATTGATTACCCCCCTGTAAAGCTCCATTCAGACGTCCGCATGATTTTTACGGATCCACTGATAGATGGATCGGATCCGCAAAACGCATCCGGACGTCTGAATGAAGCCTTACAGGGGCATGATCAATGACTGTGGTTATCACCCCATATAGACTCCCTGATCACCCCCCTGTCATTGATTACCCCCCTGTCATTGATTACCCCCCTGTAAAGCTCCATTCAGATGTCCGCATGATTTTTACGGATGCACTGATAGATGGATCGGATCCGCAAAACGCATCCGGACGTCTGAATGAAGCCTTACAGGGGCATGATCAATGACTGTGGTTATCACCCCATATAGACTCCCTGATCACCCCCCTGTCATTGATTACACCCCTGTCATTGATCAACCCCCTGTAAAGCTCCATTCAGATGTCCGCATGATTTTTACGGATCCACTGATAGATGGATCGGATCCGCAAAACGCATCCGGACGTCTGAATGAAGCCTTACAGGGGCATGATCAATGACTGTGGTTATCACCCCATATAGACTCCCTGATCACCCCCCTGTCATTGATTACCCCCCTGTAAAGCTCCATTCAGATGTCCGCATGATTTTTACGGATGCACTGATAGATGGATCGGATCCGCAAAACGCATCCGGACGTCTGAATGAAACCTTACAGGGGCATGATCAATGACTGTGGTTATCACCCCATATAGACTCCCTGATCACCCCCCTGTCATTGATTACACCCCTGTCATTGATTACCCCCCTGTAAAGCTCCATTCAGACGTCCGCATGATTTTTACGGATCCACTGATAGATGGATCGGATCCGCAAAACGCATCCGGACGTCTGAATGAAGCCTTACAGGGGCATGATCAATGACTGTGGTTATCACCCCATATAGACTCCCTGATCACCCCCCTGTCATTGATTACCCCCCTGTAAAGCTCCATTCAGATGTCCGCATGATTTTTACGGATGCACTGATAGATGGATCGGATCCGCAAAACGCATACGGACGTTTGAATGAAGCCTTACAGGGGCGTGATCAATGACTGTGGTTATCACCCCATATAGACTCCCTGATCACCCCCCTGTCATTGATCACCCCCCCTGTCATTGATCACCCCCCCTGTCATTGATCACCCCCCTGTAAGGCTCCATTCAGACATTTTTTTGGCCCAAGTTAGCGGAATTATTATTTTTTTTCTTACAAAGTCTCATATTCCACTAACTTGTGTCAAAAAATAAAATCTCACATGAACTCACCATACCCCTCACGGAATCCAAATGCGTAAATTTTTTTAGACATTTATATTCCAGACTTCTTCTCACGCTTTAGGGCCCCTAGAATACCAGGGCAGTATAAATACCCCACATGTGACCCCATTTCGGAAAGAAGACACCCCCAGGTATTCTGTGGGGGGCATATTGAGTCCATGAAAGATTGAAATTTTTGTCCCAAGTTAGCGGAACGGGAGACTTTGTGAGAAAAAAATTAAAAATATCAATTTCCGCTAACTTGTGCCAAAAAAAAAAAAATTCTATGAACTCGCCATGCCCCTCATTGAATACCTTGGGGTGTCTTCTTTCCAAAATGGGGTCACATGTGGGGTATTTATACTGCCCTGGCATTCTAGGGGCCCCAAAGCGTGAGAAGAAGTCTGGTATCCAAATGTCTAAAAATGCCCTCCTAAAAGGACTTTGGGCACCTTTGCGCATCTAGGCTGCAAAAAAGTGTCACACATCTGGTATCGCCGTACTCAGGAGAAGTTGGGGAATGTGTTTTGGGGTGTCATTTTACATATACCCATGCTGGGTGAGAGAAATATCTTGGTCAAATGCCAACTTTGTATAAAAAAATGGGAAAAGTTGTCTTTTGCCAAGATATTTCTCTCACCCAGCATGGGTATATGTAAAATGACACCCCAAAACACATTCCCCACCTTCTCATGAGTACGGGGATACCAGATGTGTGACACTTTTTTGCAGCCTAGGTGGGCAAAGGGGCCCATATTCCAAAGAGCACCTTTAGGATTTCACAGGTCATTTACCTACTTACCACACATTAGGGCCCCTGGAAAATGCCAGGGCAGTATAACTACCCCACAAGTGACCCCATTTTGGAAAGAAGACACTCCAAGGTATTCCGTGAGGGGCATGGCGAGTTCCTAGAAATTTTTATTTTTTGTCACAAGTTAGTGGAAAATGCTGATTTTTTTTATTTTTTATTTTTTTCATACAAAGTCTCATATTCCACTAACTTGTGACAAAAAATAAAAACTTCCATGAACTCACTATGCCCATCAGCGAATACCTTGGGGTCTCTTCTTTCCCAAATGGGGTCACTTGTGGGGTAGTTATACTGCCCTGGCATTCTAGGGGCCCAAATATGTGGTAAGGAGTTTGAAATCAAATTCTGTAAAAAATGACCAGTGAAATCCGAAAGGTGCTCTTTGGAATATGGGCCCCTTTGCCCACCTAGGCTGCAAAAAAGTGTCACACATCTGGTATCTCCGTACTCAGGAGAAGTTGGGGAATGTGTTTTGGGGTGTCATTTTACATATACCCATGCTGGGTGAGAGAAATATCTTGGCAAAAGACAACTTTTCCCATTTTTTTATACAAAGTTGGCATTTGACCAAGATATTTATCTCACCCAGCATGGGTATATGTAAAAAGACACCCCAAAACACATTCCTCAACTTCTCCCGAGTACGGAGATACCAGATGTGTGACACTTTTTTGCAGCCTAGGTGGGCAAAGGGGCCCATATTCCAAAGAGCACCTTTCGGATTTCACAGGTCATTTTTTACAGAATTTGATTTCAAACTCCTTACCACACATTTGGGCCCCTAGAATGCCAGGGCAGTATAACTACCCCACAAGTGACCCCATTTTGGAAAGAAGAGACCCCAAGGTATTCGCTGATGGGCATAGTTAGTTCATGGAAGTTTTTATTTTTTGTCACAAGTTAGTGGAATATGAGACTTTGTATGAAAAAAAAAAAAAAATCATCATTTTCCACTAACTTGTGACAAAAAATAAAAAATTCTAGGAACTTGCCATGCCCCTCACGGAATACCTTGGGGTGTCTTCTTTCCAAAATGGGGTCACTTGTGGGGTAGTTATACTGCCCTGGCATTCTAGGGGCCCAAATGTGTGGTAAGGAGTTTGAAATCAAATTCTGTAAAAAATGACCTGTGAAATCCGAAAGGTGCTCTTTGGAATATGGGCCCCTTTGCCCACCTAGGCTGCAAAAAAGTGTCACACATCTGGTATCCCCGTACTCAGGAGAAGGTGGGGAATGTGTTTTGGGGTGTCTTTTTACATATACCCATGCTGGGTGAGATAAATATCTTGGTCAAATGCCAACTTTGTATAAAAAAATGGGAAAAGTTGTCTTTTGCCAAGATATTTCTCTCACCCAGCATGGGTATATATAAAATGACACCCCAAAACACATTCCCCACCTTCTCCTGAGTACGGAGATACCAGATGTGTGACACTTTTTTGCAGCCTAGGTGGGCAAAGGGGCCCATATTACAAAGAGCACCTTTCGGATTTCACAGGTCATTTTTTACAGAATTTGATTTCAAACTCCTTACCACACATTTGGGCCCCTAGAATGCCAGGGCAGTATAACTACCCCACAAGTGACCCCATTTTGGAAAGAAGAGACCCCAAGGTATTCGCTGATGGGCATAGTGAGTTCATAGAACTTTTTATTTTTTGTCACAAGTTAGTGGAATATGAGACTTTGTAAGAAAAGAAAAAAAAATAAAAAATCATCATTTTCCGCTAACTTATGACAAAAAATAAAAAGTTCTATGAACTCACTATGCCCATCAGCGAATACCTTAGGGTGTGTACTTTCCGAAATGGGGTCATTTGTGGGGTGTTTGTACTGTCTGGCCATTGTAGAACCTCAGGAAACATGACAGGTGCTCAGAAAGTCAGAGCTGCTTCAAAAAGCGGAAATTCACATTTTTGTACCATAGTTTGTAAACGCTATAACTTTTACCCAAACCATTTTTTTTTTACCCAAACATTTTTTTTTTATCAAAGACATGTAGAACAATAAATTTAGAGCAAAATTTATATATGGATCTCGTTTTTTCTGCAAAATTTGACAACTGAAAGTGAAAAATGTCATTTTTTTGCAAAAAAAATCTTTAAATTTCGATTAATAACAAAAAAAGTAAAAATGTCAGCAGCAATGAAATACCACCAAATGAAAGCTCTATTAGTGAGAAGAAAAGGAGGTAAAATTCATTTGGGTGGTAAGTTGCATGACCGAGCAATAAACGGTGAAAGTAGTGTAGGTCAGAAGTGTAAAAAGTGGCCTGGTCTTTCAGGGTGTTTAAGCACTGGGGGCTGAGGTGGTTAAAGTAGAAATCGGTGCAAATTTTTAGCTTTCTTGGGAATATTTGATAATTTGGCATTTATCAAGATAGTAGCAAGGGAGAACAATCCAGCACTTTGTAAAATCTTCATGTGCTTTATTGGTATCGTAGCAAATAATTCACAATTAAAAAACCTTCACCCAAACAGCAGTTGCATTTGACGCGTTTCAAACACCTCTGTGTTCTTAGGCTACTTTCACATTAGCGTTAATATTTTCCGGTTTGAGATCCGTCATAGGGACAAAACGTAACTGAACAGGACGGAATGCTCTAAAATACATTCCGTTCCGTTCTCATACCGGAGAGCAAACCGCAGCATGCTTTCCGTCCTGTGATGCGGAGCAAGACAGATCCGTCATGACCCACAATGCAAGTCAATGGGGATGATGGATCCGTTTAAATCTGACACAATAGAAAACAGATCCGTCCCCCATTGACTTTCAGTGGATTTTATGACAGATCTGTCCTGGCTATGTTGAAGATAATACAACCGGATCTGTTCATAACAGATGCAGATGGTTGTATTATCAGTAACGGAAGCGTTTTTGCTGAACCCTGCCGGATCCAGCAAAAACGCTATTGTGAAAGTAGCCTTAATCGTAACTCAAGTTACGATTAAGAAAACAGAGGTATTTGAAATGTGTCAACTGCAACTGCTGTCTGTACGAAGGTTTTTTGCTTGTGAATTATTTGCTACAATACCAATAAAGCGCATGAAGATTTTACAAAGTGCTGGATTGTTCTCCTTTTCTACTACTACATTTGATTTGCCTGGTTCGGAACCGTGCACCAAGTCATTAATGTGGAGGTGATCTGGATTTTTCTTTAAACAAGTGACATTTATCAAGATGCCAGATTATAGATATTTATTTGCATATGTCTTGTCATGCATTTTCATAAGTGTACAGTCTTATCTGAAGATATTATAGTTTAAATGTTAATGCTCATTGCCTTTAAGTGTAAAGTCAGACTGAACCAGAGTCTAATATCTTTCTGTAGGATTGAAACAGGCCGAGATGAGGTTATGCTGAGTTCAGTTTGGGTAAAATGTTTGTAGGAACATAGAATGTATTGTCTTTTAAAAATTATTGTGAGCAGACGTAGTGTATCTGTTAATACTATAATGGGTCCAACAGACATGTGTCTGTGAGAGAGAACCATTTAAATAGCAATGTATTATTTTACTTCATTACAAAGTCATTAAGAAAGTCTGCCTTATAGGAAGCATTGGGTGTGTGAATGTCCCATTCATGTCTTCATAATTATATTCTATATATTCCTGTGTGGTATATTTAGATTTGCAGCATATCTTAACCAATGAATTATATAATATGTCATCTCTGTGTAACAGTGTGTCGATATATATATGTATATAAATATATATATATATATATATCATTTAGAATATATATTTTATGCCATGTATATTTCACTGACTGGATATAACCTTAGAAGGTTTAGAAAGTATTGAAGTTATCTTCCTACTAATTGGGTTTCATGAGGAGAGCTGAATATTATTAGCCAGCCATGTGGGCAAGTTAATGAACCCGGATATCAAGTAAAAGGGCCCATTGTCCATTATCATGAATTTAAAAAGACGGTAGAAGATGGTGACTCCAACATGTCTAGATTATGGATAAGTAAAATGTCAGGAAGCAACCCTTAATACTGATGTATATTGGAGAGGTTAAAAAGGTTATGTGAATGTATTATTAGGTATTTAGAATAAATTTTGAAGGTTGTGGTATTCATCTGCAATACCACAGTGCCATCTAGAGGCAGATGGACAATAGTACATTATTTTATAACTTGTTTTCTATAACATAGCAAGGGTTAAGATTACATCATAGTAGTATTAACATACGTTACACCCTCCTCAGTTGATTGGGAGATCATAATTCAGGAGGAGGTAACGTAAGATATCAGGGAGGATAAGTATTGCTGGATAGGAACATAGGAAGAGATCAAACCATCAGATCAAACCATCAGATCAGATCATCAGATCACAAGAAACAGGGTCCTCATAAGAAAGAAAAAAAGATCCATAAAGGATATTAAAAGAAACTTGAATTATATTTTGACCACTAGAGAACTCCTGAGAACTGGTCCCATCCAAGACTCTGCCCATCCTTGACTTGGTAATGTATATTATTTATTGCTTTTGATATTAATAAGATATTCCTCTCAGCATATAGTGAAGAGTTCCCATACTGTGGGAACGTATAGTGTTAAACACCTCCCTAAATGCTAGTTGTCCTCTTAGCAAAGATGCATATTGCTAATGGGAGATTAGACATTGTCTGAGTAGAGGAAAAACTCTGGGAAATTATATTTCCATAGTCTGATTGCCGAGTAGGGTATAATATCATATTAATATCATTTATATTTTTGATTGTCATAGGCTGAGACAGAGTTAAGGGACAACATTTATTGTTCCTGTATTAATCTGTATTTTGTCATGTTATAGCCTGTTGGTAAACAGAAAATCCTGAGTTTCTCTTCATATATTAATTATTGGTCTGTTTGATAAAATATAGCATTTATATCTTATCATATGTAACTTTAAGTAATTCTGTGCTGGTGAGAAAGTGATAGTAGGTTACACCACCATCTAGTGGTGGTTTGTTGGTACTGCGTCAATTTGTCTATCCATTGATCTTATGTCTGTTTTATATTGGATTTTACTAATTTGTAAAAAAAATTTATATTTTTGCATAATTGATTGCCCCTTTGTTTTCATTAATTGCATAAATTAAATTTAGAGTCTCAAGATGAAAGAAAAGGCGTTTTTTATGTCCGCCTAGTGGATTTTTTTGACATTTTATCTCTTATATAAGATATTTATATTTTATATAAAAGATATAGTTTGACAGTCTACATAAAGGCAAGACCAAGGCGATATTTGTTTCTCTTACCTGAATCAGTAATGACAGTAACAGACACAAATATGCTCCATTGTAACATGTCTCTCTCTTCTTCAAAGACCTTCACCAAGTCCTCTCTTTTCAAAACTGCAAAACCTACACCGTCGCTGATCTAGATGAAAGTTGTAAAACCACAGTCAACATCGTCTATGCCATGGATGGCCAACTGGTTAAATTGGTTGTTTCTTGAAGACAGGCCTTCCATACTCAATTACAGAATAGGAATGTCATTGAGAAGGTGCCCCCACTCAACGGAAAACATAAGCCATCTATCCATTCATCAGAATAGCTGCTATGTGATACTATATATGTGGCAGCTCCCACTCTGGCAGACTTGAATCATGAATGCATGGATGACTAAATAGCCAGATATCTGGCTTATGTCAGCTTTCTCCCTGTATGAGCCACAATGGAGAGCTGCTCTATAAGGGAAGCTCCCACTTGGTCACTTGGTTCAATGGTCATCATGTAATGATACATATCTGCCTGGTGACGTCTTTACCTAAGCAAAATCCGTTGTTTGCCAGGGGAGATGGGAGCCTGACCCTTGGCCTTTTCTGGATACAGTACCACTCTTGTCCATGGTCTGTGTCTGTTAATGCACCTTAACCTCAGTCACTTAACGCTAAAGTACTAGGCACCTGCCTATGGACAAGAAGATTGATACTGCAGAGAAAACCTATGGTCCATCAGTCTCCACAGTATAAAGTGCTATGGATCCAATACTGCATTTTGGCTTCCATTTATTAAGGAATCTATGATGCAGATGTGAACAAGGTCTAAATCTCAGACAGCCCCGTTAGTTAGTATCACATGTATCATTCTGATGGATTCTGATGATGGTTCATTTAAGAGTAAATGTATTTATAGAAGGAAGAAGAAGATAAACTTAGAAGAAAAAAAATATATTACATCTATTCTCCTCAAGGTATCTGGCAGAGTTTTCTTCTCGTTGTCTCTCTCGAGCCCAAAGATCACAAAGGCTTTTCCGTGAACAGGTTCACCATAGAGATAGCTGATGAGAAAAAAAATAACTATGTTTTACTACCAGTCACATTAAAATCTCATTCATAGATGTCAGTGACAGCTGGAATAAGTTCCAAACATCTCTAGAACTGATAAAAATTCAACATGGCCATGACTTATACTCACTTTGCCTCTATGTCCACTGTTAAATCTTTGTCTTTAATGTAGAAAAATTTCTGAGATGCAGTCACTTTTACTTCAAAACTTGGTAGAACTAAAAATAAATGCAAAAAGGAAAATGAAATTGACCATTTTAAATCCCTGTAAAAGTCAATCTTGCAATACCACATCTAACCATGTGGTGTGCTGTTCAGGGAAAACATGACTGAGCAACGCAAAGTAAAAAGACATCATTCAGACCTGTATAGTTCAATACTCTACATAGACATCTGGTGGTTGGAATGTCCACTGCACTAATAAACAAATGCTCAAATGCCCTATTTTTGCAATTTTCAATTTCAAATGAGCCAGAGTGAAGAGCATCTAGAAAGAGCATCTAGAAAGAGCATCCATCTTTTTAAGGCACCAGTGCACTGACCCATTAAACACACAGTCCATTCATTTTAACAGGCACCATGTGATGCTTCATTTCCAGTTTGGCGAGGCTGAACAGAAATTGAGCATTCACTGCCAAGTTCTTCAGCAGATTTGAGCTGATCACTTATGATGCCAGAAATGGAACATATCATGATCAGCTTATTTTGGGAGGTCAATTTTGTCAATTTGATCACATGTCCAAATCAGAATACCATATTTGAGGATCAGCAGGGCTTTTTTTCTCAGAGAAAAGGTGGTGGAACTCAGCCCCCCTCCCCTGGCCACGCCCCTACCCACCCCTAGGACCGCCCCCTAAAACCGCCCCTTTAGAGAACAGGGATGCAAGTAAAATTTGGGGGGGGCTATAAAAGTCCAGCCCAGCAAAGAAACCCCCCAGATGGGGATGGCACTGTTAATGGGGGATCAGGGGATGGCACTGTTAATGGGGGATCTGGGGATGGCATCCGCAGATCCCCCATCCTATAACAGTGCCATCCACAGACCCCCCCATCCTATAACAGTGCAATCCACAGACCCCCCCACCCCATAACAGTGCCATCCACAGACCCCCCCATCCTATAACAGTGCAATCCACAGACCCCCCACTCCATAACAGTGCCATCCACAGACCCCCCCCTTAACAGTGCCATCCACAGACCCCCCCTTAACAGTGCTATCCACAGACCCCCCCACCCCATAACAGTGCCATCCACAGACCCCCCCCACCCCATAACAGTGCAATCCACAGACCCCCCCACCCCATAACAGTGCCATCCACAGACCCCCCCACCCCATAACAGTGCCATCCACAGACCCCCCCACCCCTTAACAGTGCCATCCACAGACCCCCCCACCCCATAACAGTGCAATCCACAGACCCCCCACCCCATAACAGTGCCATCCACAGACCCCCCCCCACCCCTTAACAGTGCCATCCACAGACCCCTCCTTTAACAGTGCCATCCACAGACCCCCTCCCCTTAACAGTGCTATCCACAGACCCCCCCCCACCCCATAACAGTGCCATCCACAGACCCCCCCACCCCTTAACAGTGCCATCCACAGACACCCCCCCCACCCCATAACAGTGCCATCCACAGACCCCCCCCTTAACAGTGCCATCCACAGACCCCCCCCCATAACACTGCCATCCACAGACCCCCCCCCCATTGCCGCTCCAGTACAGTTATAAAATGTGTAAAATTAATAATGATTCTATTCATTAGGCCCCCTCTGTAGTAGAACATTCAATATATCCATCCTACTCACAGGGCTGTTATCGTAATCCAGGCCGGCCGGGCAGACGAGCGGCAGCGTCACTGACTGACGTCACGTGCCCGGCCTACTTTATGAATGAAGCAGGCGGCGCAGGCACGTGACGTCAGTCAGTGACGCTGCCGCTCGTCTGCCCGGCCGGCCTGGATTACGATAACAGCCCTGTGAGTAGGATGGATATATTGAATGTTCTACTACAGAGGGGGCCTCATGAATAGAATCATTATTAACACATTTTATAACTGTACTGGAGCTGGGGGCCGGAGCACAGTGAACGCACCGGCCCCCAGCTCCTCCTCCCAGTCCCTCCCCGCTGATACATCACAGCTTGCGATGCTGGAGCATGGCAGGCTGCGATGTCAAAAGGTGGCGGAACGCCGTTCCGGTGCGTTCCGCCAGAAAAAAAGCCCTGAGGATCAGACAACAGTAAGGCTCTTGCTTTGTCCTGTTCTTACCATATTCCTTCACTTCAAATTGTGTGGTATAATTCTGTATCAAGGTGTCCTCAAACTTTGCTGATACTGTCCATATTCCCAAACTGTTAAGAAGACAGAAAAAGTTTGTAATTATTTTCATCTTTGTCATCATGATAAATATATGATCCTCAGGGGATGCTGCCCCCTACTTCCATGTTTTTGTTTCTCACCTTACAAGATCGGGCAGTTTATGAGACATGGAGATGATTCCGGTTTTGGAGTTTTGTTGAATGAGATCTTTTTTGACTATGACATTTTCTGGAGTCTATGAAGAAAAAAAGAGCTTCTTAATTAAACAGGTATGGTCCAGCACAGTGACCCAGTATGGTGCTATTTAGTGCACGTACTTCTTCTTAAGACTAGTCACCTAGTCCACATATGTGGACCCAAGGAAGACTGATTCATGATGGAGTCCATTTCTACCCCATAGTTAACTAGATGTACATGGAACTGTCAAGCCTGGTGTACACTAGTTCGGTCTTAGAAGAGTGTGACCTGTGCAGCCATCCTTGCATAGTGGTGATTGCAATGATCAGATTTGTGGTGCAGACAACTGTGGTACTGTCATTTGGGCACCATACAGTATAATACCGTCAATTAGTCTATCAATAAGGTTTAGCTTTGTGCACCGTATGACAATATACCATATAATGTAAGATCTGCCTTGAACCTACCTGGTATTGACACTGGCCACTATCCTTAATAGCTAAAACTGCTCCCTACAAAGTAAGTAGGGTTCCACCACATCACTCTCTGTAGTAACGCAGTATAACAATTGGACTGTATAGCACATTGTGTCAAAGAAAGCAGTCTTACCAGGAATTCAATGATCACCGGTTTGCTCACTGGTTTTAGTTTTGGGGTCATGGTGAAAATCCTGTATAGAACTTTGTAAGAAAGAAAAAGAGAAATCTGTAAGTACCATGTAGCGTATATAGGTTTCGTTATATATGGGTCAACAATTTATTATGTCTTTATATTCTGAATCTGCTTTCTTCAGTATTTACAGATGTAGCATGTCCCAGG
Source organism: Bufo bufo (assembly GCF_905171765.1). Lineage (NCBI taxonomy): Eukaryota > Metazoa > Chordata > Amphibia > Anura > Bufonidae > Bufo > Bufo bufo. The sequence continues at coordinate 795,564,420 of NC_053389.1, read as the reverse complement.
TCAGAGGTGTAACTTGACGTTCCTGGGCCTTAATGTAAAATCTGTAACGTGGTCCCCATCAATCATGTTTCATTGATATCCTTTTATGTGGCACCAGAGTCTAGCTGTGATGGCCACTTTTGCACCGCCTATAACTACACCCCTGCTTCAGGCTTACACTTGCTTTCAACATGTACCTTGGTGCCACCATATAACATTGTCCTAGGTAGAGTCCCAAGAATAGATGCCAGTCACACTGTTGAATCTCTGCCCAAGCAACAACTCCATCCACAGGATAACCTTAAATATGTTGTCCAGTGGGGCAAATTCTTTAATAAAGTGCTCAGAACGGTGTTAAAAAAGTCTCTCTCCCCCTCCCTCCCTCACTACTGCAATGCTTACCGGATGCCCGCTGGTCTCCACTTCCTGTTATGGGCCCAACACATAGAAAGTGGCAGTGAGAGACCTGAGAGTGATCAGGAAGTGGAGGTCAGCCGCGACCCGATAAACGGTAATGGCAGTAAAACTGACTACAAAAAATGTTCTCATTTAGTCATAAAAATACATAAAACTGCATAAAAAAGTATAATGTTACTCAATAAAAAACATTTATTAATATATTAATATTGTACTAATTAAAGAGAATCTGTCCCCAGGTACCTCCCTATCCAGCTGTCTGCATAGACACATAGCTGTGTGTCACCTGATTAAACGCTCTTTTTCTTTTGTTGATCTGAGGCTCCGTTCCAGAGTTACGATACTTTTTATTAATATGCAAATTAAGCATTTGGTGCAATGAAGGCATCACCATTGCTCTTGTTGCACCCAAGCTCTGCTCCTTTCTGGGAACAGCTGTTTTGATTGACAGTAACATGTAGTAGGAATGCAGTGAGGGAGGGGCTAACCACATAAAGGAGCAGAGCTTGAGTTCAAAAAGAGCAACGGTGATGCCCTCATTGCACCAAAGGCCTAATTTACATATTGAGAAAAAGTATCACAACTTGGGAATGGAGCCTCTGATCAACAAAAGGAAACCACATTTGAATCAGATGAACCACAGCTATGTGTCAAGGCAAACAGTTTAATAAGGAGGTTGCTGGACAGATTCAGATATAATGCAAAATATATAAATTATATGATCACTATGTGATATTTCCACACTATAAATATATACAGATGTAGCCAAGCTAAACTTGACTCTGAAAACACATGGCACAGTGTCTTGTGACAAAAGACATTGAAAAGTTAGTTATCTTTTTCTTGACATTCTTTATTTAACGCGTTAACCATCAAGTTTAGCTCGGCTGTATCTGTAAGAAGCTCCATTGATAAACGTCTTTCAACATATGTGACCAGTGATATCCAATCAAAAACTACTCATCTGGGAGCATGTGGTCCCATCAAACCAATCAAGGACCAGCTTTATCTCATTCAAAAGAATTGACAGAAGCAACCTCCAACACAAAATTTATGCAGCCAGTATTTTCCCGGTTTTGATTGGAACCATACATGACTGTCTTTCTCAAATTTGCAAAAGAGGAGAGAAATGCTATCCAATTTTTTTTTTGTGTTTCTTCTCTTTCCCCTCTTTTCTTTTCTTTCTTCCTTTCTCCTTCTCCTTATCTCCTTCTCAGGGATGTTGGGGAGGGAGGAAGGGGTGGACACATCGCGGGGTTGGGGTTGGGGTGGGGGGGAGGGGGGAAATGGGGTGTGAGCTAGGGGAAAAATGCTACTAATTATATTGAGCTTTTGGAAATGGCAAAGTTTGTGGATAGCTCACCACCCTCCTCAATAAGGTAAGGGTGCTCTAGTCGAAAAACTGCTCACTCAGTCAGTCCAAGCGTAATGAATAAAAATGAAAGAACGACTGGCACTCACTATGTGGTTCACATCAAACAAACTATACTTTATTGACCGCCAGTTCTACAGTTGAGTAATAGCAGCAATTAAAACAGCAATTAAAACAATGATGACTGTTAAAAAACCCCTAAAAAAATAAAATACAATGCACTGGTTATATAAATATATACAGAAACGCAACACAATAAAATCTCCTGAATATATAGTAGACTATGTATATTGCAACAATGTTCCTTTGCCAGATGGCAGTGTGTATCCAAATCAGTCGTGTTCGGGATATTTGCTTTTTAGATGGAAAATGTCCATTAATATCCTACCCAATGTCCACCATATATTAGTTCAAATGATCCGGATCCGAAGGAATCCACAAGCTGCAATGGCTATAGTATTCAATGCTGCTGGGGGATGCCGTATCCCTGTATATGTTGTTTGTATTCAGCAGTCCTTTAGCCAGCTCGTGTTTACTGCCTTCAATGGCTTGGCATATTATATATTACAGGGAAATATTGCTTACCCCTGATGCGGGTCTTCAGCAGTCGGATTTGGCTGCTCACTACGCCGCTGCACCGATCGCTCTCGGCGTCCTCGCTCTCTGCTGTTTGTCACGTGGTGTCTCAGAGATATCGCGGGACTTGGAAACTTAGTTTCGATATTCTTATGCGAGGTGCTTCGGTAAGGTGAAAGACTGGAGCGCTCCACTTTTGAAAAATGATGATCTATATCTTGTCGATCATATCCTGAATCTTGCTGTAGACAGGGATATAACGCTAAACGCGTTTCGAGGACTTCAATCCTCTTCCTCAGTAGCTATATCCCTGTTGATACGTCATCTCCTTTTATATCCCCACAAGCAGTCCACAAAATCTGGGCTGGAATCTATTTTTCACATAATGCGGTTTAGGTGCGTTTTCAATGCGGTTTTAAAATCGCTTATGCGTTTTTTGTTGTATTTGAACCGCAACCTCTTAATACATATTTATATATCAAAACACAATGATAAAACGATGTAAAATGTAGAGATAATCTACAAAATATATATGACCACGTGGGTTGAACGTGGGAAAGGACTGGATTATGACCACGTTGGATATCCAGTCCCTCTACACGGTAATAGACCATGAAGCTGGAATAAGAGCCATTAGAGCACAGTTGGAAAATAGCAAGACAATGAAGAAGCTACAATCAGATTTTATTTTAGAAGGGATTGAACACATCTTACAACATAACTATTTTTATTTTGAAGGAAGTTTTTATTTACAGATCAGAGGAACGGCCATGGGCACCAGGTTTGCCCCCAGCTATGCAAACCTGTTCCTAGCACAATGGGAGCAGGAAACCATTGATTTGCATAGAGGGGGCAACCTGGTGCTCTGGCGACGTTATATAGATGACGTGCTTTTAATTTGGAAGGGAGATCAAGCTAGTCTCAAAAAATTCATAGGGGAATTAAATGTAAATAACCTAAATTTGGTTTTTATCCAAAGTATTAATGTGACAGAAATTGAATTTTTAGACTTGTCGATCACGAGAACAGCTGAAAAGTATATTTGTAAGACATACCAAAAACCTTCGGCCAGGAATGCATTTATTTTACACTCCAGCTGCCACTTGCCAAACTGGCTACTAAATGTACCCTTCGGACAGTTCCGTAGATTAAAACGGAACTGTACCGAAGAGGCCCAATTTGAAGTGGAAGCCATGCATTTGAAAGAGAAATTCCTGGCCAAACAATATCCGAGTAACATACTAGAAGGGTCATTGGAAAAGGTTAGGAAATTACCAAGGAGCACACTATTGACTGTAAAAACAGCTGAACAGAATGAGACAGACTCCCAATTTAGGATTATCCTTCCCTATATAACACAAAGAAGGAAAGTGGAAGAAATTATTAAACGCCATTGGCACCACCTTCTGCAAGATAAAGTTATAGGTAGGATAATACCTACAAGTGCCCCTCGTACAATAGGGGATCACATGTTTGGCCGTTTATCGGCACTGTGATCCCCTCTTGTTGACGGGCCCACCTCCCCCTGTCCTACTTTGATATACCACATCTATCAATTTTAGAAGAAATGGAAGAATATAAGATGTACAGGAGGATGCCCTTTTATATACTAAAGTCTTTTTATGAACCGTCATTTAGTCCTCATCTGTCCATAAATTATTATACTTCCTGTTTTATACATTTTATAAATTTTGAACATATTTTTATATTTTGTAGATTATCTCTACATTTTACATTGTTTTATCATTGTGTTTTGATATATAAATATGTATTAAGAGGTTGCGGTTCAAATACAACAAAAAACGCATAAGCGATTTTAAAACCGCATTGAAAACGCACCTAAACCGCATTATGTGAAAAATAGATTCCAGCCCAGATTTTGTGGACTGCTTGTGGGGATATAAAAGGAGATGACGTATCAACAGGGATATAGCTACTGAGGAAGAGGATTGAAGTCCTCGAAACGCGTTTAGCGTTATATCCCTGTCTACAGCAAGATTCAGGATATGATCGACAAGATATAGATCATCATTTTTCAAAAGTGGAGCGCTCCAGTCTTTCACCTTACCGAAGCACCTCGCATAAGAATATCGAAACTAAGTTTCCAAGTCCCGCGATATCTCTGAGACACCACGTGACAAACAGCAGAGAGCGAGGACGCCGAGAGCGATCGGTGCAGCGGCGTAGTGAGCAGCCAAATCCGACTGCTGAAGACCCGCATCAGGGGTAAGCAATATTTCCCTGTAATATATAATATGCCAAGCCATTGAAGGCAGTAAACACGAGCTGGCTAAAGGACTGCTGAATACAAACAACATATACAGGGATACGGCATCCCCCAGCAGCATTGAATACTATAGCCATTGCAGCTTGTGGATTCCTTCGGATCCGGATCATTTGAACTAATATATGGTGGACATTGGGTAGGATATTAATGGACATTTTCCATCTAAAAAGCAAATATCCCGAACACGACTGATTTGGATACACACTGCCATCTGGCAAAGGAACATTGTTGCAATATACATAGTCTACTATATATTCAGGAGATTTTATTGTGTTGCGTTTCTGTATATATTTATATAACCAGTGCATTGTATTTTATTTTTTTAGGGGTTTTTTAACAGTCATCATTGTTTTAATTGCTGTTTTAATTGCTGCTATTACTCAACTGTAGAACTGGCGGTCAATAAAGTATAGTTTGTTTGATGTGAACCACATAGTGAGTGCCAGTCGTTCTTTCATTTTCATTTTTATATTGAGCTTTTACTCTAATTTTTTGGTGTATCTGTTTTATATACCAATAAAGATGTTAAATAAAAAAATTTAAAAGCGGGGAGAAATTCAGAAACACCTGATCTGTACTTAAGCATAGAGAAGGAGAAATGAGACATATTAAATTCAACAAAGTTAATCTAAAATCTCTAGGACTTAGTGTGATTATATAAAAAAAAAAATCCACTTGAAAAATGAATAAAAATTTCTATGTCTCGCAAAAATTCACTCCTTTTCTTTTTTCACTAATTGTATTTTTATTGCCCCACTAGGTGGATGGGTAATCTCTGAAAATAAAATTATGGATGTATCTATTTTTTCCTTACGTGCACAAATTTTGAAACCTTTGGTGAACCAGGCAAAATGATAACAAGAAGTAGCAATATCTATATTTAAAGCTAATGGGAAGTCTCTTTTGTTGTCTTCAAGAACTATACATGTGGATTCCCATTTTTTGGTGGATAAAGGAATGTATTTGTTACGATTTAGTTATGTCATAACACTGTACCTGTAGATCCTGGGGTGTAGATGGGTTTGTCAGTCTGTATGAATATATATCCACTTTGATAGGACACCAGGACGACTTTCTCCAGATTGCAAGTAGCAGACTTTACAGTGATGTACACAAACTGTTTCTTATTTGGGTCTTTTTCCAGATTATTTGAGGGTATCTTAAAAAAAAGAAGAAAAAAACATCAGAAGCTGAAAAGATGGAAAAGGCTAAACTCTTACCCAGATTTATTAACCACCACATAGAATCTACAAGGAATGTTTCTCTCTCTACAGATTATGAAAATTAAGACCATTATAACTTCATTATAACTTGACACTTCCTATCCATCTATATTATCTACAGCACTCATCAGCAACGATTATTTCTCCTTGACCAAAAACACCAGGCTAGTCAACAAACGTTACAATGCAGTTTAATAAGACCTGCAGACACAGGCCTAGATCATAGGACCTTTGACCCCAATATAGTTGAAGTTCAATATCTAAGGATCTGGTCCTTCACTGTGATTTCAGGAGAGTAATTTTCTGAATTTTGGTGATTATATCTAGAGTTATCCACATTACCTGAATATCGTCAAGGTCATCAAGCTGAAGTGTACAACCAGGAAAAACATCTAGAAGGGGACTGAAGCTATAACTACAGAAGCATCCAGAATCAGGACCAAGACTGAAGAGGATACTGAGCACAATGACTAGACTGAGACTGGAGCACATCAATAATATCTGTTCATGATAGAGATAACCCACCACTAGTGGCCACCACCAGGAAACATGGGTTACCTTACCCAGAGGAAAAGACAGGTACGTGATGTGCCACCCAAGGATGACTTGAATGCAATCTTACCGTCAACTTAACATCTCCAAAGAATTTGTTATCGCTGTTCACAGAGACTCTGCTCGAAACTAAAGTATATTTCTTTCGGGGAAAGTCATGGACGTTTATTTCAGCATTAACCGTAGAACCGTGTCCATCTACTATTATGGTCTCCTCGCTGTCCACACGCAGCACGTTGGGTGTAATCAGGCTGCATCTGGTAGAAGAAATGCATGACGAGAAAAGGTCAATATCTGAAAACTGATACAAAGTATGCCCAGTTTGATTACCTGCAGAGGTGGACTGGCCATAGAGCCTACAGGGAAACTTTCACAGTGGGCTGACGCCCAGGGGCCACAGGAGCCCTTCTCATGACCAACAACCATGGTAAGTAATGATCTGACGCTCCCCTCATGACTCCAGAATGGAGTAGTAGAATAAAACATGGCAGCTAGCACTAGCGACCTCAAAAAGGCAGTTTTGTGATGCATTGTGGAATTTGGCTCTGCTGGGGTAGTATAATGTGCCACAATACGGTATTGCTGGCCCCCTCTACTTGTGCTGCCCTGCGTTCTGTCGATTTGGACCCAACTACAAAATGAGGCCACTTTTAGTTTTTTCTTTCCAGGGCCACTTTAACTTCCAGTCCACCCCTGATTACGTGTCCCCTCAAAGGAAGGTTCAATAGGGTTGTCCATGGTTATAAAATTAAGTATTTTCTCTTTTTAGACAAAATACTCCTTTCTTGTTCATGGACTGCATCTTACATTGCAGCTTAACTAAATAGACATCCTCTTGTAGGGGATAGTAGAGGGAAACCTCTTTGGGAGGTGGTCTTCTCAAAGAAAACTGCCAATATGCATAATATACTGTATGGTGGACAAGAAAATCTGGTCTGAATAATGGGGTCTCATCTATCTATCTATCTATCTATGTAATATCTATCTATCTATCTATCTCTATCTATCTATGTTATATCTATCTATCTATTATCTATCTCATATATATCTATCTATCTCATATCTATCTATCTATCTATCTATCTATCTGTCTCATACCTATCAATCACATCCATCAAATATCAGAGTATTATTAATTATTGTTTTATGGCTTATAAAAGTGTAAGGCAGTTATGGAAGCTTGTAAACTACATTTACGTTTGTGCAGAAGCAATTTTGTAAGACTGACTAAATATAAAACAGTTGGATAATATATCTATCTATAGAGCATAGATATTTAGAGAGACAGATACAAGATAGACAGATACAAGATAGATAGATAGATATAACATAGATAGATATAACATAGATAGATAGATAGATAGATAGATAGATAGATAGATAGATAGATAATAGATAGATAGATAGATAGATAGATAGATAGATAGATAGATTTTAATGCCAATAAAACTTTTACAACTTGTTAATTGAACACACTGCGGTCCAGCTCCTCTAGACACATCAGGTATTGAACCCTTGGCTATTTAACCCTTTGCTTCTTTTATAACATAGCAATAGACAAAAACACAATAACAAGCATCACAATCTCACTGATCTCTGCCCTGGGATCTGCCCGCTATGTCCACTGCATCTTATTTTCACATAGTAAATAACAGTCAATGCACATATGACTCTGTATAAATACATATCTATGTATAGACTCTAGATGTTTAGGGTCAGGGGATACTCACGGTTGCTGCGCGTAGGACCCAATGAGTCCATACAGTAGCAGAAGACACAGAGGTCCTAACCCCATGATGCTGCCTGGGGTATGTGCTGTTGCAGACATGGAGGGGGGTTTATAAAGGATTTTAGCCTGAGCTCTCTTTCCTTGACCCTATAGCCTTTTTAATAAGTAACTGAAGAGATTTAAGGTTTAAGGTAAGTAAACAATTGGCTGGGGGACAAATACAGGAATGCAAATTCAACACTGCCGGGAAATCACACAGCTTCAGCATAAAAGACCATTGCTCAATCCAGAGCAAAGTGAGAGGGAAGAAAAGAGCTGATTAAAGTGAAGCAATAGAACAAGGCAGCATGCTATTTACAATACAACTAATCACAACCCTGAAGCTATTGCCCCATCCCCCACAGATTCCAAGGAACTGAAGAACATGCTCCACAAGAAACCCCTAGGTAAATACCCCTCATAAAAGGATGGATACCTAAAGCATCTCTCATCTCCCTCCCTGTAGCATGTGTGAATACACAGAGACATAGAGGAGAGAGATCATTAAATGGAATAGAATGTCTCATGCACACGACTATATGTATTTTGCAGTCCGCAAAGCACAGATCCACAAAACATTCGGACGACGTCCGTGTGACATGTGTATTGCATCCATTGTAACAATGCCTATCCTTGTCCGCAAAACAGACAAGAATAGGACATGTTCTATCTTTTTTTGCGGAACAGACTTGCGGACATATGGAAACGGAATGCACGAGGAGTCATTTTCGTTTTTTTTTAAGTGAATGGTTCCGCATACGGGCCTAAAAAAATAACAGAACAGACATGGAAAAAAATATGTTTGTGTGTATGAGCCCTAAGGTCCATGCAAAAAACTGAAATACTTAGCATGAACCCATTTTTTTCCAGTACGCGAGTGTCAAATACTACCAGACAATGCAGAACACAAAGTGTCAGCCCCAAATTTCTGACAAATTTACAATTGTTTTTAAGTGGTGGCTGAATGAAACAGTGTTTTTATGTTGGGAACAAAAGAAGCACTTCAGTGCCTAGGGCCTGCGTCCCCTAGGCCCTGTAGAAAGTATGCCACTCAGTCAGGGGTTTATTTCTGTGTTGAGTATTTGGAACTAGGAAGAGCAGAGCAGATTAATATATAGTTTTATAGGAAAAGATGCAGCATAACCTGTAATATACTGATAGAATTCCCTGCTCATTCTACACTTAGGAGTCCAGTGGGCGGTCCTAATCAGTGATTGACAGCTATCTCTGTAGGCCATACAGGGAAGGCTGACAATTATTGAGTGAGACTCCTAAGCATAGAAACTTCCAAAATTTCTTCAATAAATTTCAAGTTATACGGAATCTATTCCCAATTATACAGGGAGTGCAGAATTATTAGGCAAGTTGTATTTTTGAGGATTAATTTTATTATTGAACAACAACCATGTTCTCAATGAACCCAAAAAACTCATTAATATCAAAGCTGAATATTTTTGGAAGTAGTTTTTAGTTTGTTTTTAGTTTTAGCTATTTTAGGAGGATATCTGTGTGTGCAGGTGACTATTACTGTGCATAATTATTAGGCAACTTAACAAAAAACAAATATATACCCATTTCAATTATTTATTTTTACCAGTGAAACCAATATAACATCTCAACATTCACAAATATACATTTCTGACATTCAAAAACAAAACAAAAACAAATCAGTGACCAATATAGCCACCTTTCTTTGCAAGGACACTCAAAAGCCTGCCATCCATGGATTCTGTCAGTGTTTTGATCTGTTCACCATCAACATTGCGTGCAGCAGCAACCACAGCCTCCCAGACACTGTTCAGAGAGGTGTACTGTTTTCCCTCCTTGTAAATCTCACATTTGATGACGGACCACAGGTTCTCAATGGGGTTCAGATCAGGTGAACAAGGAGGCCATGTCATTAGATTTTCTTCTTTTATACCCTTTCTTGCCAGCCACGCTGTGGAGTACTTGGACGCGTGTGATGGAGCATTGTCCTGCATGAAAATCATGTTTTTCTTGAAGGATGCAGACTTCTTCCTGTACCACTGCTTGAAGAAGGTGTCTTCCAGAAACTGGCAGTAGGACTGGGAGTTGAGCTTGACTTCATCCTCAACCCGAAAAGGCCTCACAAGCTCATCTTTGATGATACCAGCCCAAACCAGTACTCCACCTCCACCTTGCTGGCGTCTGAGTCGGACTGGAGCTCTCTGCCCTTTACCAATCCAGCCACGGGCCCATCCATCTGGCCCATCAAGACTCACTCTCATTTCATCAGTCCATAAAACCTTAGAAAAATCAGTCTTGAGATATTTCTTGGCCCAGTCTTGACGTTTCAGCTTGTGTGTCTTGTTCAGTGGTGGTCGTCTTTCAGCCTTTCTTACCTTGGCCATGTCTCTGAGTATTGCACACCTTGTGCTTTTGGGCACTCCAGTGATGTTGCAGCTCTGAAATATGGCCAAACTGGTGGCAAGTGGCATCTTGGCAGCTGCACACTTGACTTTTCTCAGTTCATGGGCAGTTATTTTGCGCCTTGGTTTTTCCACACGCTTCTTGCGACCCTGTTGACTATTTTGAATGAAATACTTGATTGTTCGATGATCACGCTTCAGAAGCTTTGCAATTTTAAGAGTGCTGCATCCCTCTGCAAGATATCTCACTATTTTTGACTTTTCTGAGCCTGTCAAGTCCTTCTTTTGACCCATTTTGCCAAAGGAAAGGAAGTTGCCTAATAATTATGCACACCTAATATAGGGTGTTGATGTCATTAGACCACACCCCTTCTCATTACAGAGATGCACATCACCTAATATGCTTAATTGGTAGTAGGCTTTCGAGCCTATACAGCTTGGAGTAAGACAACATGCATAAAGAGGATGATGTGGTCAAAATACTTATTTGCCTAATAATTCTGCACTCCCTGTACATCAATCTGCTCAGCTCCTCCTGCTCCATAACATACTGCCTGCAGATTAGATAGCATTTCGATGGTGACAGGCTCCCGTTAAACTTGCAGTTGACTTGAGACTTTTGTCTCAATAATACAAGCTGGTTTTACTCATTCAGATCTCTTGGTGCACTTTTTGAAGCAAAAGCCAGGAGTAGATCATAAACTGAGGACACTTATAAGGGACAGTATGAGTCTTCTCCAAGTTTAGAATACACTCCTGGCCTTGGCTTCAAAAACTGCATAAAGAAACCTAAACATGTAAACCAGCCTAAAGACCTGTGTTTCTATGTTATCTGGCAGAAACATGTGCCATGAAATGCACAATGTATACTTGGCCAGTTCAAACATACATATTTATGGAAAATCTTTAATAGTATTCCAATGAGGACAACCTCCTTTCGCAATGAAGCCCTACAGATCTTATCTGCTTGCTGGGAGTCTGGCTTCTGAAACCCTCATAAATCAGCTGTTATGTCCAGGTGAAGCTTTGAGACCCTGCACTTTTCTCCTGAAGCAACATGCCAGAGAAAATGTAGTAATAAATATGGTTGTAGTACACATGGTGCAACCCCAAGTGGGGAATCCATCAATGATGACCTAGACATAATCTACAGCAGATCTTCAGTTGACCTCCTAATTTATTATTATTTTGTACACTTAAATAGCACGGACATATTCCACAGCTTTATGCCTTCTAGTCAAATTAAGGAATTAAATGCAATGAATTTCAAAGAATTCTATACAGAAGGTCTTTGTCTATAAATGCCTCTAAATGTGGCATTCTCAAAATGGAAACTTCTGGAGTTTTACTGTACCTCCTTTCTATCTTTTATGGTTGGAGATCAGATTCCTAATAGTAGTGATGTATAAGGTGTTGGAAACCTGTCGACACAGGAGATGTTTTAACCTCCAGGACACCTATAATTGTAGACATGACCATTTACAGTATGTAAAAAGATGTTCATGTTTGCTAGCCTTACCAATGGTATCTCCAGTCATCGCTTCTCGATCTCATGGATATGACCACAATATGGATCCATACAAGTTCCATGAGGTAGTGATCTGTTATATGGCACTTACTGTATGCTACTCCTTGAAGGTTTCTGTATTTGTGAATGAAGTTTCTTTATGTCTAGACTATGGGAGGAAATCATAGCTGCTTCACCGGTTGTGTGGAGCTAAAATGCTGCTTTTTGTAAGCCTCCTTAACACAACTAATTGTGGATTTTTGCACTTTTACACTTTGCTACCACATTTCTGAAAAGTGGTCATGGCATGGTAGAACTTAGCAAGCCTCCCATGGCCCATAAAATGTACTATAATTTATGCCAGAAGTTGGAAATTCAATCATCAGACATGCAGAAAACAATTGATTTCTAATGAATGGAAGAACAAGGAAGTCAAACATCTCCAAAGAGATTACAACCACCAAGCATGTTTTTATTGAGCAATATTGCTAAACTCGCTTTCACCTTTCTGAAAGCTTTGAGAAGAGCCAAATCTCCACCCTGCTTATAGAACTAAACCCCCATGTTGTAACCACATATAATAAAGATGGCTTTGCATGTGCTTGGACTTCTCTGCTGAAGTCCATAGGAACCACTGAGCCAGCAGTGTTAAGCCAAACACATGCCTGGCTGACTCTCCACCTCCTTCCTGGTTGGATAGGATCGCAAAATGGCTAAAACAGGACCATGGTTTTCTTGAAAGTTGATAAGAGCAGTGTATACACTATCCATATAAATAATGACAATAAGGCCTGCATGGAAATGTAGGCTGTGTAGCAGGATAGAAGTATGCAGTGACCCGCAAAGTGGAACTGAACAACCAGTTCTTCTGACCAAGCTATTATTTTATAACCAGTTCAGAACTGACCATGGCAGGGACAATGAATGGTAGAGGGCCTTTAGGCTTGGGGAAGGACCAGAGCACATGTTCCTCCTGCTCTACTTATAATCTGGCCCTGGATTTGAGAATATTATCAATCTCATTAGTTTTTTTTGTGTGAAAAAGTAACTGTCCCCTTTTTACCCTTTTTTTTTTTAGCAATAATTGTAACCAAACTTTTCCAGATCCCAGAAACTCTTCCAAACTATCCAAACAACTTTTAACTCAAGGAATAGCCTGAACTAGCTCCTGCTGATAGATTTGCTCAACTAGTGTCTAAACACAAGTGGTCTAGGGGTCAGAGAAAAGCCAAGATCAGGTACTAAAACAAAAAAATGGAGGAAAGACAGCACTTGTGTTGTACAAAGGAAAAGGTGAAGTCTTTATTCCATAAATAGCAGTCCAGTAGATGCAAGACATTACACTATTTCCAGCATGCATGAAAAAGGATAATGTCTACCTGAAACTTTTGGACGAAATCTCATAAGGGTGCGCACCGAACCTCTTTATTTTTGGAACCAGGGTGCTGTATTTCTTTTACTTTTTTTGCAAGATCAGGTACTTGTAAGTAATCAAACACCAAGGGTTTCCAAGACTTTATAACTGATGACCTATCCTCAGGATAGGTCACCAGTATCAGATTGGTGGGTTCCAACACGTGGGACCCTCGCCGATCAAATGTTTGAGAAGGCACTTGTGCTCCGGTGAGCATCTTGGCTTTCTCTGTGCTCACCAAACACAGCACCATACATTGTATAGTGGCTGTGCTTGGTATTGCAGCTCAGCCCCGTTCACTTCTATGGAGCTGAGCTGCTCCTAGACCATGTGACCAATGAACGTGTCGTCACTAGCCTAGGGATAACTACAAAAAGGCTTTGGCGCTACTTCGGGTGCCATGCCTTCTTAAACAGCTGAACAGCTGAGGTCCCAGGTGTTTGACCCCCACCGATCAGATGCTGATGACCTATCAAGAGGATAGGTCATTAGTTATAAAGTCTCAGAAAACCCTGAGCTCCACCACCAGCGTTGGGGTTATTAACACCGTCATCTAAAGTGCTGGTCTTAATAATTGACCCCCATGGTGTTTCAATCAGTCTGAGGAGGATCTACCATAAACCATTGTGTTATGAATCAATACAGGAAAAGTATAGGTAATTTACCTATTCGATGGGAGAGCTATATTTTGGATGTGTTAATCCTGACAATGGTTTCTGGTAATGGTGACACAAGTCACATATTACTCCAATAAAAACGGCAAATAGGCCCTTATTTTTTTCCACTTATACATGCTACAAAAGGCTTTAGAACATATAACTGCACCACTGACCGGCAAATATATTTTTCTTTTGCCACCAATACATGACAAAAAGGGCTGTAATTTTTGCACTTCACCACACAACGGCTAATAAGCCCTTTTTTCCCACTAATACAACCCAAAAAATGCTTTAGAACATATAACTGCACCGCACAAGGGCAAATAAGACATAGAAATATTTCCTTGTAATAAACCCTGTTAATATCTGTATCAAACAGCACTTGCACCCTAATAAGAACGGTTTGCTGGAATTACAGATCTGTATAATGGCAATTTGGAGCCCCAATCAGTGCAGCAAGGTGTAATAGGATTGTTCCTATTACCCAGACTGTAACCTCCCCTACTGAACCCTGTTCTACACAAATGCTGTGGAATGATTCCTCCCTATCCTTTCCCTACACCTTGAATAATCTTTTCCTGCACTTGTAAATCTTTTTTCAGCACAATGAATTCTTTCCTAGCACTGTCCCTAGCGCCTGCTGACGTCTCTCCCTGCACTAAGTACACTGGAAAATGGCAGAATCCAAGATGGCTGAGGCTATTTATAGGGCTGTGAAATCACAGGGCGGGCTGGCTGGCTGTTGATTGGCTGCATGCATGGCATTATGGGTGATCCCGCCTTCCCAGAGTTCCTTTCTCCATGTCCTCACACGTGCAGCAGCCATTTTAGGAAGAAATGCGATTCGTTACCATGAAGAGTGAGGAGATTCGGATTCGGTGCGAATCTAATTTTTCCTGAAATTCGGATCGAATTCCACTTCGTCAACTTTGATTCGCTTATCTCTACTGCTGACCCATCAAGAACCGTTGCTGGGAAAAGAAGATCTTGGACCGGCTAGAACTGGAATTCACTACTTCAGGTAAGCCCTGTGGAAACGGAACACAGAAAAGGGGGGGGAAGAGCACCAGTGCCACAGCAGAACACCAAAACAATAAAACCACCGCAAACCTCCTCAATAACATGTAGTGACTGTGTCCCCATGAGTCCCCCAAGCTAAATGCTCTAGGGGGCCCCTTACATTTGTGTTTGCTGATACACCTGTCACTGTATTACAACTCCTTGCTAAGAAAAGTCATGAGAAGACCACAACCGTTCTCCTCACTTTTCTTATTCGTGTGACAAAAGTTGTCAATTTTTGTGCAAATTTGTCTCACAGCGCAGTGTGTATGCCCAAGAAATTGTGTACCCTCATTACCAAATGTGAGCCATTTTGCCTCATTTGTCAAACACACAATCTAACAGGAAAATAAGGCCCGTTGCCCATAGCAACCAATCAGAGCTCAGCTTTCATTTCTTGAGCAGCTGTGAGAAGATGAGAGCTGCACTGTAATTGGTTGCTATGAGGAATACAGCCTATGGGTTTTGAAAGCTAGGGCCAAGAGACAAAATGGAGGAGTTGCCCATAACAACCAGTGATATCCCATCTCTTGTTTGTCAGAGACCTAAATGTTGGATCCTTCAATCTTAAATAAATGGAGTTGAAATGTGGCGTTTTTTACCACCATGCAAACCAGTACAGATAATGTAGTAGATGTCACCTGCAGTCCTATGTAACACCACAGATGACACAGTGGTAACTCTGAGTACAGATAATCTAGCATACATTACCTGCAGTCCCATGTAACACCACATATAACACAGTAATATTGCTTTAAGGACCGATAATGTAGTAGATGTCATCTGCAGTTCTATGTAACACTGCTGAAAACACAGTGATAACTCTCTGAGTACAGATAATGTAGTAGATGTCACCTGCAGTCCTATGTAACACCACATATAACACAGTGTTAACTCTCTAAGTGCAGATAATGTAGTAGATGTCTCCTGAAGTCCTATGTAACACCACATATAACACAGTGATAACTCTCTTCGGACAGATAATGCAGTAGATATCACCTGCAGTCCATGATGTAGGCTGCACACCTCTTCCATAGGGTGGCCAGACGTCCGGTTTTAGGCCGGACAGTCCGGTTTTTAGACTCCTGGTCCTCCGTCCGGCTCAAGACCAGGACGGACGCCCAGAAGTCCTCCTTTTTTGCGGTTATTGGCGACTCCGTGGTGAGGGGCACTTTAAATCACTCACAGTCTATGTCACATGATCCGGATCATTGTCAAAAGCGCAGAGCGCTCAGCGTACTGACGTCACACGCAGCGCTGCCCTGCAGATTCGCGCCAGTCACTTCAGGCACAGCGGGAAGGGAAGTGGAAGACAGCTTCTGAGGAGCGCTGCCACTGCCAGCCGAATGCGAGCGCAGCTGCGCAGGTAGTAGTCGTAGTATCTTACTGGCGAACACTGTGCTGTTGCTGTGGCCAGGCCGTGGAGGGAATGGAAATGGATTGCTGAAACTGAAAGGGGGGAAGTCTGCTGTGAAACTTCAAGTTGAAAGGGGGGAAAGACATGGGTGGCAGAGGACACATTTCCTGAAACCATATAACCTTACCAAATAGATAATTAAAAACACGAGACAATTCAGTGTGGAATAAATAGGCCGTGTTGCTTTATTTGGGGTTTTACCAAGTTATCATACCAATTTAGCAAAAATACTGAATTAATAAATATCAATAAATAATCCAACCATAAAATATAAATAATTGAATAAATACTTAAATCTCATTAACTTTATGGACCATTAAGTCCACCCAGCACGAGCTGGGTGACCGATCACCCCACAAGCCGATGCCTAACAGGCATGGCCCCCCCCAAACAAGCAACACAGACCAACTTCTATAATACTTTGCAGCCCTAAACTGAAAATATCCAGACCAATATCTGATAAGTGTAAATTATCAGATCTGAACAACCCTGGGACAAAACCTTCTAAATCAATGTGACGGTAACTCTGACCCCCAATTGATAGCATGAACTTAAATAACGCTCTATTAACTCTCTTCCTTATCTTTTCTAGCTTCCGTTGTTCTGCACCAGCCCAAACCATCCTTTGAACAATTTCGGAGAAAACCAAGAATGCATCAGGAAATATGCCTTATATTAAGGCTAAGTCCTGCTTCATCCTTGATAATAAATCTACCGTCTTGACTCTCCCAACGTCATTGCCACCTAAATGAATGACAATGACGTTAGGCAAAGGCCACTTTGAACATAACTTCTGCATTACAGTAAGCAAGTCATTCCATTGTAAACCCCATACACCAAACCATAAAACTAAACATTTTTTAACATCAAAAGAGAGATTTTCAGTGTACTGCCTCTTCAAAGCTCTCTTCCGAGCCCAATAAATAAAAGAATGTCCCACTAACCAAATAACCATACGGGAACCTGTAAAAGAAAACATTTTTAAAACGATAATAACTGTGGTCTAACATATATTCTAAACCTATTAGAAGCCCATCTACCAATTCTTTTTATGACTGCATCTTCAAGACCAAAATTTGCAGCCTCGGTGGCAGCCCTGATACGGAATGAATGCGAGGACAGATGCAAATGATCCATCTTGATTGCCTTCAAGCATTTCTTAAAAATGGAATTAAATTGAAATTTTGTCAATGGACTGTGATCTTCATGGATTAAGAAGGCCCCATTAACTTTCGGCCGGACTTCCAACCATGAAGACACTGCACTAACTGGACAAAGCGGAGAATTGAACCATTTGTTTACTGTGATTATCTGACCACGACCCATTTGATCGGTTTTCGACTTACTAATTCTAACTCTAACATTCTCTTGACCCAACGATACATCAGAAGAGAGCAGACTCGGATCCGCTCTTTTTGAGTCAGCCACTAACTCACCTATCCTAAAAGCTCCAAAAAAGGCTAAAATAAACGCAGTTTTAAATAATGATGATTCAAACAGATTTTTTGTAACAGTACTTAGCACATCAACTAGTTTTAATAGAAGGCTTAAAGATACTGGACATCGCTTATCCTTTTTTTGATTGCTCCTCTTTACACCCCTCAAGACCTGCTTAATAATAAAAGAATTCGCTAAGCATGGCTGACCGTACAACTTCTGGAAAAAGGAAACACCCGCAACTGTCTTTAAAATGTGAGAAAAGGAGCAATCTTTCTCTAACATAAATGAAATGAAGGCTAAACCTTCATTCTCAGTGTTGATATTCAAAGTCCCACCTTCACTTTGAATAAAAGAAAGCCACCTATTCCATGCGGATGAATAAGCATCCCATGTTCTAGGTGCCAGTGACCTTTGGAGATTTTTAATTATTAGACCAGAACTAAATCCCACAGATGCTCCGGGCACGGGACTCCTTCCAAGTCTGCTTCTGGCACGAGCTCCCGGAATCTTTTCCACTGAAATCGAGATAATGCATCTGCAATGTCATTCTTTTTACCTGGAATGTATCTAGCCTTCAGCCAAATATTAAACTTCATACAGCATAATACTAAGTGTCTCAATAAACGAACCGTTCTCTCACACTTTGATGATAACGTATTTACCGCGAAAACAACCCCTTGATTATCCGTGAACAAAAGAATCCGCCTATTACTAAAGTATGAAACCCCAGATAACAATAGCTACAACAACCAGGAATAACTCCAATAAAACTAAATTAGATACAAACTTATTTACAATCCAAGACTCGGGCCATACCCCAGCGCTCCATTTATTATTCCAAAAAGCCCCAAAACCTACACTACCAGCTGCATCTGTAAACAATTGTAACGCATCCGAATCCATAAATTCTTCCTGAAAACAAATTATACCATTAAATTTCTTCAAAAATTCTAACCACAACAATAAGTCGTCTTTTAAAGGTCTAGATAACCTGATGTGTGCCTTAGGAGACTTTAAACCTCTTGTGGCAAAGTATAACCGCTTTGAAAATACTCTCCCCCATAGGAATGATCCTACAAGCAAAGTTTAAAGAACCCAAAAGAGACTGAAGCTCCCTCAACGTACATTTATTTTTTGCCAATAACCTTGAAATACACAATCTAAGATCGAGCAACTTCTTCTCAGGCAAACAAAATTCCATCCTGATGCTGTCCAACTCAATACCCAAAAATTCTAAACAACAGCACGGGTATATGGTCTTTTCTTGAGCTATTGGAATGCCAAATTTTGAACACATGCTTAAAAACCCCTGCAATAACTGCTCGCAACACACCGAATCAGCAAAACCTAGAAACAAATCCCAGGTCTTGACAGGCGCTGCTCCTTGAAGGGTGCTTCTCTGGAACTGACAGCTGGGCACCTGTGCGCTGTCACTTTTAGGGTCCATTCATACGTCCGTTGTTTCTTTCCTGATCTGTTCCGTTTTTTACGGAACAGATCTGGACCAGATCTGTACCCATTCATTTTCAATGGGTCCTGAAAAAAAATCAGACATTGAGCTGTCCGATTTTTTTCAGGACCCATTGAAAATCAATGGGTACAGATCTGGTCCAGATCTGTTCTGCAAAAAACAGAACAGATCAGGAAAGAAAACAACGGACGTGTGAATGGACCCTTATCCTCATAGATTCCCGCTCAAAAATGACAGCTGCCAATCAGCTGTCCAGCATTTTCCCGCTTCAGAAACAGCTGGCCAATCCTGACAGCTATTCCAAGCGTCCCGTTTCCAGGCAGATCACTAGGGGAACCAGCCCAAACCGGATTCCTGTTAGGAAAACCCTAAAATTGAAATAAAAGGAAGGGGGGGAGAGAAATCCTACAAGACAACTCATTAACCAAAACTCCTAAGATTGAATAAAATAACACCAGTGCCCCTGCCACCATGTGTCCCCCAAGCTATACGCTCTGGGGGGGCCCCTTCAGTCTGTTAATGGTTACTGAAGGGGTTAATTATAGCTACTGTGGGAGCTAAGGGGGGAATAAATAACTGCACTGAAGAGGGGACTGAAAGGGGTTAATAAATACTGTGACTGGGGGACTGCTGAAAAGGGGGAATAACTACTGTGAAGGTCTTTCAGCAGTACCCCTTTCACAGTATTAATTAACCCCAGCAGTCCCCCCTTCACTGAATGAGGGCATGGCTTTGTGGAAGTGGGCATGGCTTATCGATTTGGGGGCGTGGTCGTTGAGGTCCGGCTTTCTGGAGTGATGCCAGTGGCCACCCTACTCTTCCAGCCTGCCTGCAGTGTTGACTCTACCCCGACACAGGCAGCGCGCCGTATGATGACACCGTAGTGAAGACACGCACATGATGACATCATCATGCGGCACAGCGCATACACCAGGACAGAGTAACTCAGTATGTAGGCCTGTAACCTACACCATGGGAGGTGCCCGTGGTGGGAACACTGGCATGGATCCACAGTATTCACGTTGAATGCCCAGTGAATACTGAAGTTCATTCACAGACAGGCTTTTTTTCTGCTGGACGCTATGGACGGCAGAAGAAAACATCCTGTTTTTATGGACTTCCATGAATCTAAGGATGGTTGTCAACTAGGGTTGCCACTAAAAATGAGCGAATTTCTCAAAAATTCGATTTGGTCGGTTCGCCATATTTTCTGAAAAGATTCTATTCGATCCATATTTATTTGTGGCGAATCGCATTAAAAAACAGCTATTTCCTGGCTGCAGAGAGCCTGTATAGTGGTGTAGAACACTGTGCCTTGCAGTAACACGCATAGGGAGTCTGCTGTGGTAGTGAAATAATACTGTGAGTGAGTATGACATGCAGATGACAGGCGTCGCTCATAGAATCACTGCACACTTCACTTATTTGGGCAGTTACGGGTCCAAAACTGACCAAATAACTCAAGTGTGAACTCAGCCTTACAGGACAATGTTAGGACGCTTATACAATTAGAGCCCCCCTGAGAGTGGAGAGGGTGTCCCAGCAGTAAATTTGTGTTGACGTCACTGACTATTTTGCCCTTTCTCTGATCCGTCAGAACAATAACCCCCCAAAAAAAGGATCCTGTCTGTTGAGTATCTGCCTGCACTCGATCAGCATTTGGTCAGTAATCCATCAGTATTGCTAAAGCCCAAAAAAAACTTGAGTGGATCCAAACAGAGATTACACGTGAATGGAATATTTGCATGTCTTCTGTGTTTTGTACCCACTTCTGCTTTTGGCTCCCAAATCATAAGCCAATTCTGATGGGACCATACAAGCCTTACAGCTGCTACACAGACAAGATCCATTGTGCGTCTCATTTTCCCTTCCTTCTGACAGATCAGAAGAAGGGTCAAATAAATGATGATGTCAACCAGGCCAAAAAGGCAAAAGAGTGTCCCAGTCATGAAGTGTGGAGGGTGGGAACAGCATAAGAAGTCCACAGAGTGGCCCAGTGACATTAGTGTTAAGGTGGCAGCAGCATGAGGAGACCACAGAGTAGTGATGTGGCAGCAGCATGAGGAGACCATAGAGTGGCCCAAAGACATAGTGCTGATGTAGCAGCAGCATGAGGAGACCACAGAGTGGCCCATTGACATAGTGTTGAGGTAACAGCAGCATGAGGAGACCACAGAGCAGTGATGTGACAGCAGCATGAGGAGACCACAGAGTGGCCCAAAGACATAGTGCTGATGTAGCAGCAGCATGAGGAGACCACAGAGTGGCCCATTGACATAGTGTTGAGGTAGCAGCAGCATGAGGAGACCACAGAGTGGTGAGGTGGCATCAGCATGAGGAGAACACAGAGTGGCACAGTGAGAGAATGGGGAGATGGGGGGCAATACCAGTACCAGCTAAAGATAGTGGCTGGCAGTAGGAGCACCTGGCATCAGATGTGGCATCAGGTGGGTGGCAGCATCAGAATAGTAGCTGAAGAAGGTA
The DNA here is from genome assembly GCF_905171765.1 of Bufo bufo. NCBI lineage: Eukaryota > Metazoa > Chordata > Amphibia > Anura > Bufonidae > Bufo > Bufo bufo. Next base: position 795,542,405 of record NC_053389.1, on the reverse strand, counting down.
GCCAGAAGAGACAGGCCTATTTTGTCATAGTGTAGGTGTGGCACTATGGATGATCTAGTCTGATGCATCAGGCACTGGTGTTTGAAAATCCTGGCTGATCCACGTCTCATTTATCTTCACAAAAGGTCAGTTTCTCTATATTTTGGGTGGATAGGCAAGTTGTCCTTGGGGTAACTATGACCCCCGCCGCACTAAACACCCGCTTTGATGCCACACTGCTGGCCGGGCAGGAAAGCTTGTCCAGGGCAAACTCAGCCAGTTGCGGCCACAAATCGAGTTTGGCTGCCAAGTAGTCCAGGGAATCTTCAATGTGGGGTGGCAGGGTGCACTCCAAGTATGCCACAACCTGCTGGTTCAGGTTCTGCTCTATGTCTACCTGCTGCTGGTGAGCAAGGCCGGTTCTAGGTGAAATGGGGCCCTGGCGCGAAAAATAATAAGGCCCCCCCTCCCAGGACACTTGCTGACCTCGTCTTCTCCTTCCAGACCTTCAGACCACCATTTTGTCGCCATTTTCCATCTCTGCAGTTTGACAACAAAAAAAATTCTTAGTTTACTACTTTTCCATCATCCTTCCATCTTCTGGATAAATCATCCTACTACCCCCAATCCAGCCAGAGCGAGGCCCCCACCAGCACGAGTCCTCGCAAAAAAAAAAAAAAAGGCTCGGGACCGGCCAGTGTCGGGTGGTGGGCTTGGGGGCCCCTAAGGACTCGGGGGCCTGGGGGCAATTGCCCCCCTTTCCTGTATGGAAGCTCAGGCCCTGCTGGTGAGTAGTTTCTTCAGTAGGTGGGTGAAGAAAACTGCTCATCAGCGACTCTAGACTTAAGTTGCTGCTGATGGAGCTGGTACTGCTCCTGCCTCCTCCTAGCAGCCATGGCAGTGGAACGTAAGAGCAAAGGGTAGACCTGCGTGATTATGGGCGATGGCGCACATAGGCAGCGGCCAACTGACTACATAGGATGTCTCGATAGTAGTTCAGTTTGTCCTCCCTCTCAGCGGCCCCCCATTTTAGACCGGTAGCAAGGATCTAACATGGTGGAAAGCCAGTAGTCATCCCTCTGGCGAATAGTGACAATTTGGCTGTCACTACGCATGCAAGTGAGCATGCATCAGCCATTTGCACAAGTGACTCAGAGGGACTCCCTGACTCAATCTCCACTGCATACTGCCACAGTGTGTCTGGGTCTTATCCCTCCTCTTCCTTATCGCCCTGTAGCTCCTCTGGCTGCTCCTGCTCCACCTGCTCCTCCTCTCCTGTCTCCTGTGTAGAAAAACCATCCATTTCTCTACACATTGCTTGTGCTCAAATGTCCACCTCCTCTAGTTCAGCCCCCACAGGGCTCATGTGGCTGTGAGATATAGTCGCCACGTCTCCTGTCCCCTGGCCAGCCAGATTTAGCAGCATCTGTTCCAGGGCATAAAACAGTGGAATGATGTTGTACATCATGTAGTCCTGATGACTGACAAAAAAAGTGGCCTCCTTAAAGAGCACGAGTAAACGGCAGTTGTCACGCATGAGCTGCCACTGGCTAACATCGAAATTACACAGGAGAGTATGTCACGGCTGAGGATGGGGAAAACCCTCAGCCGTGCGATGACGAAGATGTTAGTTGCTGCAAGGCCAGGACAGAGATCAGGGAGCAGGTCACCTCCTATCATATCACTAACTCTGACCCTGACTCCTAGCTGTATGAGCCGACCCTGATGGTGGGAGGGCTCATACTCCGGAACCTTGAAGTCCCTACTAGCCCTCAGGGTGGCCCTCAACTAGGAGTAGGGTAAGATGACCTGTTCCTCCTAGGCACGGAGGAACAGGAGTCTCACAGGCCAGGCTACAATAAAGGGGAAACATAAACAACTTATGGCAATGGCAGGTAAATGCAACAAGTATAGCACCTACCTGCCACAGACACAAAGCCTGGAACCCATGCAGAAGCGCTGCTGTCCAAAGAACACACACGGACACAGCACACACCACACATCACACAGGAACCATAGGACCATAGGACCATAAGCTGCAATAAACAAGCATACCAAAAACACACCTTCATAACATCATGTGTAACATAAACTTAACATCACATAACAACATTTATGACCACAAGTGTGGCCCTCACTGGCAGATGGTATAAGGGACCAGGAGGGTGCCTCCAGCTTACAAACAAGGCTGGAGTACCCCTCAGACATCAGGTCTCAACTGAGGCTATAAAGCCCAAAGTGGCCACACCCACACAGACACACCCAGTGTTCACACACACAGAAGGGAATTAACCCTTCTCACACCAGGGAAGGGAAGACAGCCACTAAAAGGAGAAAGTGCACACATAACTAAAACCCTGTGCACACCAGACATACAAAAGACACACCTAACAAAGATAGGTTGCCAGGTGCAACCGCATGCACATTGCAGCCGGTGCAAGGATTTTTGCCGCCCTAGGCAAGATAAAAATTGGCGCCCTCCCCCCCCCCCCCCACGGCTTCACTGAGATCTGTGGATGCCGCACTGTTATGGGAGGATCTGTGGATGATGCACTGTTATGGGAGGATCTGTGGATGACGCACTGTTATGGGAGGGGATCTGTGGATGACGCACTGTTATGGGAGGGGATCTGTGGATGACGCGTTGTTATGGGAAGATCTGTGGATGACGGACACTGTTATGGGGGGATCTGTGGATGACGCACTGTTATGGGGGGATCTGTGGATGACGCACTGTTATGGGGGGGATCTGTGGATGACGCATTGTTATGGGAGGGGATCTGTGGATGACGCACTGTTATGGGAGGGGATCTGTGGATGACGCACTGTTATGGGAGGGGATCTGTGGATGACGCACTGTTATGGGAGGATCTGTGGATGACGCACTGTTATGGGAGGATCTGTGGATGACGCACTGTTATAGGAGGATCTGTGGATGACACTTATGTCATCCACAGATCCCCATAAGTGTTATCTACAGATCCCCCATCAGATGCATCAGTGTGGAGGGAGGAGGCAAAGACACTCATGGTGGGGCCCGTTGCAGTGATTCTACTCTAATACACCGGGCCCCGCCGCAGCTGTTAAGTACATTCAATCTGAATGGGTCCGCAATTACTGTACTTACTGTAGTACCTTATGTATAGCATTAAGATGGCGCAGACCGGCAGCTCCCTCCTCATGCGCCGCCTGCCTGCTTATCTCACTTTATGAATGAACAGGCAGACGGGCAGGCGGCGCATGAGAAGGGAACTGCGGCAGGCGGCGCATGACCGAGGGAGCTGACGGTCAGCGCCATCTTAATGCTATACATAAGGTACTACAGTAAATACAGTACAGTAATTGCAGACCCATTCGGATTGAATGCACTTAACAGCTGCGGGGCTCGGTGTATTAGAGTAGAGTCACTGCACCGGGCCCCGCCATGAGTGTCCCCGCCTCCTCCCTCCACACTGATACTTCGCTGGCCGCGCTGTGCAGCATAGCGGCCAGCGAAGTATCCGCAATCCGCTTTATAAGACGCACGGCCATTTTCCCCCCACTTTTGGGGGGGAAAAAAGTGTGTCTTATAAGGCAAAAAATACAGTAAATAATAAACATATTGCATTGTCTACTGACTACTTACCAGTCCAGGACAATAAGTTGAGCTGGTCTCTCGTCTCTGGCTGCAGTCTGGCTCTGGGGACTGGTCCTGGAGACAAACACACGGTAGTAAGTACACCATTCACTGTGACCATTGTCGCCCTGGGGTCCGTCCTGGGGAAGAAGAAAGCAGCTGCACCTGTCCTGCACTCCAATCCAGGTAGGATGGTCTGGAGCCCACTTCTGTTCTGTCCCAGAACTAGGAGAATGCAATTTAGGCACTGCCGCCGCTGGTTCCTCACTGGGGATCGGGGGAGGCAAATTGCTGGTGGTGGGACTGCTGGACCGTGGTTGGCTGCTCGGCTGCTGCTCAGTGTGTGGCCTGAATCGCTCCACCCCTCTTTCTCTGCGTCACGTGACGTGCTCAAGGTGGGAGGGGTCAGGGGGTTCAGTCCAGATCAAGATCATTCAGGGAGGGCGGCAGAGCTCCGCCTCCGCTCCACCCTCAGCAGCCCAGCAGCCACAGCCAGCCAGGTAAGCTAGCACAGCAGCAGACGACGCAGTTAGTCACTCAGTGACGACAGCAGAGCAGTCAGCACTGAGCAGCGCCGGCGGCCGGAGATTCTTAGAGCGGCAAAGCGCTCAGCCTCAGCCGCTCAGGCAGCGCAGCGCAGCATGAGAGGCGCCGCCGGCCTGCCGCCTGAACCTATATTATAACCAACGTTTTTTTTTTGTTTTTTTTTTAAACCGCAACGGGCGCCCCCTGCTAAATGGCGTCCTAGGCGACTGCCTAGTTCGCCTTACTGGTGGCGCCGGCCCTGATTGCAGCAAGCTGCCCAGCACCAGCTCAGGTTGCTAAACTGCCACATACATTATGTTGCCAGCGGCAACCACAGGTGAGGCAACATACTACAGCCCTCAACCTGTGATTGACAACAAGACAAGACCGCAGGCAACTGCATGCGGTTCCAGGAGTCACGGCCATGAACATGGTCGTGACACTCCCACCCCTCAAAGCCTCCCCACCAAAAAAAAAGGAAAAATAGAGAGGGACCCATACAAGAGGATAGGAGAAGGGGAATCAGTGTCATAATATGCGCGTCTCCCCAGGACTGCTGCCGGCCCCTGGAGCAACACACAGGAACCAGGAGCCGACTGCCAGGCTCCGGAGCAACACACAGGAACCGGAGACCAGCAAAGAAACAGCCCGGGGAGAGCGCACTAACACTGCGTCCACTCTCCACTCACGTCCCCACTCCAGTCACTGCCAGCAGACACTCCCAACCAGCACGCAGCCGGAACACAAACAGAATGCTGCCAGCAGACGACCAGAGATAGGAACATGAAGAGGGACGAGGGATCACCAACACGGAAGGTAAGGTGGCGGGGAATAAGCCACCAACCGCGCCGTTAACGGTGATCCCCAAAACGCTCTCCCTCCGGAGAACGCGCATGCAGGCCAAATGCAGATGGCGCTGCATGCTGCACCCTCTTTCGAAGGTGTGCAACCGCACACCAAACAAACAACAGTGCAGAAATAAAGCTAAGAGGACGCCAAGACAGACAACGGTGAAGGAATGGCGGGGAAAAGCCACTCACCGCGCCGTCAGCGGCGAAATCCCCAAAACGCTCTCCCTCCGGAGAACGCGCATGCACCCCACAAACGTATGGCGATGCATGCTGCACCCTCTTTCGAAGGTAAACGTCACGTGAGGAGCCATTGTGGTCATACACAAATGTTGCTATGAGATGTTAAGTTTATGTTTATGTGGTGTCTGTTATTATTGCAGCTATGGTTCTGGGTTCCTGTGTGTTTATGTGTGCTGTGTCCTTTTTATGTCTGTGTGTGGACTTCAGCACTTGTGTCCAGGGATCCAGTCAGTGTGTCTGTGGCAGGTAGGGGTGGAAGTCTTTCACTCTCCTGCCATATCCATAGTCTGTTTATGTTTATATCCCCTTGCAGCTCAGCCAGTTTTAGACTCCTGTTTCTCCGCATCCAGGAGGAACAGGTGGTCTACCCAGCTCCTAGTTCAGGGATCGGCGGAGGGTGAGTAGGGATCCGAGGTTCCTGAGAATGAGCCCTCCTACCTTCAAGGTCGGCTCATGCAGCTAGGAGTCAGGGTCAGATTAGGGATGCGATAGGAGGTGACCTGCTCCCTAATTCTGTGGTCCTGGCAGAGCAGCCACTTACATCTCCTGGCATCGCACAGCTGAGGGTTTCCCCCATCCTCAGCCGTGACAGAGTACCTTTGTCCACCTGTATCATCAAGAAATCGTTTATGGTCTTTCTCTGTTCATATAATCGGTCCAACATATGGAGAGTGGAATTCCAACGAGTGGAATCGTCGCATATCAGCCTATGTTGGGGGATGCCGTTCTGCTGCTGCTCAAGGAGGGTGTGCTTTGCGGTGTACGAGTGGCTGAAGTGCATGCAAAGTTTCCTGGCCATTTCAGGATGTCTTGCAGATGGGCGGAAAACTTCAGGAACCGCTTTACAATCAGAAAAAACAAGTGCACCTTTCAGGGCGCATGGCTCAGCCCTCCTTGACGCAGCACCGACACCATGTTCTTCCCGTTGTCGGTCACCATGATTCAGTTTTTGAGTTGTCGAGGAGAAAGCCAGAATTCGATTTCTTGATAAAGGACATGGAGCAGTTCCTCCTCTGTGTGACTCTGTTCGCCCAGGCAAGCTAGGTGCAGAACAGCGTGACAATGCCGTGCCCTGCACATGTGGTATGCGGTGGGACATTGTGAATTGTCCCTGCAGTGGAGGCTGAGGACACGGTGGAAGGTGAGGAGGCAGAGGCGGACATTGTCGCAGGACCCAACGGCGTGAGAACGTGAAGGCAGAATCGGCTTCACCTGAAAAAGTTGCTGGTGTGGCTGGGCAGGAACCACATTTACCCAGTGGGCCGGAAAGGACATATATTGTCCTTGACCGTAGTTACAGCTCCACACGTCGGCACTGCCGTGCACTTTAGCAGACACCGACAGGCTCAAGGACTGGCCCACCTTCTGTTCTACATATTAGTGAATGGCTGGTACTGCCTTTTTGGCAAAGAAATGACGGCTTGGGACTCTCCATCTCGGCTCGGCACAAGCCATCAGTTCTCTGAAAGGTCACTTGGAAAGGAGCACATTTAGCATCTGCGCTGTTGGATGAGTGCACGCATACTGTTGTCTTTTGGCAATCGCTTTGGTGTTCGATTGCTGACGGAATGACTGCCTAGGAGGAGGAGGAGCAGTAGCATTTAGAACCAGCAGATGATGGGAAGGCCAGATGACTCCTTTCGGCTGAGGTGTTGAAGCCTTGACTGCATGAAATTGGGTGCGAGCCACTGGGTGATGCAGCGGTTGCTGCGGCAGGCTGGACCACCACATCGGAGCCATGGTTCTCTTAGGCCACTTTATGGTGACACTGCATGTGTTGACGCAGGGTGGTGGTGCCAACATTGGCACCCTGCCCACGCTTTACTTTCTGCCCACAAATTCTGCAAATGGCCATGTTTACCTCCTCCGGCGGACTAACAAAGAATTGCCACACCGCCGACTATGGGATTTTCCCCCCAACACTCTGTACTGACTGCCTGCTACCACTGCCTCCATAAACCTCTGCACCACTACTTCCTGGGCAGGTAGTCTCCTGCGAAGCGGTCGGTTTACCCCGGGCACGTTTGACTCACGACCTCCCACTGCTGCAACCCTGCTGACTCCCGGCCACGCTACCACCTTACTGGCTCAGCCGTTGCCTCACACGCAAGCTGACACCCTCTTCTCCCAATGATGATGAAGTCCCTTCTTCACTTGGCTCCCAAGTGCGATCGGCTTCATCATCATCCACAATGGTCTGCACGTCACTGATGTTCCCCTCAATGGTCTCAGGGCCAGGAGCCTGACCACTCGTAACATCAGCTCCCACACGACTATCATCATCACTACTTGCCCACCTACGGGAGGAAGCGGCGGATGTTGCCTCCATATCCTGGCTGGGCAGTAGCTGCTGACGGTCCTCTAGTAGCTCCTCCTCGCTGAAAAGTAGAGCGGAGCCTATGGCATTTAATACTTCTCTAGCAGAGGAAACAGAAAAGGACAAAGGCAGGTTGAGGACAGGTGAGGGCCTGCTCCCGGGCCATGCTAACTAAGCGTTGTGTCTGAAGAACCCACCGACTCTTGGCTGGGGGTGTCTGATGTCACTTGCAACGAAGTAGAAGACCGAGTCAATCATTCAAGCACCGCTGGGTTGCTGGTCAAGACACAACCGCTAGATAACATCGGAAGCTCAGCCCTCTCACTGCGCCTCCTGCTGCCACTTCCACCTCTTCTTCTGCTGCCTGCTCCAGAAACATTTTGGCCACTGCCCGTTCCCTTTGAAGGGCCTGTCACTCGTCTTTCTGACATACAGTACTGTTAGATAAAATAATTAAATTAAAAGGAAATTAATATACCCCAAAAAGTAGAACAATGTAACTTGACCGCAGAGCGGCAATTAAAACGTACTTGTTTTTTTCAATAATACCCAAAAAAGGCTGTAGTACAATGTAACTGCACCGCAGAATGGCAAATAAGATGTACTTTTTTTTACACTTATGCAGCCCAAAAAAGGCTGTAGTACAAAGTAACTGCACCACAGAACGACAAAAAGACGTACTTTTTTTTACACTTATACGCCCCAAAAAAGGCTGTAGTACAAAGTAACTGCATCGCAGAACGGCAAATAATACATACTTTTTTTTACACTTATACACCCCCAAAAAAGCTGTAAAACAAATTAACTGCACCGCAGAACGACAAGTAAGATGTACTTTTTTTTTTACACTTATACACCCCAAACAAGGCTGTTGTAAAAAGTAACTGCACCGCACAACATAAAATAAGACGTACTTTTTTTTACACTTATCCACCCCAAAAAAGGCTGTAGTACAAAGTAACTGCACCGCAGAACGGCAAACAAGACGTACTTAACAGACTATTAAAACATTCCTAAAAAGTGTGTAGTACAATGTAACTGCATGCCAGAATGGCAAAGAAGACGCACTTTTTTTTACACTTATATACCCCGCAAAAACTTGTAGAACAAAGTAACTGCAATGCAGAACGGCAAATAAGATGTACTGTTTTTTTACACTTATACACCCCAAAAAAGGCTGTAGTAAAAAGTAACTGCACCACAGAACGGCTAATAGTAATAAGGCGTACTTTTTTTTACACTTATACACCCTAAAAAAGGCTGTAGTACAAAGTGACTGCACCACAGAACGGCAAATAAGACATACTTTTTTTTACACTTGTACACCCCAAAAAAGGCTGTGGTACAATGTAACTGCATCGCAGAATGGCAAATACACACTTTTTAGACTATTAAAGCACCCTAAAAAAAGTGTGTAGTACAATGTAACTGCACCGCAGAACGTCAAATATTACACACTTTTCTTTACACTAATACACCCCAAAAGTAACTGTAGAACAATTTTAATGCACCGCAGAACAGTTAATATGACGTACGTACAGTCAGGTCTATAAATATTGGGACATCAACACAATTCTAACATTTTTGGCTCTATACAACCACCACAATAGTTTTGAAATAAAACAAACAAGATGTGCTTTAACTGCAGACTGTCAGCTTTAATTTGAGGGTAATTACATCCAAATCAGGTGAACGGTGTAGGAATTACAACAGTTTGCATATGTGCCTCCCACTTGTTAAGGGACCAAAAGTAATGGGACAGAATAATAATCATAAATCAAACTTTCACTTTTTAATACTTGGTTGAAAATCCTTTGCAGTCAATTACAACCTTAAGTCTGGAACACATAGACATTACCAAACGCTGGATTTCATCCCTGGTGATGCTCTGCCAGGCCTCTACTACAACTGTCTTCAGTTCCTGCTTGTTCTTGGGGCATTTTCCCTTCAGTTTTGTCTTCAGCAAGTGAAATGCATGCTCAATCGGATTCAGGTCAGGTGATTTACTTGGCCATTGCATAACATTCCACTTCTTTCCCTTAAAAAACTCGTTGGTTGCTTTTGCAGTATGGTTTGGGTTATTGCCCATCTGCACTGTGAAGTGCTGTCTAATGAGTTCTGAAGCATTTGGGTGAATATGAGCAGATAATATTGCCCGAAACACTTCAGAATTCATCCTGCTGCTTTTGTCAGCAGTCGATCATCAATAAATACAAGAGAACCAGTTCCATTAGCAGCTATACATGCCCACGTCATGACACTACCACCACCATGCTTCACTGATGAGGTGGTATGCTTAGGATCATGAGCAGTTCCTTTCCTTCTCCATACTCTTCTCTTCCCATCACTCTGGTACAAGTTGATCTTGGTCTCATCTGTCCATAGGATGTTGTTTTAGAACTGTGAAGGCTTTTTTAGATGTCGTTTGGCAAACTCTAATCTGGCCTTCCTGTTTTTGAGGCTCACCAATGGTTTACATCTTGTGGTAAACCCTCTGTATTCACTCTGGTGAAGTCTTCTCTTGATTGTTGACTTTGACACACATACACCTACCTTCTGGAGAGTGTTCATGATCTGGCCAACTGTTGTCAAGGGTGTTTTCTTCGGTCATCCACCACAGTTGTTTTCCGTGGTCTTCCGCGTCTTTTGGTGTTGCTGAGCTCACCAGTGCGTTCCTTCTTTTTAAGAATGTTCCAAACAGTTGTTTTGGCCAGGCCTAATGTTTTTTCTATCTCTCTGATGGGTTTGTTTTGTTTTTTTCAGCCTAATGATGGCTTGCTTCACTGATAGTGACAGCTCTTTGGATCTCATTTTGAGAGTTGACAGCAACAGATTCCAAATGCAAATATCACACTTGAAATGAACTCTGGACCTTTTATCTGCTCATTGTAATTGGGATAATGAGGGAATAACACACACCTGGCCATGGAACAGCTGAGAAGCCAATTGTCCCATTATTTTTGGTCCCTTAACAAGTGGGAGGCACATATGAAAACTGTTGTAATTCCTACATCGTTCACCTGATTTGGATGTAAATACCCTCAAATTAAAGCTGACAGTCTCATTTCAAATCCATTGTGGTGGTGTATAGAGCCAAAAATGTTAGAATTGTGTCGATGTCCCAATATTTATGGGCCTGACTGTATGTGTTTATTTTTTTTATTTGGCACCCTGCAGTTTAGTCAACTTGAGAGGGAGAAAGGAGCATTATGGGGGCATCTACTGCGGGGACAATATAAGTCAACTTTATTCTGGCACAGACTATGGGGGCACTATATAGGGGAATTTTTATTCTGGCACAGATAGGGTTGTTTCGAAGTATTGCAATACTTGATACCATTTGATACCACGCGAAAAAAATAAAACACCAAAAAAGCAGGGTGCATTCTGCATAATCAAACAGTCCGATCCTATTTTTGGGGGGACAAGGTGACTAAAAAATGGCGAATCGCACAGTTTTTATTTTTGTTTTTTCTGTTATTGCGTTCACCGCATAGGAGATATTTTTTTATATTTTAATAGTTCGCACTTTTTAGGGAGTGGCGATATGTAATATGTTTATTTATTTATTGTTTATATATATTTTATATTTAAAATTGGGAAAGGGGATGATTTAAACTTAATATTTTAATGTTTGTTTTTTTTATAATTTTTTCTTTTTACTTTTTATTTAATAACTATTTCCCCCTTAGGGGCTAGAACCTGGGATCTTTTCATCCCTTGTCCTATTCACCCTAATAGAGCTCTATTAGGGTGAATAGGACTTCACACTCTCCCTGCTGCCCTGTGCATAGTACACACAGCAGCAGGGAGATTACCATGGCAGCCAGGGCTTCAGTAGCGTCCTGGCGGCCATGGTAACCGATCGGAGCACCAGGATTACACTGCTGGGGCTCCGATCAGAAGCTGCCACTGCACCTCCAATGAGGAGGAGGGGAGGGTACCCTGTGGCCACTGGGGGGGTTGAGGGGGGCGCACTGCTCCACCAATCTTTTTAGTACTGGTGGAAGGAAGGGGGCGCACTATGCCATCAATGAAGATAAGTAACCTTTTAATACAAATACAGGAGGCTGGTGTGCAGCGTCCCACTACGTGTGTGTGGGCACTGCTTAAAAGCACTTTTTACCTTATCTAAAGCACTAGGTTGTAATGTATGATTTTGTATGTATGTATCTTCAAAATCCCTGTTACCAGGCAGATTAGGGGAAATTCATACATCCCACCACTAGATGGGGATAAAGTTCAGGTCCTATATATATACCTAGGTCAGGCCTAGTTGGGCAGTCCAGATCCTAGTTGGAAAGATGTAGTCAGAGGAGAGAGCAGATCTGAGTAGTTCAGATAAGATTAGTGGGGGGAAAGGTAGAGTGGAGACTTCATGACACATATTAGTGAGTGGAGCCAACTTCGCTAGTAGGTGATACTCAGATGTGAGGCGCAGAAGGGCGTTTTCCTTCTGTGGCCGGACTATAGACTTGCATCCCTGACCAGTAGGAGAGAGTTTGCCTCCCTAGAAAAGAAACAAGCTTTCCTAAGGAATCATCGGTGATAAGAGCCATTTATTGAGGGCCACAGGCCTTTGCATGGTGGAGGTTTTATAGCTTCAGGCAGCCACACCAAACTTCTGAGAGACAGTTGAGTTTTCCTGTCTAAATATTCAGCTTGTAGGGAAAGACAAGGAATAGGATCCCACACATCTAAAGGAACCAGGTACACCTAACCCACTGCTCCAAAACTAGAAACCTGAAAAGCCTAGAAACAGTGGATTTGCAAAATTAACTCTGTACCATCAAGAGACTGCATATTTGTACTGCTGCAACCAAAGACATCCAAAGTAAAAGTTGTGAGTTGCATTTCACCACTGTCTACTTCATTATTACCACTTATGGTTGTACCACCATTAACGGTACTGGCGTCACGACAATAACCATCAAGGGACTCAGCCGCAACAAGCACCCTAAGCACCCCTAACATCTAGGGCACCTCAACCACCATCTTGGCTGATGCTTCCCTACCACAGAGCGTGCCCCGGAGGATTTCGTGCTGTCCACCTCAAAACTGTGCTGCCAGCCCAGGGAGGCTATCTGCTAACCGTGAGTAAACTGATGAACTGTGTGTTATATTATTTGGCCCCTCATCGGTCCACCGTGCACCTCACGTGTTGCCCCTGCGACTGGCTGGCTGCATAACTTTTACTGGCGTCACGAACAGGATATTAACCCTTGCGCCATATTTGAGAGACTGTCGCATGTGAATAAGCCCCTTTTATTTGCTTGAGAGACTTTTGCTTATTGTGCGCTGTTTTGGGGTTCAGAAATGTTCAAACTGATTGCAAAGTATATGGAAGTGCTATACTAGTCCCCAGCATCAAAATCGCAGTGTAAAAAGTGAGAAAATCCAACATTTGTGTGTCACTATAACTGCTTGCTGTCAGTGAATAGACTGTTACTGTGCAATTAAATATGGCTGCCGGAGCTCCGATTTGAAAAATAATACTGCGTCATCACTGTGTACAAGTTGGCGACACCCCCTGAAGTGCGGGAAAATATTGTGCCACCCATTTATGCAAAATTGTCTGTTCAATGCCCATCCTACCTGTACTGTGTGGGTTCTGAGAGGCCAGCTCTGTATGCAAGGTAGCACCACCCTATGGAACTATGTGTGGCCTAACAATGTGCCTACCTATTAACAGTTGGGACGAAAGCGCAGACACCGATACAGTCCCCTATGAACATCTTTATAACCAAAAGACGGCTCCAGTCACCAAACAACCAAACCCAATTGGGGTACTGACCGATATTGTGCCAAAGGTCCGACTCGCTGAGACCGCCCCCTCGTGTGGTGGATAATGGTTGCGCCGCTCCTGTCATTCAAACAGACCTGGGAGGCGGGCCTAGAACTTTGGAAGAGCGTGACGTGCGTGCGCACGCTGGAAGCAGAAGCGCCGATTGCTGCAGAGAGAGAAGTAAAGTTCCGGAGCAGCATGTCTGAGAAACAAGAGCGCTCTGTATCTGAAAATGATTCCGGACGGAAACCGGTCACGGCTCCGACTTGGACCCCCACAGAAATGACTCCGGAGCTGCAGGTTCGTGTGAAAGAGTTCTGGGACGGTCACTGGAGGGAGCGTAGTGGAGACCGTGGCCCTGAGTCTGCAAGAGATAGTACAGGTCAGGAGGCACCCGCGACACCGCGACCCCAGCCTCTAAAAATAACCAAAAGGTCCGGTCAGTCTGAAGATGTTCCCACCATAGCGTGGCCCACTATGTAACATACCGCGCTTTGGGCAAAGTTGTCTGCAGAAATAAAGTCTGCCAGGCTGCCGCACAATCATGCCTGCAAGCATTATAATGAGGGACTTACCCGCAGACTGTTGGAGGCACCGGTAAAGGATTTCCCTGTACCAGTACGCAAACTGGGCCAAGTACTGGATTTTTGTAAACAGAGGGGATTCGGATTCATCCGCGATTTGTCAACGGATCGTGAGTATTATGTTAACCGCCGGTCCGTAAAAAGAAAGGAACTTCCCCCTTCGCTACATAGCTTATATATTGGAGAAGTGGTTGAGTTCACCCCTGCTGAGGGTACACGTGGGCCCTATGCCACTGCAGTCCGTAGGCCAGGACAACCTACAGAGCCCCTGGAACCTACTCAAGACTTTTAATCTGAGGAAGAGTCAGAAAAGAAACTTCCTACTGCCCCTGTGCGGCCTGATGCTAAGTATATACCGCCCAGTTCCACCCAGAATCAATATGCTACTGGGTTTGCAGGAACTAACATCCTTTGGCAACCCGCCATTGTCACCAGAGATCCTGACACCAAACCCAAACCCCAAAGGGAAAGGGTTAGGAGAAAAAGGCCCGAGCCTCAAAACCTCACTGCAGCTACAGAGGACTGTGCTATGCCATTACAACAACTGGCTGTACAGCAATGTCAGGGATTTGCTATCCCCACTATGGAGAGCAGCCGCCTGCTGGTTCTTCAACACAGAGAGCAACTGAGAGTCCAAATCCGGTGACCCGGAGTGACCCTACTGTTGGGCTGGCTTAGAACTGCCCCCAATCTTTGAAAAGGTGAAGCAGGAACTTGGTCTGCCATTTACACCTAAGCAGAGAGGGATCAGGGCCGACGCTACCATAAGGCAGACCAAGCGGCTGCCTTAGGGCGCGCCCTGCGCAGGGCGGAAAAATTAATGAATGCTTTTTTTTTTTTTTGCACTTGACTTACTTGAACCCGCCGCGCCCGCCCTGCGTGTGCCGGCCGGCGGCCGCGGCGCTCGTCTGGTCTAGTCAGGGACTCAGGAGTCAGGGCAACAGATAATACCACCCACCCGCCCTCCCCGGCCTGCGGTGTGCGGCTGTGCTGTGTCTGTGTGCCGGGCCGCCCGGCCGTCGTAGTCAGGGCAACAGTTACATAGCTAGGCAGAGATAGATGATCATAGATGATAGATAGATAGATAGATAGATAGATAGATAGATAGATAGATAGATAGATAGATTCATTGGCTCAGGCAGCGCGCCTCTCTGGCTGCCACAAGTGACAAGTCACCTGCACAGGGGGGGGGGTGAGTAGACACAGGCAGCCGCGGCCCGCGCACGCCAAGAAATTGAATCAGAATTATCAGATTAATCTGATTAGATCATCTAATCAGATTAATCTGATAATTCTGATTCAATTTCTTGGCGGGCGTGGGCCGCAGCTGCCGTCTGACTCTGCTGAATATATTATGTCTGAGTGACTGAATGAATTCTGATCTAAATTAGATCCCACGCACCGCAAACAACCACAAACAGTCCATTTGCACAAGGTTGGATACCAAGCTAGCCATGTCCCGTTTCTTGTCCTAACTGACGTCATTGAAGGTCTCTTCCTCCACCCAGCCACGTACAACACCAAGGGACCCCGAAAGGTGACAACAAGCCCCCTGAGACGCCTGCTGTGGTTGGTCTTCCACCTCCTAAAAGCCACCTTCCTCCTCTGACTCCTCTTCTTCAGACTCCTCTCTCTGCGTTGCCGCAGGTCCAGCAATCGACGACGACAAGGCTGCTTCTGGTGGTGATGGTGACCACAACTCTTCCTCTTCATGCTCATTTATGGCGTGATCCAGCACTCTTCGCAGGGCACGCTCCAGAAAAACGCATATGGGATGAGGTCGATGATGTTGCCTTGGGTTTGACTGACCAGGTTTGTCACCTCCGCAAAAGGACGCATGACCCTACAGCCATTGTGCATGAGCGTTCAGTAACGCGGCCAAAAAATACCCAGCTCCGCAGAGGCTGTCCTCTTTTTTTTTTGTATTAAAAAAAATCTGTTCTTACCAGTTTAATCTCTGTTTTGTCCCCTATCAGGGGCCGGTGTGGTGTATGGAATAGATTTTAGGAACCAGGAGATGGAAAAGATGCTTGGTCGGTCCTCTTACTTTCAATTTGGGGCACTGCGCGTGCGCCGTGCAATGTACTGTGCTACCCTATATGAGTGGTATGTTAAGTAGTACTATTCCTATCAGTTTAATCCCTGTTACGTCCCCTATCAGGGGCCGGTGTATGGAATAGATTTTAGAAACCGGGAGATGGAAAAAGATGCTTGGTCGGTCCTCTTACTTCCAATTTGGGGCACTGCGCGTGCGCCGTGCAATGTACTATGCAATCCCAATATGCGTGGTATGTTAAGTAGTACTATTCCTATCAGTTTAATCCCTGTTACGTCCTCTATCAGGGGACGTGTATGGAATAGAGTTTAGACAACCGCAAAGAGTTGTCAATAGTTGATACACTCATGACATAAATTTTATTCCTCTATGTGTCAATCTTGGTGTTGTGAGGACTGTGCTTGTGCGCACGTTTGGCAGATTGCAGGCGATGGCGGTTTTTCAAAGCCTATGGTCCTGCTGAGGTAGTTCAGTGACAGTTAAATGACCCAGAAAACAATGATTCTGCAGTGTGGGCCCATTGTTGGCCTAGTAGGCTTTAATGATCACCTTAGATGATCACAAAGAAAATTAATGTTTTTTCTATGCAAAATTATCCAGCCGATCGCTTTTGGTCTGTTCACAATGAAGCAACGACCTTATCTCATCTGGGGTGTGCCAACATTGCCATTGCCAACACACTCATAGAGGTGATCGCTTCATTGTGATACGCAAGCCCCTTCACCACAACAAGGTAACGATCACGAAGGGGAATTGACACTTGTATGTGCCTTTTTTTTGTTCTTTTTTTGCAGCCACAGTGCAGCACCAGAGGCCAGAAAAATTAGGCATGTACACATGCCTGAAAAATTAGGTATTGTTGCAGCCGCTGCTGTAGCAGCGGTCGGAAAAATTGATGTTTTCCAGGCAGAAAGTGTACTAAAACATTGCGGCTTGAACCCTAGTTGGTGGGGGAGAAGTCACGCAAGTCATCCGGCATGCAGAGATTAAATACAGCAGCGTGGGGACCATTTTTAGCCAAAGGCAGCTCATCTCATCGGGCCTTTTTTAGTCAAATGTATCGCCCACTGTCAGTCCCTTCGGGATCCATGCTTCATTCATCTTAATAAAGGTGAGGTAATCTAGACTTTTTTGACCTAGGCGACTTCTCTTCTCAGTGACAATACCTCCTGCTGCACTAAAGGTCCTTTCTGACAGGACACTTGAAGCGGGGCAGGCCAGAAGTTCTATCGCAAATTGGCATAGCTCAGGCCACAGGTCAAGCCTGCACACCCAGTAGTCAAGGGGTTCATCGCTCCTCAGAGTGTCGATATCAGCAGTTAAGGCGAGGTAGTCTGCTACCTGTCGGTCGAGTCATTCTCTGAGGGTGGACCCCGAAGGGCTGTGGCGATGCGTAGGACTTAAAAAGCTCTGCATGTCCTCCATCAACAACACGTCTGTAAAGCGCCCTGTCCTTGCCGGCGTGGTCGTGGTAGGAGGAGATTACTTTCACCTCTTCCCCTGTTAGATTCCTGTTGTGCTGTAACATCACCCTTGTACGCTGTGTAAAGCTGGGTTCACACGAGCGTGTCCGGGTTAGTTCCGGATGCGTCCCGGTGTGTTGTGGCAAACCCGCGCGAGTAGGAATGCAATTGCAGTCAGTTTTGACTGCGATTGCGTTCCGATGTTCAGTTTTTATCGCGCGGGTGCAATGTGTTTTGCACGCGCGTGATAAAAAACCGACTGTGGTACCCAGACCCGAACTTCTTCACAGAAGTTCAGGTTTGGGATCGGGGTTGTGTAGATGTTATTATTTTCCCTTATAACATGGTTATAAGGGAAAATAATAGCATTCTGAAAACAGAATGCTTAGTACAAGGTCAATTGAGGGTTAAAAATAATTAAAAAAAATTAACTCACCTTCTCCTCTTGTTCGCGTAGTTCTCCCGGTCTTTAGTTCTTTAAAAGATACACTATGGGCTAAAGGACCTTTGGTGACGTCGGATCACATGCTCCAATCACATGGTCCATCACCGCGGTTTCGCCGCTGAATATCTGAAAAGTGCACCATGGCCGTGTAGGAACGCCTGAAATGGCTACACACCTTCTTGGCCTGCTTGAGGACGTCCTGTAAGCCTGGGTACTTAAGCGTTGTACGATCAGATTCAACACATGTGCCATGCGCTGCACATGTGTCAACTTGCCCAAATTCAATGCCGCCAACAAATTGCTTCCGTTGAAATATAGAGTTCGGACCGCGCATATCATCAAGGTCAGTATGCAAACAATTTTTCATTCTTCCTTCTCCCTTTTGACAGAGAACCCAGGGCTGCAAATACCCTATTTATATGGATATCCTGCAACTAATAAAAGTTTAAAATAGTGTAAGTCCGTATGATTAGGTGACCTGCACTGCACAGATTATACTTACACAGCGCTATGTCAACCAAGGCGTGTATATAATCACTCCGTAGCTTGCTGTTCTTATTTAGGCGGAGATCCACGTTCTCATGCAATACCGCAGGATCTGCACACGGACTTAATTCAGGTATACCCCAGGTGAATCTGCTGTTTTTCGATTTCTTTTCCTAGAGGTTCTGTGAATAAAAGTGGCTTCTGCAATAGTGAAGCTCCGTTGGTGTTTGATTAAAAAAAAAATTATTTGCACATACTCACAAACACGCTCTTTAAAATTGGCATTTAAAAATCCCAGCGTCTTAAACTTTTGCCCGACCCGGGTTTCACTTCTTGAGCTTCGTCAGGGGAAGCTCAAGGAGCGAAACCCGGGTCGGGCAAAAGTTTAAGACGCTGGGATTTTTAAATGCCAATTTTAAAGAGCGTGTTTGTGAGTATGTGCAAATAAAAAAATTTTTAATCAAACACCAACGGAGCTTCACTATTGCAGAAGCCACTTTTATTCACAGAACCTCTAGGAAAAGAAATCGAAAAACAGCAGATTCACCTGGGGTATTCCTGAATTAAGTCCGTGTGCAGATCCTGCGGTATTGCATGAGAACGTGGATTTCCGCCTAAATAAGAACAGCAAGCTACGGAGTGATTATATACACGCCTTGGTTGACATAGCGCTGTGTAAGTATAATCTGTGCAGTGCAGGTCACCTAATCATACGGACTTACACTATTTTAAACTTTTATTAGTTGCAGGATATCCATATAAATAGGGTATTTGCAGCCCTTGGTTCTCTGTCAAAAGGGAGAAGGAAGAAAGAAAAATTGTTTGCATACTGGCCTTGATGATATGCGCGGTCCGAACTCTATATTTTTACCTGTTTAAACGTGATTGATCCCACAACACTTTTCGGACCTGCAGCACAGCATTGTTGCGGACTGGTGATTAATTTCTTTTAAATTGCTTCCGTTGTCACACACCACTTTGCCGATCTCCAGTTGGTGCGGAGTCAGCCACTGATCCACCTGTGCGTTCAGGGCGGACAGGAGTGCTGGTCCAGTGTGACTCTCTGCTTTCAGGCAAGTCAACCCCAAGACGGCGTGACACTGTCATATCCAGGATGTGGAATAGCCCCTGAGGGGGCTGGGGGGGTGCAGTTGATGTGGAGCAAGACGCAGCAGCAGAAGAGGACTCAGCCGAGGAGGTTAGCGAAGAGGATGGAGTAGGAGGAGTAGAGGAGGTGGCAGTAGGCCTGCCTGCAAGTCGTGGCATTGTCACCAACTCCTCTGCAGAGCCACGCATTCCATGCTTGGCAGCCATCAGCAGGTTTACCCAATGCGCAGTGTACGTGATATACCTGCCCTGACCGTGCTTTGCAGACCAGGTATCAGTGGTCAGATGGACACTTGCCCCAACACTGTGTGCCAGACATGCCATGACTTCCTTTTCCACAATAGAGTACAGGTGTGGGATTGCCTTTTGTGAAAAGATATTTCGGCCAGGTACCTTCCACTGCGGTGTCCCAATAGCTACAAATTTTTTTAAGGCCTCAGACTCCACCAGCTTGTATGGTAAAAGCTGGCGCGCTAAGAGTTCCGACAAGCCAGCTGTCAGATGCCGGGCAAGGGGGTGACTCTGTGACATTGGCTTCTTACGCTCAAACATTTCCTTGACAGACACTTGACTGTGGGCAGATGAGCAGGAACTGCTGAAAGTGAGAGACGGAGTGGCGGATGTTTGAGAGGGGGCAAGGAGGACAGCAGTGGTTGATGTGGCTGAAGATGTCTTTTTTTTTCCGATTAGTTGTACTATGCGTGCAAGCTACTGTGACACCAAATATGAGTGGTGCAACTGGGCACTGGCAGTAGTTGGCACAGTACACACTGTAGGAGTGACACACACGCTTGCAGGCAACTAACTGCAATTATATTACAGTCAAAAAAGTTTATTTATTTTTTAAATGTAATCTACTGTGACAACAGATATGAGTGGCACTGGTGGCACTGTGCACTGGCAGTAGTTGGCACAGTACACGCTGTAGGCCTGACACACACGCTTGCAGGCAACTAACTGCAATTATATTACAGTCAAAAAAGTATATATTTTTTTTTAATGTAATCTACTGTAATACCAGATATGAGTGGTGGCACCGTGCACTGGCAGTAGTTGGCACAGTACACGCTGTAGGCCTGACATACACACTTGCAGGCAACTAACTGCAATTATATTACAGTCAAAAAAGTTTTTTTTTTTTTTTTTAATATAATCTACTGTGACACCAGATATGAGTGGTGGCACTGTCCACTGGCAGTAGTTGGCACAGTACACGCTGTGGGCCTGACACACACGCTGGCAGGCAACTGCAATTAGATTATAGAGAAGAAAAAGAAAAAAAGCAGACTGATGTACTAGCCCTAAAAAAAGCTTTTTGGGGTGCTCTCAGGACGCTGTCCTTACAGCAGATCAGATAAGTCTTTCAGGACTGGAGTGGACACTGAATACACTGGCCTAGCTATCGATTTCCCTATTAAATCAGCAGCAGCTGCACTGTCCCTCCTCTCACTTAGGCCTCATGCACACAGACGTTTTTTTTTGCGGTCCGCAAAACGGATTTCCGTTGTTCCGTGATCCGTGACCGTTTTTTCGTCCGTGGGTCTTCCTTGATTTTTGGAGGATCCACGGACATGAAAAAAAAGTCGTTTTGGTGTCCGCCTGGCCGTGCGGAGCCAAACGGATCCGTCCTGACTTACAATGCAAGTCAATAGGGATGGATCCGTTTGACGTTGACACAATATGGTGCAATTGCAAACGGATCCGTCCCCCATTGACTTTCAATGTAAAGTCAGGAGTCCCTATTATACCATCGGATCTGAGTTTTCTCCAATCCGATGGTATATTTTAACTTGAAGCGTCCCCATCACCATGGGAATGCCTCTATGTTAGAATATACCATCGGATTTGAGTTAGATCGTGAAACTCAGATCCGACAGTATATTCTAACACAGAGGCGTTCCCATGGTGATGGGGACGCTTCAGGTTAGAATATACATTAAAAGTCTCAGATGGTAGTAGAAAACAAGGGGCAAAATGCCCTAGCAGGTCACGTGGGTCACTTATAAAGGTATTTCATTCTTAGTAAGCAGCATGCATATAGGAACAATATACACAGTATTATACAATAAAGTGCTTGTGCAAGTAAACATATACCATTGGTATGTCAATCATATTACAACTACATCAATCACAGTACAATAGTGTTATAACATCATACCAGCCACGTGTCCTGCGCCCCGTTATGGGGGCACTATGGTGACATTGTTCTACTGGGAGCACATATAAGGTATTTTTTGTAATGGCACACATTATGGAGCCATTTGTACTGGTATGCAATGGGGGCATTTTTTTGTACTGTCACAAAATGGGGGCATTTTTTTGTACTGGCACACATTATGGGGACATAATTTTGTACTGGCACACATTATAAAGGGCATTTACAGTTGCAAGAAAAAGTATGTAAACCCTTTGGAATTATATGGATTTCTGCACAAATTGGTCATAAAAGGTGATCTGATCTTCATCTAAATCACAATAATAGACAATCACAGTCTGCTTAAACTATTAACACACAAATAATTAAATGTTACCATGTTTTTATTGCACACACCATGTAAACATTCACAGTGCAGGTGGAAAAAGTATGTGAACCCCTAGACTAATGACATCTCCAATAGCTAATTGGAGTGAGGTGTCAGCCAACTGGAGTCCAATCAATGAGATGAGATTGAAACATAGAAACATAGAAACATAGAATGTGTCGGCAGATAAGAACCATTTGGCCCATCTAGTCTGCCCAATATACTGAATACTATGGATAGCCCCCGGCCCTATCTTATATGAAGGATGGCCTTATGCCTATCCCATGCATGCTTAAACCCCTTCACTGTATTTGCAGCTACCACTTCTGCAGGAAGGCTATTCCATGCATCCACTACTCTCTCAGTAAAGTAATACTTCCTTATATTACTTTTAAACCTTTGCCCCTCTAATTTAAAACTGTGTCCTCTTGTGGTAGTTTTTCTTCTTTTAAATATGCTCTCTTCCTTTACCGAGTTGATTCCCTTTATGTATTTAAAAGTTTCTATCATATCCCCTCTGTCTCTTCTTTCTTCCAAGCTATACATATTAAGGTCCTGAAGGTGTTGGTTACAGCTGCCCTGCCCTATAAAAAACACACACCAGTTCTGGGTTTGCTTTTCACAAGAAGCATTGCCTGATGTGAATGATGCTTTACATAAAATAGCTCTCAGAAGACCTACGATTAAGAATTGTTGACTTGCATAAAGCTGGAAAGGGTTATAAAAGTATCTTCAAAAGCCTTGCTGTTCATCAGTCCACGGTAAGACAAATTGTCTATAAATGGAGAAAGTTCAGCACTGCTGCTACTCTCCCTAGGAGTGGCCGTCCTGTAAAGATGACTGCAAGAGCACATCGCAGACTGCTCAATGAGGTTAAGAAGAATCCTACAGTGTCAGCTAAAGACTTACAAAAGTCTCTGGCATATCCTAACATCCCTGTTAGCGAATCTACGATACGTAAAACACTAAACAAGAATGGATTTCATGGGAGGATACCACAGAGGAAGCCACTGCTGTCCAAAAAAAAGATTGCTGCACGTTTACAGTTTGCACAAGAGCACCTGGATGTTCCACAGCAGTACTGGCAAAATATTCTGTGGACAGATGAAACCAAAGTTGAGTTGTTTGGAAGAAACACACAACACTATGTGTGGAGAAAAAGAGGCACAGCACACCAACATCAAAACCTCATCCCAACTGTGAAGTATGGTGGTGGGTGCATCATGGTTTGGGGCTGCTTTTCTGCATCAGGGCCTGGACGGATTGCTATCATCGAAGGAAAAATGAATTCCCAAGTTTATCAAGACATTTTGCAGGAGAACTTAAGGCCATCTGTCCACCAGCTGAAGCTCAACAGAAGATGGTTGTTGCAACAGGACAACAACCCAAAGCATAGAAATAAATCAACAACAGAATGGCTTAAACAGAAGAAAATACACCTTCTGGAGTGGCCCAGTCAGGATCCTGACCTCAACTCGATTGAGATGCTGTGGCATGAGCTCAAGAAAGCGATTCACACCAGACATCCCAAGAATATTGCTGAACCGAAATAGTTCTGTAAAGAGGAATGGTCAAGAATTACTCCTGACCGTTGTGCACGTCTGATCTGCAACTACAGGAAACGTTTGGTTGAAGTTATTGCTGCCAAAGGAGTGAATGTTTACATGGTGTGTTCAATAAAAACATGGTAACATTTAATTATTCGTGTGTTATTAGTTTAAGCCAGTGCTTCTCAAATAGTGGGGCGCGCCCCCCAGGGGGGGCACCAGGCTCCGTAAAGGGGGGCTCGTTCAGGACCGGCCTTTGGGGTGTGCGAATTTCTTCTGTATAATGCCGGAAGGCAGGCCGGGCGGCCGGCGCGTCCCTCAGTGATGTCACGTGTCTGCGCCGCCTGCTTTATGAATGAAGCAGGCTGCGCAGACAAGTGACGTCACTGAGGGACGCGCCGGCCGCCCGGCCTGCCTTCCGGCATTATACAGAAGAAATTCGGATATACGGTACTATTAGGAGTGAGGGGGGCATGTTTAATAACTTTAAACGGCGGCGGCGGGCACACGGAATCTGTGGATGGCACAGTTAAGGGGTGGGGGTCTGTGGATGGCACTGTTATGGGCTGGGGGGGCACTGTGGATGGCACTGTTATGGGGTGGGGGGGCACTGTGGATGGCACTGTTATGGGGTGGGGGGTCTGTGGATGGCACATATATAACAGTGCCAGCCACAGATCCCCCTGTAACAGTGCCAGCCACAGATCCCCCCATAAGTGTCCGTCATCCACAGATCCCCCCATAAGTGTCCGTCATCCACAGATCCCCCCATAAGTGTCCGTCATCCACAGATCCCCCATAAGTGTCCGTCATCCACAGATCCCCCCATAAGTGTCCGTCATCCACAGATCCCCCCATAAGTGTCCGTCATCCACAGATCCCCCCATAAGTGTCCGTCATCCACAGATCCCCCCCATAAGTGTCCGTCATCCACAGATCCCCCCATAAGTGTCCGTCATCCACAGATCCCCCCATAAGTGTCTGTCATCCACAGATCCCCCCATAAGTGTCCGTCATCCACAGATCCCCCCATAAGTGTCCGTCATCCACAGATCCCCCCATAAGTGTCTGTCATCCACAGATCCCCCCATAAGTGTCCGTCATCCACAGATCCCCCCATAAGTGTCCGTCATCCACAGATCCCCCCATAAGTGTCTGTCCGATCCACATTTCTTTCTTTTTTTATTCTCTTATACGTTAATAAGGATACAGTGTTATGCAGAGGTGTACTTATAACAATTTTATAGACAAATGATACTATTTACAGTCGCACGGGGGCGCAAAATGTTTTCTTCTTCCTAGGGGGGGATGACAGAAAATAATTGAGAAGCACTGGTTTAAGCAGACTGTGATTGTCTATTGTTGTGACTTAGATGAAAATCAGATCACATTTTATGACCAATTTGTGCAGAAATCCATATCATTCCAAAGGGTTCACATACTTTTTCTTGCAACTGTATATGCTGTTTCTTTTTCTGAAGTATAGTATTGGGGAGCAGAGCGGGCACAGTACTGGGGGTGACAGGATGGGGTGTTCAGAAGGTGGGGAGGATGATGGAAAAGTAGGTAACTAACATGTCTGTCAATCTCTGCATAGAGGAGACGCGGCTGAAAGAAATCATCATGGTGGCCTGGTCTGAAAGGAGAAGATGAGTAAAGAGAATATCTGCATCTGAGGAGACATCACTGGAAGGTAAGAGGTAAGGGGGCGCTGTATTACCTTGTATGTTCTGTAGTGCTGTATATAATATCAGGCAGCAGAAAGGCTAGGTGCACCCCTGGTCCAGAAGATCTCTTTTTTTCCTGCGTTCTCTGAACATTCCAAGAGATTTCGTAAGTATAATTTACATTGATTATTAGACAATTATTCAAGTATCAGATATCTTATTGTTGGGCCTATTGCATATGTCCGTAAGCTCTGAGTCATATGAATGATAATACAGCACAATAGAATGGCTGTATAGGCCCATACTTTACCACTGTACCTCCAATTACATACAGAGATATATTCTGTGGGATTCATACAGAGTGTGCTGTTTCAAACCATAGTATATTATGGAGATATTCAATCCCTACTAGATACATTGCTTCAATTGGACTTCACAAGATTTTCTTAAGCAATGGCCATTTATAGGTTAATGATATATTTATACGGTATACAATATTAGTTACTGGCATAGACTCAAGGATTAGGGGACATAAATCTAGCTGACCAGTTGCCTAATATTTACTTGTTGCTCAGTTATCTAGAGATAGCCCAGACAAACATGCATGGGGCATTCTTATTTAATCTACAACTGATAAGCCATTTACATGGAAATGAAACAGAAAAGCACAATGAGACCTTAGACCATCACTTACTGAGATTTTCACCACCTTCTTTTTTGTCCCTGCTTTTCATCATCAGATCATTCTCCTCCCCTATCATTTTCTTGTAGCATTATTGCCATCTGAAAACTATCCTCAAAAAGTCTACTATGGTTTCCAGTAGGATCCTGAAGGACACTTAGTTGTAACGAAGTGAAGAAAAAGGATCGGCACTCGCGTTGAATTTTCCAATGTGATTTATTCAGTCACTTAGTGATGCGCTTCAGCACATACTCGTGCTTTCTTCAGACTATATAATACGATCCTATCATTGCATCTTATATACATCCAACAAACAAAAAACTGAACTGACGTCATATATTAGGCTCCTCCCACATGGGGGCCGATACAGATTAAATAATAGTAGATACATGGAACATAGAAATGAATGTAGAGCGGTAGAAATTCAGATCCGCTGTAAGTAAAACATAAATTGAGATATAAGTATTATATACAGTTGCAAGAAAAAGTATGTGAACCCTTTGAAATTATATGGATTTCTGCACAAATTGGTCATAAAATGTGATCTGATCTTCATCTAAGTCACAACAATAGTCAATCACAGTCTGCTTAAACTAATAACACACAAAGAATTAAATGTTACCATGTTTTTATTGAACACACCATGTAAACATTCACAGTGCAGGTGGAAAAAGTCTGTGAACCCATAGACTAATGACATCTCAAAGAGCTAATTGGAGTGAGGTGTCAGCCAACTGGAGTCCAATCAATGAGATGAGATTGGAGGTGTTGGTTACAGCTGCCCTGCCCTATAAAAAACACACACCAGTTCTGGGTTTGCTTTTCACAAGAATCAGTGCCTGATGTGAATGATGCCTCACACAAAAGAGCTCTCGGAAGACCTACGATTAAGATAATTGTTGACTTGCATAAAGCTGGAAAGGGTTATAAAAGTATCTCCAAAAGCCTTGCTCTTCATCAGTCCACGGTAAGACAAATTGTCTATAAATGGAGAAAGTTCAGCAGTGCTGCTACTCTCCCTAGGAGTGGCCGTCCTGTAAAGATGACTGCAAGAGCACAGCGCAGACTGCTCAATGAGGTGAAGAAGAATCCTAGAGTGTCAGCTAAAGACTTACAAAAGTCTCTGGCATATGCTAACATCCCTGTTAGCGAATCTGCGATACGTAAAACACTAAACAAGAATGGATTTCATGGGAGGATACCACAGAGGAAGCCACTGCTGTCCAAAAAAACATTGCTGCACGTTTACAGTTTGCACAAGAGCACCTGGATGTTCCACAGCAGTACTGGCAAAATATTCTGTGGACAGATGAAACCAAAGTTGAGTTGTTTGGAAGAAACACACAACACTATGTGTGGAGAAAAAGAGGCACAGCACACCAACATCAAAACCTCATCCCAACTGTGAAGTATGGTGGTGGGGGCCTCATGGTTTGGGGCTGCTTTGCTGCATCAGGGCCTGGACGGATTGCTATCATCGAAGGAAAAATGAATTCCCAAGTTTATCAAGAAATTTTGCAGGAGAACTTAAGGCCATCTGTCCACCAGCTGAAGCTCAACAGAAGATGGGTGTTGCAACAGGACAACAACCCAAAGCATAGAAGTAAATCAACAACAGAATGGCTTAAACAGAAGAAAATACGCCTTCTGGAGTGGCCCAGTCAGAGTCCTGACCTCAACCCGATTGAGATGCTGTAGCATGAATTCAAGAAAGCGATTCACACCAGACATCCCAAGAATATTGCTGAACCGAAACAGTTCTGTAAAGAGGAATGGTCAAGAATTACTCCTGACCGTTGTGCACGTCTGATCTGCAACTACAGGAAACGTTTGGTTGAAGTTATTGCTGCCAAAGGAGGTTCAACCAGTTATTAAATCCAAGGGTTCACATACTTTTTCCACCTGCACTGTGAATGTTTACATGGTGTGTTCAATAAAAACATGGAAACATTTAATTCTTTGTGTGTTATTAGTTTAAGCAGACCGTGATTGTCTATTGTTGTGACTTAGATGAAGATCAGATCACATTTTATGACCAATTTGTGCAGAAATCCATATCATTCCAAAGGGTTCACATACTTTTTCTTGCAACTGTATTATACACATAATCATGAACTAAATGAATCCAGAAATATTATAATCACGATTAAGCCCTCTTGGTTCCACCGTTTGTAACCGGTGGATCCAATAGGCTTTTCTCTTTAGAAGCAATTTGTTTCTATCTCCACCGCGGCGGGGTAGTGATATACTTTCGATAACTTGAAAGCGCAACTGCGATATTGCATGTCGTTTTTCGTGAAAATTATGTGGCAAGGGAAGCAATACATTTTCAGTGCGGATGGTGGATTTATGCTTGCTTAATCTGTTATTTATCCGCATTGACGTTTCCTCTACATAAAGTAAGCCGCAGGGGCATTTAAGGATATATATGACATTTTTACTGTCGCATGTGAACATGCCCTTAATTGGGATTTGTTCACCAGAATGGGGATGAGTGATTTACTTACAGCGGACCTGAATTTCTACCACTCTACATTCATTTCTATGTTCCATGTATCTACTATTATTTAATCTGTATCGGCCCCCATGTGGGAGGAGCCTAATATATGACGTCAGTTCCGTTTTTTGTTTGTTGGATGTATATAAGATGCAATGATAGGATCGTATTATATAGTCTGAAGAAAGCACGAGTATGTGCTGAAACGCGTCACTATGCTTTACAATAAGTGACTGAATAAATCACATTGGAAAATTCAATGCGAGTGCCGATCCTTTTTCTTCACCTCGTAAGTTGGGATGCCTGCCTATCAACACGTGCACCGCAATCATACAAGCAGTGCCGACCTTTTTCTACAACATATTACCTGGCTTTTGGGTTCGAGCACGCAAGCTACACTCCTATCAATGAGCACTTTCGCTTACACAGAGGATGAAGCTCGTGATATTGTATCACAAGTTACAGCGTCCACTGATTTTCTCCAGATTCCCACCAGTGAGCTGAAGAGCAGGAATTTGATGAAAGAAAGCAAACATCTGATTGCACTTGAATTACATGCCGCTACTTTAGCGGAATATCACCGCACCCAGAGAATACCACGCGGTCTAAGGGTGAAACTGAGACCAACTTTCTTTGGCAACAATTTGGAGTATTGCACTCGTTTTTCTAATATTCTAAATAAATGCTCTTTGGATTTAATAGTTCTCACTGTGGAATATCTTAATACTGCAATTGATGAATGCAAAGCGCACATTACCACAGCCAAAGAACAGCTGAAGGATTGCCTCAAGTTAGAAGACCTCACGGCATTATACGAAAAAACCGACAAACAATGCAGAGACCTCAGGACCAAAATAGAAGCCACCAAGCGCTCCAAATTCCTTCGAGATGTGGAGGATTATTTATCTCAACGGGTATACAGATGGCAAGACAAGTCCGGAACAGCTATTCCTTTTTCATATACAAGAGACCGCAGAACAGGCTCCGCATCCTCCAGCTCCGGCAGCGATATCTCGGGAGCAGCGTCAACTCATTTTTTAGCCAAGCGCCGCGGCAAAAGAAGGGCAACACCAGGAGAGCCGGCCGCCATTATAGGAGAAGCAGACGCACCGAGGATGACGCGATCGCAGGTACATCCGAGAACTTAGCAGTTAATCTCTCAAGTAAAACTGTGAGTCCTGCACAATTGGAATTATTGAAGAAGGGATTGTCCTTCAGCCCCATGGGGATGCTGGACACCTTCTCTCTGGACATAGATCTCCAGCGTTTTTTTCGCAATGTACGCCTTAAAGCGCATTTTTGTAAAATTGATAATGCTGATGATATTGGTGGTGATTGTGTGGATCTTGGGGAACACTCTGATCAATTAACACTGAGACAATTTTCACTAAGATTAAAAAGTCATTTTACACCACCTAAAATATACCATCCAGTGGAAACGTTTGCTAATTTAGTTCAGCGGGATGTTAATTCCTTATTACAACATTGTAGACAAGGAAATCTACATATAAGACCTAATTTAACTGCAGTAGAAAAGCATGCACTGAATGGTATATTGGAGGATAAATCTCTCATATTCAAGCCAGCAGACAAGGGGGGGGCCCTTGTGATTCTCGATAAGGAGTACTATATTACAGAGATTTTAGGTCAGTTAAATGATACTGAGACATATAAGAGTTTACATTCAGACCCAGTATATTCAATTAAAGACAAATTACAGAGAATAGTACTTGAGGCTAGAGAGGATGGCATTATTGATAATAAATTAAGTGAATTTTTAGTAAACCAGTATCCAATTACACCAGTGTTTTACACTCTTCCAAAAATTCACAAATCTATGACAAGACCACCAGGATGCCCTATTGTGGCTTCCTCTGATTCTATCCTCTCTCCCCCAGCTATTTTTCTGGAGAAAGTGCTTACACCTCTGACTATGCTATCACCCTCCTATATACGAGACACAAGGCATTTTTTGAGTGAAATTCGCCCCCTTAAAATGGATGGAGACTGCATACTCGTTACGTTCGATGTATGCAGTCTCTATACCTCCATTACTCATGAAAAAGGTCTGGAAGCAGCATCTAGAATGTTGAATATGAGTCAATATACCACGCCTCAAAAGGATTTTTTCCTGACACTTTTAAAACTTGTGTTAGAAAAAAATTACTTTTAATTTCAAGATACGTTTTTTCAACAGTGCCGTGGGACCGCGATGGGATCGAACGTCGCACCGCTGTACGCAAACAGTTACATGTCATCATTCGAGAGTGAATTTGTTTATTCTAATCCACTATATCTGAAACATTGTACATTTTGGCGTCGATTTATAGAGTACGTGTTTTGCGTGTGGCGAGGCGACGTTCGATCCCTCACGGAATTTAATATTTATCTTAATTCCATTTGGAGTGAACTTCAGTTCACCATGCACTTTGATTTTCATAAAATATCCTTTCTTGACACATGGGTGATACGTAATGATGATGGCATGGTTTGCACTGATTTATTCATTAAAGAAACTGATCGCAACAGTTTACTTACTTTTACAAGTAGTCATCCCCCAGCAATCAAGAAAGCCATCCCTTTTTCCCAATATCAACGGGTGAAAAGGATTGTCACTGATCCCGACACCTGTCAAATTAGGATGAATGAAATGACAAGTAAATTTCTCAACAGAGGCTGT
The DNA here is from genome assembly GCF_905171765.1 of Bufo bufo. Taxonomy (NCBI): domain Eukaryota; kingdom Metazoa; phylum Chordata; class Amphibia; order Anura; family Bufonidae; genus Bufo; species Bufo bufo. The sequence continues at coordinate 795,511,356 of NC_053389.1, read as the reverse complement.
CCTAAACATCTATTAGAATCTCAAAAGAAAAAACTTGATAAGCCGCAGGGACTAAAAACCAATAAACCGTACCGCATTCCATTAGTGGTGAAATACCACCCATGGACACAAAAAATTAGGGGTATCATTAATAAACACTGGCACATAGTCTCTAGGTCATACCCTCAAATTGAGGCTTTTCAAAATTTACCAATGATGTGCTTTAAAAGAGCGGACAATATCCGTGATAAAATTGTTAGAGCCGATATAGGCACTAACAAATTAAGTTTGAGGCAAACTACACTGACTACGCCGCGCCAGGGCACATTTCCGTGTTTAAACTGCAACAACTGTTCCAGTGTTATTAGAGGTACCACCTTCACTCATCCCCATTCTGGTGAACAAATCCCAATTAAGGGCATGTTCACATGCGACAGTAAAAATTTCACATATATCCTTAAATGCCCCTGCGGCTTACTTTATGTAGGGGAAACGTCAATGCGGATAAAAGACAGATTAAGCAAGCATAAATCCACCATCCGCACTGAAAATTTATTGCTTCCCTTGCCACATAATTTTCACGAAAAACGACATGCAATATCGCAGTTGCGGTTTCAAGTTATCGAAAGTATATCACTACCCCGCCGCGGTGGAGATAGAAACAAATTGCTTCTAAAGAGAGAAGCCTATTGGATCCACCAGTTACAAACGGTGGAACCAAGAGGGCTTAATCGTGATTATAATATTTCTGGATTCATTTAGTTCATGATTATGTGTATAATATATAATACTTATATCTCAATTTATGTTTTACTTTCAGCGGACCTGAATTTCTACCGCTCTACATTCATTTCTATGTTCCATGTATCTACTATTATTTAATCTGTATCGGCCCCCATGTGGGAGGAGCCTAATATATGACGTCAGTTCCGTTTTTTGTTTGTTGGATGTATATAAGATGCAATGATAGGATCGTATTATATAGTCTGAAGAAAGCACGAGTATGTGCTGAAACGCGTCACTATGCTTTACAATAAGTGACTGAATAAATCATATTGGAAAATTCAACGCGAGTGCCGGTCCTTTTTCTTCACTTCGTAAGTTGGGACGCCTGCCTATCGACACGTGCACCGCAATCATAGAAGCAGTGCCGACCTTTTTCTACAACTTATTTGTAACGGTCGCGTACACACACAGAGGGGGGAGGGAAGTGACCACTGCGCTCCACCCTTACCCCTGGCCCTGCCTACTTGCCTCGCGAGTCCTAATGACAGGGGACAACTGGACGGCAATCCCTAGCTTGGACTAAGTGCAGGGATGACAGACAGACAAACAACAGAACGTGAACGGACCAAGTCAATACCAGGAAAGCTACAAAGTACAAATGGAGCAAGCAGAGAATTGTCAGGAGAAGCCGGGGTCATAAATACCAGGAGAGTCGTGTAGTACCAAAGGAGTCAGTAGAGGATCGTCAGGAGGAGGCCGGGGTCAGAATACCAGGAGAGCAGCAAAGTACACAAGGAGCAGGCAGAGGATGGTCAGGAATTCAGCAGGAGGTAAGTACGCCAGGAAAGACAAAACCACAGGTGGAACCTAAATTAACAGGCAACCTGTGGCCAGCAGGCTGCCTGTATTTATAGTGGGGAGTGAGGGTCATGTGACGTGGCCAGCGTCACATGACCGTCAGACCAACCAGTTGAGCACCGAGTGATCAGCTCGGCGCTCAAGGCAGACTTACGAGCAGGGAGCCACCCAGCTAGTAAAGCCGCCCTGGGAACGAGGTCAAACACGTTCCCCAAACATGTATCAATGGGGACAGAGGAGAAAGCTGCTGCCATACATCTGGTGGCAGCTTATCTCCCGGAAGAACAAAATATTCATGTAAATTAAATTCAGTTTGCCCCAGGCATGGGATTTAGCCAGTTCCCTCCAGTTCTTCTGATCCGGTTGTTAAAATTGCAACTGGATCGGAGAACCGTGTTATCGGCTGAGTCCAGTGCTTTGGCGGTGGCAGGGCAGCTAGAGGTGTTCACTTCCATTGCTTTGCGCGCCGCTGATAGTTTAGCTCCTTAGTCTCCATTAGTGTGTGTCTAGTGTATATATGGTGTATTTATGTGTATGTGCGTTGCATATATATGGCGTATGTATATGTAAACATGTGTCGTGACTATGGCTGCAGTAAATGATTATTTTAGTAATCGAGTATTCTATCGATTATTTTTTATTATTAATCGAGTAATCTAATAAAAAAAAAAGAATTAATAGACTGTTTTCCTTTATAAATACTCATAAGACCCCGTGCCATTAGTCCCCAACACCCTTCGTTCCCCACTGTGCAATCAGCCCAAGTGCATCAGTTCCCCCCAGTGCCATCAGCTCCGTTCCCCCCAGTGCCATCAGCTCCACTAACCCCCAGTGCCATCAGCTTTCCCCCGTGCCATCAGGTCTGTTCCCCCAGTGCCATCAGCTCTCCCGCACCCCAGTGCCATTAGCTCTTCCCCACCCCAGTGCCTTTAGCACCCCCCACCCAGTTCCTTTAGCTCTCCCCACCCAGTGCCATCAGCTCTCCCCCACCCCAGTGCTATCAGGTTTCCCCCACCCCAGAGCCATAAGCTCCACTCCCCAGTGCCATCAGCTCTCCCCCACCCCAGTGGCATCAGCTCCACTCCCCCAGTATCATCAGCTCTCCCCAACCAGTGCCATCAGCTTTCCCCCACCCCATAGCCATCAGCTCTACTCCCCCAGTGCCATCATCTCCCCCCTTGTGCCATCATCTCTCCCCCCATTGTGCCATCAGCTCTCCCCCCTTGTGCCATCAGCTCTCCCCCCTTGTGCCATCATCTGCCCCCCCCTTGTGCCATCAGCTCTCCCCCAGTGCCATCAGCTCTCTCCCACCAAGTGCCATCAGCTCTCCCCCACCCCAGAGCCATAAGCTCTACTTCCCCAGTGCCATTATCTCCCCCCTTGTGCCATCATCTCTCCCCCCATTGTGCCATCATCTGTCCCCCCCTTGTGCCATCAGCTCTCCCCCAGTGCCATCAGCTCTCTCCCACCAAGTGCCATCAGCTCTCCCCCACCCCAGTGCCATCAGCTCCATTCCCCCAGTGCCATCAGCTCTCCCCCACCCCAGTGACATCAGCTTCACTCCCCAGTGCCATCAGCTCTCCCCAACCAGTGCCATCAGCTTTCCCCCACCCCATAGCCATCATCTCTACTCCCCCAGTGCCATCATCTCCCCCCTTGTGCCATCATCTCTCCCCCCCCCCATTGTGCCATCAGCTCTCCCCCCTTGTGCCATCATCTGTCGTCGTCCCCCTTGTGCCATCAGCTCTCCCCCAGTGCCATCAGCTCTCTCCCACCAAGTGCCATCAGCTCTCCCCTACCCCAGTGCCATCAGCTCCACTTCCCCAGTGCCATCAGCTCTCCCCCACCCCGGTGACATCAGCTCCACTCCCCAGTGCCATTAGCTCTCCCCAACCAGTGCCATCAGCTTTCCCCCACCTCATAGCCATCAGCTCTACTCCCCCAGTGCCATCATCTCTCCCCCCTTGTGCCATCATCTCTCCCCCCCTTGTGCTCCACTCTCCAGTGCCATCAGCTCTCCCCAACCAGTGCCATCAGCTTTCCCCCACCCCATAGCCATCAGCTCTACTCCCCCAGTGCCATCATCTCCCCCCTTGTGCCATCATCTCTCCCCCATTGTGCCATCAGCTCTCCCCCCTTGTGCCATCATCTGCCCCCCCTTGTGCCATCAGCTCTCCCCCAGTGCCATCAGCTCTCTCCCACCAAGTGCCATCAGCTCTCCCCCACACCAGAGCCATAAGCTCCACTCCCCAGTGCCATCAGCTCTCCCCCACGCCAGTGGAATCAGCTCCACTCCCCAGTGCCATCAGCTCTCCCCCACCCCAGTGACATCAGCTCCACTCCCCAGTGCCATCAGCTCTCCCCAACCAGTGCCAACAGCTTTCCCCCACCCCATAGCCATCAGCTCTACTCCCCCAGTGCCATCATCTCTCGCCCCTTGTGCCATCATCTCCCCCCCCCCTTGTGCCATCAGCTCTCCCCCCATTGTGACATCAGCTCTCCCCCTTGTGCCATCATCTGTCCCACCCTTGTGCCATCAGCTCCCCCCTTGTGCCATCAGCTTTGCTTCCCCAGTGCCATCATCTTTCCCCCCTTGTGCCATCATCTCTCCCGCCTTGTGCCATCATCTCTCCTCCCATTGTGCCATCAGCTCTCCCTTCATTGTGCCATCAGCTCTCCCCCCTTGTGCCATCATCTGTCCCACCCTTATGCCATCAGCTCCCCCCCTTTTGCCATCAGCTATACTCCCCCAGTGCCATCATCTCTCCCCCCTTGTGCCATCATCTCTCCCCTATTGTGACATAAGCTCTCCCCACATTGTGCCATCATCTGTCCCCCCTTGTGCCATCAACTCCCCCCCTTTGTGCCATCAGCTTTACTCCCCCAGTGCCATCATCTCTCCCCCCTTGTGCCATCAGCTCTCCCACCACTGTGCCATCAGCTCTCCCCCCTTGTGCCATAGTCTCTGCTGCTCCTCCCTACACCCAGATTGCACAGCGTCATTGGTTGCTATGATGCTGTGCACTCCGGGAGACCAGCCTTATTCGCGCCCCCACCCCCTCAGTTTCACCAACGTACCTTTCCAGCAGGGTCGCCGCCGACACTCCATCATTCCGCGCTGCTCTGCGTCTGACGTCACACAGTGCGCCAGGCCACGGCATGCATACAGTACAGACCAAAAGTTTGGACACACCTTCTTATTCAAAGAGTTTTCTTTATTTTCATGACTATGAAGGCATCAAAACTATGAATTAACACATGTGGAATTATATACATAACAAACAAGTGTGAAACAACTGAATAATATGTCATATTCTAGGTTCTTCAAAGTAGCAACCTTTCGCTTTGATTACTGCTTTGCACACTCTTGGCATTCTCTTGATGAGCATCAAGAGGTAGTCCCCTGAAATGGTCTTCCAACAGTCTTGAAGGAGTTCCCAGAGATGCTTAGCACTTGTTGGCCCTTTTGCCTTCACTCTGCGGTCCAGCTCACCCCAAACCATCTCGATTGGGTTCAGGTCCGGTGACTGTGGAGGCCAGGTCATCTGGCGCAGCACCCCATCACTCTCCTTCATGGTCAAATAGCCCTTACTTTCAAAGTTTTCCCAATTTTTCAGCTGACTGACTGACCTTCATTTCTTAAAGTAATGATGGCCACTCGTTTTTCTTTACTTAGCTGCTTTTTTCTTGCCATAATAAGAATTCTAACAGTCTATTCAGTAGGACTATCAGCTGTGTATCCACCTGACTTCTCCTCAACGCCACTGATGGTCCAAACCCCATTTATAAGGCAAGAAATCCCACTTATTAAACCTGACAGGGCACACCTGTGAAGTGAAAACCATTTCAGGGGACTACCTCTTGAAGCTCATCAAGAGAATGCCAAGAGTGTGTAAAGCAGTAATCAAAGCAAAAGGTGGCTACTTTGAAGAACCTAGAATATGACATATTTTCAGTTGTTTCACACTTGTTTGTTATGTATATAATTCCACATGTGTTAATTCATAGTTTTGATGCCTTCAGTGTGAATCTACAATTTTCATAGTCATGAAAATAAAGAAAACGCTTTGAATGAGAAGGTGTGTCCAAACTTTTGGTCTGTACTGTACGTCAGGAGGTCAGTGCAGCGCGGGACCATAGACGTGCTGTGAAGTTTCCGGAGGTCCCCTGCTGGAAAGGTGAGTATTCCAAGGGCAGCGGGAGGCCACGGAGCGGAAGTAATAGCAAGCGCTTCACTCCCGCTCCGTGGTCACATGACACAAACGAATCTTCGATGCAAAATATTTGCATCGAGGATTTTTTGTGTCGAATTGCTCGATTTAATTGAGTAATCGTTTCAGCCCTAGTCGTGACGCAGCGTGTCTGCCGTTGAGTAGGGAACCTGTTGTTAAAAATTTGAATCCCACCCCTGGTTTGCCCCATCCTTCTCTCCCCAGGAAAGAGTAGGTAACCCCCCCCCCCCCCCCATACACATCAGGCTAATGACCAAAGACTCTGTTCTCAGCAGCAATATCAGACACAACCCATGGACAGGAGTGGAGCTGTTCTGGAAGAAAGCAACAATGTTTTTTTTATCTAGTACAACTAATACAACCTCTTATGGTCATCCTGTTTTATACCGTGACCTATCCTGCTTTCTGATGTACTATTATATCATAGAGCGCTCGCGGTTAACACTCTCTGCTATAAAAACGACATCATGTTATGGCGTGAGATGAGGAGCTACAATAGCGTGATCACTTGTGGGTGACGGATGATTTATAAAGTAGGCACCTGAATCTCTCAGATGGGATCAGAGATAACTCTATTCCAGACAGTCTAACCACTCAGATGCTGTGTCAATGTTAGCCACACCATAGTTATGGGTGTCAGAATATGGCGATACAAAGCAATATATTTTTTATAAACAAAATATAAACCAGGCATGGCCAACCTGAGGCTCTCCAGCTGTTGCAAAACTACAACTCCCAGCATGCTTAGACTGCCTACAGCTATCAGCCTGCAGCAGGGCATGGTGGGAGTTGTAGTTTTACAACAGCTGGAGAGCCTCAGGTTGGCCATGCCTGATATAAACCATATAGATTTGGTGTCTCCATAATTGTACTGACCCATAGAATAAAAGTGACATGTACCACATAGTTAATAAAGTTATTGAATTCACCTGATGTACCCACAATAGTGCCAATAAATTAAAGGCTGTGGACATCTCCGGCGCAATTTTTTATGATTTCTTTGGGCTAAAAAAATATATATTTTTTTTAAATTCATTTTGTCTTTTTTTTTTACATTTGAAGCCATTTTTGAGTAACAGAGGTTAAAAATGTTTGATGCTCTGTTTAAAGAGCATCCCTTCTCAGTTCCATCCTATTTCTGATCTCCTGACCTCATAAACACTCATTAAAGCTAAACTCGTATCAAACTGATAAGAATATGGCAATCTGTGGTATTAAAAATAAAAATTCTAAATATTAAAACTAGACTATTTCTTTCTACATTTTCCCAGGTATAAACAATAAAAACTAAAATGCTAAAATAAAAGTGACATAAAAATAATGGCCCATATATCACTGAGAAAAGGAGCAAAAATGTTTCATTGAACAGAAAAAAAGTATTTTTGAAGACGCAAGTACCAAAGAATAGAAAATGTGACTAGTCAGGATGGGGGGTAAATGGCCTGGACTTGAACTGGTTAAAATAAATATATATATATATATATACAGGAAAAAAGTAGCAGCACACTACTAAATGCACTAAGACTGGGTGAACAAGTGAATGTGTGAACAGGGTCAAATACATGAGGCCCATACTTACTATTAAGCGGGGTTAGAAGCTCTTAGCTTTATTTGACCCTGTTCACACATTCACTTGTTCACCCAGTCTTAGTACATTTAGTAGCGTACTGCTACTTTTTTCGTGTTTTTATACATTGTTGCCTTGGTAGCTTGCACCTGCGATTCTGTCTGGAGGTGCTGTTCTTTTCTTTGGTCATATATATATATATATATATATATATATATATATATACCTGGCTTATTATATAAAGCATACATTCAAATTGAAGAGCATGGCAAACATTGAAAAATTTTCTCCTTGATGGTCCAGCTGAAACAAGATAGCAACAGATATTATCAGGCCTGGTCCTGTGTCTATAACATAATACTACATAACAAGTGTTGTACATCTTTTAGGCTTTATGGTTTTCGTAAATTCAAGTTTCTTCTGCCAAAATCTTTTCCAGATAGTTTACGATGAGTTCAATATTTCTGAGTAGTCAACGTATGGGCATCATTATGATAGGGTTCAATCAATTAGTATAAACTTAACTTAGTTAAGTTATTGATTAGTATTGAGTAGTGATGAGCGGCGGGGGCAATATTCGAATTTGCGATATTTCGCGAATATTTGGGCGAATATTTGTCATATATTATTTACTTGATTGTGAAAGTCGGCAATGTAATATGCGCGTATTGCAATACCGGCGTGGGTCACTGTTGCTAAATTTTTCAAGCTGCTAGAAGTTTCCTGAGACTGGAGACAATGGTTGGCACGGCAGAACATTACAATAGCTTTATATGCAGATAGAGTGCTCCAATATATTTGCGATTTACGTGCAACTTCACATTTTAGCAGGTCTGACTACATATTACTGATTGGTGCACTAAGTATTGTTGTGAACTTGTGACATCACAGCATTATGTCTGTAGCATGTATGTATGGACAGCAGAACCTATCAGCTACACTATATCACTATCTAACCTACACTGACTATCTCCCACTAACTATCTGTATTATATATATAAGCTAACTAACTATCTAACTAACTAACTAACTATCTAATGTAATTAAACAGTAAAGCACAGAGCACAGCAATGACACCGCTCTCTCTCTCAGAACTCCATAAAACTATAGAAAATGGCTGCTGGGGAGTTTCCTATATAATAAGGGGTAGGCAAATTTACTATTTGTTGCTAGGGATGTTGCTGAGCTTAGACAAAGACATTGCAGCCTTCTCATTGACCCACAAGCGAGAGGGTAGGTTACTGATGAAAAAAAAATCTAGAATATTCGAGAATACAAATATATAGCACTATATTCTAAATCTTTGTGAATTCTTAAAGTGTTGATATTCGCAATTAAAATTCGCAATTCAAATATTTGCGCCCAACACTAGTATTGAGCAAAGCGAAGCATTTGAAGCAGATTTCAGTCCAAAGCAATGAATCTGAATTTTCTCACTCTTCAAATCAGGTTTTCCTAAAATGGCAGCTGCACGTGTTACAAAGTGAAACTAATTGTAGAGGAGACAAAGGCCAGCCAATCCGCAGAAATAGCCATCCCCTGTGATGTCGCAGCCCTATAAAACCCTCATCACGCATGGTCTCCTCTCCGCCTTTGTCCTGTGAGCTGAGCTTAGGGATAGACGTGACAAGCACTCAAGCACTGAAAACGATTAATAGAAGAATATTGGAGAAGGAGAGTGCAGGGAGACTGCAGAGAGACTGCAGGGAGAATGCAGGGAGACTGCAGGGAGACTTATTCTGCATCAGTTCTATTTATTTATTCCTACATTTACTTATTCCTACATCAGCCATAAACAAAGATATGTAATTGAATACCAATAAGATGGACGCCTTTATTATTCCACCGCCAGCATGCCAACCAATAACATCTAGTCTGCACCCCTCAGGGGGCCAAGTCTTAACGATGACCATCCTCATCTTTTGCTGGCTTTACTTTTTTCAAATCATCCTTCAAAGTCTCCATGTCCTAGAAAAGTCAGCAAGATGCAGAGAGAGGAGGAGCTGGATGTTCCTGATGACACATCCACATTGATGTTAGATGATGTGGAAAAGGAGGAAAAACAGATGGCAGAAGAAGGGCTCCGACCTGTAGGACAGGAGAGCGCTGGGGTTGGAGAAGTGAGTGCAGCCCCTGTTTAAAGGTGCATTAAAGGTTCCGGTCTATACAGTTTGGTCTTCATTATTAAATGTAAGGCAGCTGCATGTGGCTGTGCCCCAAGGCAGAAAGGCCTGGATATACCTGATTATAGCGATTCGTGACTAATTAATTTGTAACTAATCAAATTTCTTGTGGAACTTCAGCGAAGCTGCCAAATCAAATTTTTCAGAACATCTCTATTACTGACAACTTATCATGAGCTGGGAAGAGGGATCTGTCTAAAAAGTGCAATCAGTGAACCTTGACCGACTTGACCTCTGGTCACGAAGAATCATTCTTGTGACATTTCTACTCAAGGATTTGACAAGTAGCAAACCAATTGACCGTACAATTACAAATATTAGGGTAATCCAAAAGTGCACTAACATTTCTATATCTGAAGACATTTTAGCAAACAACAGATAAAATACAGGTTCTGGAAGAATTACGCTGAGTTCACCTGAGCATATCACTGAGATGGAACTACAAAGTATTTGGAGACAAGGAAGGGACTGGATCCTACAGCATGCTGTCTTTCCTAAACAGTTTTTGAAATTCCATACTGTCCTTGGCTTTAAATATGTAACTTGGCTGCACAGAGGTATAATGTCCTTGTGTAATAGTCAAGGTCATGAGAAGCTCTCCAGATGATGTGGAAGTGTTGCGAGTCTACGCAATACAGTATGTACCAGTGGCATCTTTGTTTCATCAGTAAAATATCAATATAAAGTTCAGGGGCCTAACTATAGGAGTTGCCAAGTTAGCAATTCCACTGGCCCTGGAACTTGAGTGAGTCCCTTAACCCATAGAAGACACCAGCATTGTAAATGGCACAAAGTATGTGTGGTGGGGCGGGTCAGTTACAAATTTTGCATTGGAGCCAAGTGGCTCTAAATTACAATGCACCTCTGTTTTATTAACTCCTCATACATACAAGGCTCTGCACGGACTCCTCATCAGTCATCCAAAAATGACCTACTGTTTAAGTCAAGTGTTTATGTTAGACATATTTTTTTCAGACTTCTAGGTATTTATTTTCCATGTCACTGTCGATATTTTAAAAAAATCTTACGATCCTGCAGTTTTTGCACTGACCACTTAGCCTAATAATCTGTTGAAACCTTGTGTTCCTTACAGATCACTTCTCAGCAGTCATCTCATTATCATCACATACAGAACTGCAATAACAGATATCTCCTCTGTATAGACAACTCAGGATCCACCATTTATTTTAGGTGATGTCACAACTTCTTCCTTGCACAGTTACCTCTGCAAAGGGCACAGAGCATGCCCCAAAATCTCCTTTAAAACGAATCAAGTCCTCTTCAATCTACTGCATCTACGACCCAAGTGGCTGCTGTAAAGCATAGCACTAAATCCTGAAGAAGCTCAGGCAAGTTTGCAACCCACAACCTTTCATAGAAAATAGAGTAAAAGAATTAACATTCAGCAGATAAAAACAGATTAGATAAAAAGGATATGTGTCACTATCTGGTTATAAATGGCAGAAAAAATTATAGGTGAGAAATTCCCTTTAAGACCTACTAAGCAACTTTAATTTGATTGCACCCTCAAATTTTTTTATGGCTATACTATTGTTCCTGGTGCTTTCAGAAAGAATATCTCACTGTCACACACCAGCGGGTGTGAACCCACTGTGCCACGTGTCCTACCTCCTCTAAGAGCGTTATCTAAGTGAACCCCTCCATCTTCACAGTACCCCTGATGGTGGGGATAGACTTTCCCGAGGGGAAAACCAGGTAACTACCTCTTGAGGAGGATAGGAACACGAGGCAGCTGGTGCAGGACCGAAGGATGAGGCAGAGGCGAAGTCAGACAGGCAATAGGTCAGGGCAGGCGGCACAGGTACAGGTCAGGCAATCCGGGTCAGCAACAGGAGAGTCAAGGCGAGCAGGCAGGGATCAGACAGGTAGCCAGTCCAGGAACACAAGTACGAGTGAGGAACACAAGCTGATATCAGAAACCCTAGCAGGATACAAGGACCTTTCACTGAGGCATCTGGGAAGGGGGCTGAGGCACTTATATATGTGCAGGAGGGCTAGGATTGGTTGGCGAGGTCACATGATCCAAGCCATAAAACACAGGAAGTGACTCGCGCCGTCCCATAAAGGGAACCTGTCATGTGGATATTTGATTATAATCTAACTAATTATATACAATCATTAACTACTAAAAAGTGCCTTAGATGTATTCACTTACTGGCGTGACAGATGGTTACCTCATAATATACACACAAAGATGCCACATGCCGCGTGCTAATGAGCTGATTTGAGTCCAGCGTGATGTCATTGAGTCCAGCGTTTATTTAATTCAGAGCTATAGCCACTCCCCTGCCCACCTGCTGCTGATTCATATGGAAAATAACTGTCATTCAGCAGCAGGTGGGCTGGGAGAGTCAGGAGCTCATGAATATTCATGACTCATCATTATCAGCTGGAGCTTTTCAATACAAGATGTTGGCAGATTGACGGGGTCAATTAAAGAAATTGACCCAGCATTTTGCTAAGAGAATCAGTCACTTATTTATGTTGCCCTTAGTTAGGACACCATACAACTGGGGACAGGTTCTCTTTAAGGAAATGCTGCAGGAAACAAGCAGCAAGCATGCTGTGGCCAGGGCTGAAAGGAAACACTGGTAGCAGATCAACGCTGAACACGGCGCCTGGGATAGCGGCAGTAAGCAGGGTAACAGTGGCGCACAGCAGCTGCTGTTACACTCACATTCATAAAGGTATCTTAAAAATAATCTTAAAATAAAGAACGAAAAGTCAACATTGACTTTCCAAACAACTGATTTTCTCTTGAAAACAGTCAGAGGTTGTCATTAGCCAAAAAGCTTGGGTTGGCACAATGCCATGATGAGAACAAAGGCTGTTGATTCTGTTAATGAAGAAGGAAACAAGATGTCGAAAGAAGTTATATCTATTTCTTATTAAAATTACAAATATACACAAGAAAGGTAGGAGATCAAAGGGTTCAAGACCAGCCCATCAGATGACTTATTATCTCACTGGTATCTTCTGAATGTGTGAAAAATTGCATGAAGAAACCCATCCAAGTACAAAGACATTGCCAGACAAGAAAGGGACATCCTAAAGGTATAGTAATGGGCCATGGGTCAGAGATCAAACGGAAAGGGCTGATAAATTGAAGACGTACCCGACAAGGAAGGAGTATGAAGTGGTAGATGAAGTGGAATTGTAGCTCAAATGGAGAGAAGGGTTGAGAAGAGAAAGAAGACATGATACATTTTAATTCGAGGCTGAGGATTATATAAATCAGTATTTAAGAGTATCCACAAATTAATCTCAAGCCTAATGAAACCTGTCTGAGGGATTCCTCAATGCCAAGCATTGCGAACTTAAAGTGGCCCTTGAAAAAAGTGTCTCATGTTTTACCTGTTGTTCAGTACATAAATATTGCCCTATTCAGCAGTCCACCATGGCCATAGTCCACAGCTGCCCAAAGACCACATTCCATGCCAGAAAAGCTTTGGTGCCCATTGTGGTAAAAATTATCTGGATCCAGTACTACTTGGTGATCACCATGAAGATTAAAGGGTGTACAAGATTAAATCTCTGTCCTGACCATATAAGAATTCTTTTCTCACTCTCAACACAGGGTGTCAATTGACAAACAAATGTCATAGATGAAATGATGGAGCAGGCCCCCTCCTCAGCGATCAGGGAGAGACAGGGAAGCTGCATATAGAGTCTTATCTGCATCTTTAGTGAATTGAGTTACTATGCTTACAATAGAGCTTTCATTGCCTCACCCATCTTTTAATGATAATGAAAAAACTCTGCTCACCTTTTTCCAATCTATAAAGCAAAGCTGTGGTAAACAGAAAGCATCAGCCTTGTTCTAATGGCAACTGTAAAGCTTTTTTTTGTAGAAATTATCGAATTTATTGAAATTTGTTATGGGTCCAATTCCAACAAATCGGTGAATAAATTTGATTTTGGTCCCAATCAATTATACCCAAATCAAAAGTGTTCAAAAGGTCTCCTAGGACTTTTTTCTATCTCTCGTTCTCTCTCCCCCTCCCCCCTTTAAGATTTTTAATGCAAAGACAGCAATAAGTAATGTCAGAGTGACACTGACATATAGCTATGGGCAAAAGCATGATAAACAGTGTGAACATTCTGCTTAAAAATGCTACGCAGTAGGAATTGCTAATCTTTTTAATGTTGAAAAGCATTCAAAAAATGTTCCCTTATTGGGCAGATGGTGTTTAAAAATACGCTGTGTTATTACAAAAAACATTGGTTTGTTCTGAACAAGCAGTCCAATAATACCTTAACAGGGGCAGATGCTCCCTCCCCCACTACAAACAGTAGTATTGGAAGAAGCAGTGGTTTGTTCTGAACAAGTGGTCTAAAAATGATGCATTAATTGGGACAAATGTCTGCCCATGTTTATACATACTCATTAGTATCAGAAGAAGCAGTGGCTTGCTTTGAATAAGTGGTCCAAAAATTATGCATTAACTAGGGCTGCCCATGTTTATACACATACACGGTAATTTCGGAAGAAGCAGTGGCTTGTTATAAACAAGAGCCCAAAAATGATGCCTTTACAGGGGCAGATGCTTGCCCATGTTTTTACACATACATTGTAATATCGGAAGAAGCATTGGCTTGCTCTAAACAAGCATCCAAAATTCTTCCCTTTTGGGAGCAGCAGCAGTATGGCGCAGATGTGGAACTTTACAGACAGAGCAGGAGATATGCAATAGCACAGAGATAGTAGTAGCAACAGCAGTAGCAGCACAGTATGGAACCTCACACACAAAGCAATAGATGTGTGTCTGTTTAGGGGTAGTAGTAGTTAGTGTTGATCACGAATATTCGAATTTCAAATTTTGATCGCGAATATAGGTACTTCGAAAATTCGCGAATATTTCGAATATAGTTATATATATTCGTAATTTCGAATATTCGAATTTTTTATTTTATTTATTTTTTATATTTTTTTATTTTTTTATCAGTACACATGATCCCTCACTGCTTCTAGCTTGTGGGCCAATAAGAAGGCTGCAATATACTTGACTTTAGGAGTAGTAGTGTTTGCGAATTTTGCTCTATATTCGTTTTTTTGAATATTCGCTATATTGCTATATATTCTTGTTTTAGAATATTACGAATATTCGAAAAAACTAAGTTATAGCAATATAGAGAATATTCGAAAAAAATCGAATATAGAGCAATTTAGCTAATATAGTGCTATAATCTTCTTTGTCTAATAGTTGTAAGTTTAAAAATTCGCAAAAAAAATCGAATACGAAAATTCGCATATTACACAATCATTATTTTTCCGATTTTTCGAGTAAAAAAAAATCGCGAATTTTCGAATTTGCGAATATTCGACGAATATTCTACTAAATATTTGCGAAATATCACGAATTCGAATATGACCCCTGCCGCTCATCACTAGTAGTAGTGGCACGGTAGTAGATGTGCAGTGGTATAGGGGTGATAGTAATGGATCTTATGACAGGCAGACAGCAGCAGTGGCATGATTGGGCCAACATTGCAGCTCTATTTGTTGGCATCAGCTGAAGGTATCTAAAAATCAAAGTAAGCTAGGGATATCCGCGCTGCTGTAAGTATGAGGAACCACAATATACTTTAGGGTTATGTGTGGGTCCTGGTGCTGCTGGGTTCAAAGGGGTTATTTGCCTGCCCCCTTAAAATAAGTTGCTGACATTAATTATATGGCTGAACCCGTGCTGACTTAGCAAAGGTGTGTTGTATATGTGATATATAGAATCCTGTTTTTGCTCACTTAATCACAATCATTAAAAGATACATCATTAAAATGTACAGTCGCAGAGGATACTTGTCGATATCGCTATGCTGTAAGTTTGGTCCAGGGGAATCTTCATTTTCTATTTACTTCCGGCTTGAACTTGTCTTCTGCTTCCTCCTCTCGCGTGCACGGCTATATGAAAATCATTACTGATCTCTGCCTTATCCATTTAGAGAATTATGATGTTTTGTACACCTTCAGAGGACAATTTGGGCTAGAAAAGGCAGCACGCCATAGCAAACTGGGCCAGTTCCATTCACTGGTCTAATATGGTCAGAAGGTCATGACTCAGGGAACAGAATATGTGCCAGAGAAAAGGTACAGTCTAGATAGGACAACATTTGGTTGTTCAGATGGCTCATATCCCTTTGCTGTAAAAAAAAATAATAATAAAATGCTCCCTCATATTTATCAAACTTAATTGGCTGCTGTTGGTGCTCCTTCGGCTCCTTCCTTTTACTATTTGTGGTAGCAGAGACTGCAGAAGGTTGCTGATTCAGTAGGTGGCTGAGAGATGCCTTCTGGTTAGATTACACTGGCTGCAGGCATCTCCCTGGCAAAAGCTGCAGCAAGATGTGTTCAGAGCAGATCCTGGTAATACAACCATTTTGCCTCCCGTTTGGCATCAGAAAATTTTTCTTCCATTTTGCTTTGATAGCAAGGGCTTTTGCATGGCTATCCAGTTGTCATCATTTTGTTTGATGCTAATAATACATTTGTCAGCACGTAAGCAACCAAGAATGTAACTTCGCATGCTTACCAATGTGCCTGAGGACCCAGTTCTTTTGGGCTCCACTCCTCCACTTTTATGATTGGTCATGGCCAGTGTCACTGTCATCATGGCCGTATGGATCCCCAACAGCTACAGGGTGGTGAGCAAGATGTTGAAATTAGTCTTTTTTCACTACGCTGCATAAGCAGGGAATTTTTTTTGATATAAATATTAGGGGATGACATTGTTGCTGTTGTCACTACTGACAAATCTGGTGGTGTTTTCAAAGGGCCTGAGCACACAACATGCTTCCCTGATGAGCTGCCACTACGTGAACTAAAATGCTTCCTGCATGCTGCCTGCTGTAGTATTTGTGCTGCACTTCTGACCCATCTATGGTTTCTAAACGAGAATTCATATTATTGTATTCTGTTATAGCTTTTATCTACTGTACTTAGTGACTTTGCTACCATCTTTTGGCCATTGTTATATTTGGTTTTCTTTTGGCCTTTGTTATATTTGGTTTTTGAAGTTATCTATGGTTCTAATTCATTATGTCATTCATCTTGTAACTCCTCCTCTTCTGTGAGCTCACACTCTGTGTCTTGCAGTCTTTTCCTGTTTGTCAGACATACATTCCAGAGCTGGAGAGAGGATTTTCCTTTGATCTCTATCATAATTTCTCAAGGTAATAATGAGGCAGTAGTGCAGCATAACAGTTCTTTACTGAAGAATTCAAATGCACACAGATCAGGACAGTTACGTATCTTGCTATGGACCAGCAGTTCATACACAAAATGCACTTTTCCATTGGCGTACCGCCAATATAGGCAGACTACGCCGTTGCTATGGGACCCGCGGCACAGGGGGGCCCGAAGCGCATGGAAGGCTCCGCCCCCTATGTCTACTATGACTACAGGTGACATATACCACATTATCTGTACTCAGAGAGTTATCACTGTGTTATCTGCGGTGTTACATAGGATTACAGGTGACATCTACTACATTCTGTACTCAGAGAGTTATCACTGTGTTATTTGTAGTGTTACATAGGACTGCAGATAAAACTTTTTTGGAGTATCCATAGGAGTCCCATAGATTCAGATATCACAGGGTTTTGTTCCTACGGCATTCCCTTTGCCGCAAAACTGACCTGTGCCCTTCATTCTCTGGGTCAGTACGAATATGTACGTACATATGTATACATTTCTTTATTGGCAAATGGGGGGGATGGCAGGGGAGGAGCCAGGACAGGAGGTGGGATAGGCCAGGTGTTAGGGGGCCCAATTCATATTCTTGCTATGGGGCCCAGTGATTTCTATGTACGCCCCTGCACCTTTCATAGATGTTACAGGTTTCACAGCTGCACTTGCAGATAATAGGCCAAAAGGTGTCTCTTTAAAGTAGCTTTCCTTAGGCCCTATTCACATGACCATATCAACGCCATGCACGTCTTGCAGACCGCAAACAGTGGGTCTGCAAAACACGTGCACCAGCCATGTGAACTACATATTCTGGTGCAGCTTTTATGTGTTTCTGTGGGCTTTTAATCCGGGCCTCCACACCACAAAAAATAGTGCGGTATGCCAGACCTTGCAGGGGAATATGTGTGAGGTCACGGTGTGAGCAATAGGTGGGCCGAGGTAAATACAGTTCTGGTTACTCACGGTTATGTCGTCCCTGGGCAGGCTCGCATAAGTGAAAAGGAGAACGGCGCAGAGATTCTCTGGGTACACTCTGGTGTAAGGGACACTGGCCAGATGGTGGTTCGAGGTGCCCTTGATGGACTGTATTAATGTGCCAGTGGCCAGGTCCCTTGTAGTCGTGACGCCAGTACCTTTTGTATGGAGGTACAACCATTTACTATAGTGTTCATGAAGGAACTTGAGACTGAGGCAAGCAGGATGAAATCCAAGATGACTTCTGCTAACAGTACATCCAAAGTATTAAATAGTCTCTTGATACAATCCGGCATTAAGCACAATCTCCCATACATATGGGGAAAGGGAAATGCAAGTTCTCAATGAAGTACAGGCTCATGTAATACATAAGAAGACTACTGCTCAGACTAGGCTTATAAAATATGAAAGTCTTACACTGGTAACAACTCCGGCCTGATTCTAATCCTTGATTAAAGGTGGTTTTCTAAATCCTGGAACTTCTATTCCAATGTTGTTCTGACAGTTGACCTGACTGTCCTTAGAGTTTGAACTGGAGGTGTAGATGCTTCAAGCTATCTCCTACACCTACTACAAAGGTGCCTAATAAGTCCTCAGGTAATGACTATCTTGCTAATCCTTTGTCTTGCATAAAAACGTGATAACTCCTTAAATACTCGGCTGCATACAGTCTAGACATTGGTCATCCTGGAAGAGCGATCTATAGGAGTGGATTGCTCACCTCTAGGTAGAATAGTTGCAGGCTTTAACCCTGGACTGTGGAGCCGACAGGGACAGAGTAGAGAGGCTGTGAATAGGCCTCCCTCCAGGTATTTAGCTACATGGCTGTTGCTTTCTGAGTAGGCTCATGAGAGAACTGCTTTGAACTGAACTCTCACTTGGATTGACCTGAGCTCATCTGACCTGGTTTGATCTTGACTCAACTCTGCCTAACTTAGGTCTGAGCTAAGCTATTTATACACACTGACACTGCTCCATCTTGTGGAGAAACAAGTGTAGTGCACCCTGACTAGGCCTGTGTAAAGAATCTTTGCATATAGAATCACATTGTGACATGGGAGAATATGACAGGAGATAAAATACAAAATGCAGGCATATTACATGACATTAATACATAATTAAAACATGTTTGCGGTTCCCACTATCACGTAGTGGGACACTGCAATAGGACATGTCCTATCTTTTGCCGTATCTTGTGGATCACAGACCCATTCAAGTCAATTTAAGCCATACGGCTATGTGAATAGGGCCTTACTCTGCACTTCACTGACTGACTCCGACATAAGCATCCAGACTTGGGGTGTATATGTTTGATAATGCAATGCTTCCAGTAGGCAGTGCCCTCAATGGCAGGCAAACTCTTCTGCACCTTTTTTGAGCAGGTTGCTGTAATCACAGTACACCTCCACCAAATCTTGGGATGTGGGGATTTTCACACAGATGATCAATCTACTTAAATGCGTATCCAGGCACCAGAGGCTGGTGCCTGGACATATGTGCCGTAGAGCCAACAAGTCCTTTTTAGACATGTTATATCTACTGGACTCTTCTTCTCTATATACAGTATATAGATGGTGACACCAGCCCTGTCCAGTGGTGACTGTGAATATGACCTATTAATACCATCTGCAAATACATACAGAAAGGCAATATACATACCAAAGAACAAACATTCTGTTAACCCTTTCTTTTGCACTTTACAGTGTACTGGTACTCCGGAGAAGGATACTAAAGTACCTTCAATAAATGTCCATTGAGGAGGATGTGGAGGAGTTGGAAGAGCTCCTGGTGTGTGAAAGAGAATGACACAAATGTTGAGGTGTCAAAGGACCTGGTTTTGTGGCTATGGTGCTGGGTCACCGCTGCCACGCAAAATATTGACCCAGTGGGCAGTGAAAGACATGTACTGTCCCTGTCCATAACAGTTGCTCCATGAGTCCAAGATGACGTGCACTATGCCACACAGCGACAATTTCAAGGAGCAGCCCATGTTTTCTGCCAGGTGAGAATACAAGGAGCAGATGGCTTTTTTGGAGCAGTTATGTATCTTTTATCAAAGCTGAGCGCACGCCATCAGTTCGCTAAGGGCTAGGGAATCCACTAAATGATATGGCAGCAACTGCAACTCCAGCAACTTGGACAAGTTGAACCTGCACACAAGTGGGTTTCTGGACATGTATAGTTATTTCCCGGCCAAAGATGCCATCATGGATATGTAATGACAGAGTGGAAGAAGAGTCTAAGCAGAAGAAGCAGTAACTGATGATGACTATAACAAGGACACTTTCCTGCTTCTGATTGTGGCCTGTCTGCTAAAAAGACGGGGAGAAGGAGGACAGTCTTGTTCCAATTTATGATCAGTTTTATTTTCCCACTGGATCAGGTGATGCCACCTCATGTGCTGCAATAGAGATGTGGTGCCTATGTTCCTGTTTAAATGCCCAAAGTTTATTTCATCCAGCAGATCTTGCACACAAGAGTCCTTTGTCTGCAGACAAATACTGCCATATGGGAGATACCGGCACATAGCTACCAGCAGTTTGACCTAGTCATGTTTTGAGCCTGCACCAGTGGTATCAGTAGCATCACCAGTTCCCTAGCTGAGCACAACAGAAGTAGATTACGAGTTTTATACAATGATTCTGAAATTCAGAAACTGTGAAACAGGTTTTTTAAGAAAAAAGGCACAGTTGGACAATCCCTGTGACACAAATACATGCTGCTGCTGTTGATGCACTAAAATACACTATTTTGCACACTTATTAACCATAGAAAAATTGTAACAGATCTTTGGGAGACAACAAAAGTTCCAATTGGACATCCCTTGACTGCATCCAAACTATACACTACTATTGAACCACTAAAATCGCTTATTTGTGCACTTTTACACAGTAGAAACATTGCAACTTTTTTGGGGGGAAAATACAGCCCCAACTGGACAACCCCTGAGTGCGACCAAACTATACACTGCTAATGATGCACTAAAATACACTTAGGGTCCATTTACACAAACATACTTCTGGGTCCGCATATGTTCTGCAATTTTGCGGGATGGGTGCGGACCCATTCATTTCAATTGGGCCACAAAAGATGTGGACAGCACACAGTGTACGGTCAGCATCCATAGTTCCGTTCTGTGGACCCGCAAAAAAGATAAAGCATCATAGGGCTGACTTTGTACGTCTTGCAAAATGCAGAATGCACACGGCCAGTACCCGTGTTTTGCGGATCCAAAATTTGCAGACCCATTTGGTTCCCTTTCCCCTGGTTAGTGAGATCTAGTAAGAAAGCCACTGAGAAGATCTGTTTTGTGTATGCTGTAGGTCAAGAGAGAATTCTCACCATTCCTGTGAGTGAACGCTGCCAGAAAACCAACCTCTGATGGAAAGACTTACTGAAATATTGTAGAAGGTTGAGGACCAATTTCAGGGCTGAGCTTGGACTAAGTGAGTAAAGGTAATGCACACAAACAGCTGTAGACTTTACTGCACATGGTTTGGGTTATACTGTATATTGCTTCTTACACCCGTCACATTATTGAGATGGACTAGTCATCTGATCTGGGACTGTGCCCCATATTACAGAGAAAAATTAAGAGTGATGCCTTTGGCCATTTGAGAAGATTGCATGGATTTTTAGAAAGACTCTCAAGGAGGATAATTATAGCCATCCTCTATACAGCCTTTGGAAAACCCTACTATGTACAGCTGTCCCAACTACTTGTATTTGCACTGTGACACTCAACATTTATTCAGTAAAAGAGACTTTATTTTACTATAATGAGATTGGTTATTGGTCTCCACATCTCATTGTGCCACCTGCTCTCTGGTCTTGCACACCGCTAATTATTCACTTAACACTAAGGGCACCTCATCCACCACCAGACAGGAGACCAGAAGTCCAGAGAGTGGCCCAAGTGGAAGATGGGTTACGCCACTCCCAGCTCTGAACGTGGCCTGGGAGAGTGCCGAAGCAGGGTTAGCCACAGTGAGTACTATGACCATCTTTATTGCCACCACCATCATCTGCCTCCCCATACATCCCCAATGAGCCAGTGTGCTGCACACTGTCCCTGCAAAACTCTAAAATGGCTGTCTTGTGTGTCTAATTTCTGTCTGTCAGAGACTTGGCAGACGCATCCTGTCACATCAATGGCTGAACTCAAAATGTTGTCTGTGCTTCAGAGCTAGCACAGAGCCTGATACACCAGCCAATATCCTCCTTCCTGATTGACCGTCAGGCTGATCGCAAAGCATTGTGACAAGCCCGTCAGCCAGGACTCCACCCTGGCTCATGTAATCGTCCATCATCTTCTTCCTTGAACTGTTTTCTTCACTAATGTATGAATTTTAAATGTAACATGGAGGTCACCATTTTCGCAATGTGTCTGAAGCGAATCACCAAAACTTTGGATTTGTTTGGATAAATATTTTTTTGTGAAATTTGTGATGAATCCGATTAATTTTAATTGATTTGCTCATCTCTGGTTTGAAGATGCTTTTTGTCAGCCATTGCTGATAGATAGAAAAATCTTGCAGCACTACATCCAACTTGAACAAAAAGGGTGCACGCCAAGGCATTAGAGGGATGGGCAAACTGCGGCTCTCCAGTCGTTGTAAAACTACAACTTCCATTATGGCCAGTCTGCCTACAGCTATTAGCCTACAGCAGGGCATGATGGGATTTGTAGTTTTACAACAGCTGGAGAGCCGCACTTTGCCCATCACTGAGACTAGACTATTGCCCAATACACAAAGTAGTAAAAATGCAGCACACCAAAATCAGCAAAAAATGAAGAAAATGTTAGGATCCTGGAATTTAATATGGAGGGATCCGCCTGGGATTTTGATCATTACAGGTCAATATGTGAGGTTTTGACGGGAGATTTTCCCTGCCGAAAGTGGTGGTCAGGGTGGCTAAATTTAGCCAGTGTTGCTGGGTGGAGGTCAAGGGTCTGGGATTGGCTAGTTAGGGCACCTATAGAGGATGGTTGCTGGGCAGATTAATTGTTGATGCCCAGCAACAGTCAGTGATTTAGCTGTCAGCCAAGCCGCAAGTGTGGAGCTGCACTCTGCCCGTCTGCCCCTGTGAAGTCTCGCCTGCTTCCTGACGGCTGTACCTGATGGAGGATTTCATCGCTGCCCTGCGGAGCCGTGCTGTGGAGGAAGGAGCGTCTGCCTGGTTTGAAGCTTGCCTGTCGGACCTGTCGCCTGCCTTCCCGGAGTTGCCTGGAGCTGGAGGAGCCTCTTGCGGTGATGGACCGGAACCTGCGGACCCTGCTGCTGCCTTGCCTGCGCTCTTCTCAGCGTGAGAGGAGGCAGCACACCCGTTTTTCACCTTCTCCATCTAGGTCCTCTGCTGAGCGGCGGCGTCCAGAGAAGCGGCAGGCATCGGAGTCCGGACCTGGAAGTAGCGGCGTGGGTGTGATGTCACTTCCGGTGGTGCAGCAGCTTTCTGTGTCCCCCGGGAACTTTGATGCGGCTGATGGTTCTGGAGGTCCTTTGATTCCTGGGTGCCCTCTGGTGGACGTTCAAGGGAATTCTTCTCTTCGCCGCAGAAGTGGAAAGAGGTCCAGGACTCGCGGACAGCAAGGGCAGCGTCCAGCTCTGCGGCTCCACTCTGATGTCGAGCTGCGGGCGGATGCGTGCCAGGAAGATGCCTCTTTGCCACCAGGAGTGTCATCGCTTTCCCCTCCTCGCAGGACTGAGGCATCGTCTGATGGTGAGTGCCTTAGTGGCTTGGCTCCGGTACTTACCTCCTTGTCCTCTGTCCTCTCCTGTCTTCAAGCTATGATTCCTGCTGTCCCTCTATCTGCTATTCCGTTTGCCAAAGCGGATGATGTTACGTCTGCGTGGCGGTTGGTTGGGCAGAGGGATGAGCAGAATTCTGACAGTGAAGGTTCCCTCCCTCTTCCGTTATTTTGTAAGCGGAAGGGGGTGGCAGAGACTTGTTACAAGGAGGCTCTCCCTTGCGAGATGTCCACCTTAGACATTTGCCTGTCTCTGTTAAAGACAATTTTTGGCGTAATGAATTTGTTGATATTTTATCTCTTCTGCCTGCATCTAAGGATTTTGTAATTAAATTAGATAAGCGTGATGAGAAGAATGAGGAGGATCGGCGACGTCCGATTCCTCGGTCGTTCAACAATTGGTTGCAGGCATATTGTATTTTTTGTAGTGTCATGGGTGAGAAATTTCCTCAGAAGTGTTCGGGGTTATTTCAGAACTTAGACAACGTTTTGGAAGCCTATAAGAATTTTGGAGGTGTGGGATGGTTTTCTTATGACGAAGGTGTTAGGCAAAAATTGTCTGTATACCCTGGTATGCATTGGGGGGCAAAGGATGTGGGTTTGTGGCTCAATTTGTTGGTTCCGCATCGCACGTCCTTTTCCGCTCCTAGGCAGCAGCCGTCCTCAGCAGTTTCTCAGCCGTCTGCTTTGAGGAAGGGCACTTGCTTTGCGTTCAATGAGTCGCAGTGTCGATGGCCTTCTTCATGCAAATATCGGCATGAGTGTACGTTTTGCGGAGGCAGCCACCGCATGGTGCGTTGCTTTAAGAAAGCCAATCTGCCCTCTCAGTCATCCACAAGGGAACATGTTTCAAAGAGCCTGGACTCCAGTAAGGGTAGCGAGCATGGGTCCATGGTTAGAGCAATATCCAAATCGCAAGATGGCGGAATTACTTCTTGAGGGTTTTTCCGTGGGTTTTCTTTTGCCTTTGTTTTCAGGTTCTGGTTGCGAATGGGTTAATAACCTTTCGTCAGTTAACCAATTCCCGTCTGTGGTGCAGTCGAAATTGATGAAGGAGCTGGAGGCGCATAGGATTTCGGGTCCTTTCTCTTCCCCTCCGTTTGTCAATTTCCGTCTCTCACCATTGGGTATTGTACCTAAGAAGGTTCATCATTTATCTTTCCCTTATGGGGCATCTTTAAATTATGAGATCAATAAGGCCTTGTGTTCTGTAAAGTATGCAACCTTTGACGCTGCAGTGGATATGGTTCGCTCGTTCGGTCAGGGTGCTTTAATGGCAAAGGCCGATGTTCAGTCGGCTTTTCGCTTATTACCTGTTCACCCTGCTTGTTTTAATTCTCTGGGTTTTCAGTTTCAGGGTTTGTTTTATTTTGATAGATGTTTACCTATGGGTTGTTCTGTGTCTTGTTTTTATTTCGAAGCTTTTTCCTCTTTTCTTGAATGGGTTGTGTCTGTTCGGTGCATGAAAGGCGCAGTGACGCATTATTTAGATGATTTTTTGTTTATAGGTCCAGTTGGTTCCCCAGTTTGTTCTGAGTTGTTGGATTCGTTTTTCCAGGTTTGTTTTGAGTTTGGTGTGCCTTTGTCTGTTGAGAAAACTGTTTATCCTGTTAATTGTTTGGAGTATTTAGGTATTACTATTGATTCAGTAAAGGGTGAGTTTTGTCTTCCTCAGGAGAAGGTCACTAGAATTTGTTCAGCGATTTCAGATCTGTTGGGTAGGAGGAAAGCTACAGTTAAGAAGATTCAGTCATTATTGGGTCTTTTGGCTTTCGCATCTAGAGTCATGCCAATGGGTCGGGTTTTTTGTCGTCGGTTAGTGGCTTTAATTGCAGGCATTCGTAATCCAGTATTTCATGTTCGTTTGTGTAGGGATAGTAAGGATGATTTGGTGATTTGGTTGGAGTTTTTCAGGAATTATAATGGTCGTTCTTTTTGGCAGGATCAGTTTGTGTTTGCCCCCTCTTTGGAGCTGTTCACGGATGCAGCGGGGGCCTCTGGTTTTGGGGCCTACTGGAATGGGCACTGGTGCGCGGCTGCTTGGCACTCATCTTGGGTGGTTAATGGTGTGACAAAGAATATAGCTGTTCTGGAATTGTTCCCTGTTATAGTGGCTCTGGTTTTATCGGGTAGGTTTTTTGCTAATAAAAGGATCTTTCTGCACACAGATAATAAGGGTGTATTATTTGCGGTTAATTGCTTGTCCTCAAAGTGTCCATTAGTGGTAAAGCTGTTACGCCATTTAGTTTTGTTTTGTTTACAACTGAATATTTGGATAAAGGCGCGTCATATTCCAGGTATAGATAATTCAATTGCTGATGCTCTTTCTCGGTTTCAGTTTCAGAGATTTCGCTCATTGGCGGCGGGGGCCGATTTAGAAGGGGAAGTGTGCCCTCCACATCTGTAGAGTCTGATCTGGTCCTAGGGATGTCGTATCTTCAATCGTCATTAGCCCCAGCAACCTGGTCAGACTATGTCTGTTCGTGGAGTCGTTGGTGTCGTTTTGTGGAAGGTAGAGGTGGGTCCCCCTTTGTGAGTAATGAGGTTTCAGCGTTAGCATTTTGTCTGTCTCTCTTTAGGGTTAGGCTAGCTCATGCCACTGTGGTTAGGATTTTGTCGGGTGTTTCATTTTTTCTCAGGATTTTGGGGGTTCCTTCTTTTCTGGAATTTTTCATGCTGAAGCAGATGTTGAAGGGTTATAAGAGAGGTAATTGTTCTTCTGACAGCAGATGTCCTATCTCCCCTGATTTATTGGCTTCTTTGTGTGAAGCGACAGCGGTGGTTTGCATCAGTGATTATGAGTCTCTGCTTTTCTCTACTGTCTTTTTGTGCATGTTTTTTGGGGCTTTCAGGATAAGTGAGCTGTTGCCGAAGAGCAGCAGGTCTGGCCTAGGGTTGTTGCTAGCTAATGTGCACGTTCATGCTAACTATGTTTTATTTTTCCTTCCTACTACTAAGACGGATCAGGCTGGACAAGGTTCTTGGATTCGGGTGGGCAGGGTCAGGTCAGGTGATCTCTGCCCAGTGAGTATGCTATCGCGTTTTTGGGAGTGCAGACCAGTTGGTGGTTCTTTGTTTTTTGTTCATCAGGATTTTTCTCCACTAACCCATTATCAGTTTCGGAGGGTTTTGTGTAAATGTCTTGGTGTCTTGGGTTTGGAGGATATTCCGGTTTACATCACATTCCTTTAGGATCGTGGCCGCATCCACAGCAGCTCAATTCGGTTTGGGTGCTTCAGTGATTAAGAGGATTGGGAGATGGTCCTCCAATCGCTTTAAGATGTATGTTTGTCCATTTCCTGATGCCCTCTAATGTTGTTTGTCTTCTCAGGTTTCCAAGGCATCACCGTATGGATCGTCGGCCATTCTTTCGTTCATTGGGCCCAGCGAAGAGCTTCTGGAAGATCGTACGGTGATAACTTGTCATGGTCTACAGATGATGTTAGAGTCCATTGGAATGGTGTCAGAGGACTGCGCTGGGAGGGTATTATTGATGTGATTTTGGAGATGTGTTCGTTGTATCCGGATCCTGATATTATTATTCTTCATGCTGGTGGCAATGATGTGGGGAAGCTTGGTACCATGGAGTTCGCTTTCAGCATGAAGCGTACTTTGGTTCGGATGTGGCGATTGTTTCCAGTGTCACGATTTGTCTTTTCAGAGATAGTTCCGCCGCTAGTGTGGCTGTCTTGTGCGAATCTGAAATATTTGGATAGGATTAGGATTCGCATCAACAGAGTCATGGCAAAATTTATGCCCTTGGTTTGGGGTTTCTCATATAGACACGTGGACTTGGAGGGAGGTTTGCCCGGCCTGTATTTCTCTGATGGTGTTCATCTGTCGGCCATTGGACTCAATATTTTTAATTTGGGCTTTCAGGCTATGATCGAAGCAGCTATGGGTGAGGTGGGGCCCATGCCTCCTGTTTAGTCAGTCTGGTCCGGTGGGGTAAAGTCGCTCACTGAAATGGTGAGCGGACGAGTTATTCAGGTATTTAGGCCGAGCTTATGGCTGGTCTAATCTGTGGTATTAAGCTAGATGGTCCGAGCTTATGGCTGGGCCGTTACGTGGTTATAAAGTTATATTGGTACATGGTTTTAATGTTTATTTGGTTTAAGCTGTTCTTTAATAAAGCTGGTCGTGGCCAAAATCTTCCACCATATAATGTGTCCACGTGTCTTATTTATTTATTTATTTTGGTTGTGTTGGTAAGGGTTGATTGGCTGTATGCGGGTTGTTGTATGATCTATAATCCCATGTTAGGATCCTGGAATTTAATATGGAGGGATCCGCATGGGATTTTGATCATTACAGGTCAATATATGAGGTTTTGGCGGGAGATTTTCCCGCCGAAAGTGGTGGTCAGGGTGGCTAAATTTAGCCAGTGTTGCTGGGTGGAGGTCAAGGGTCTGGGATTGGCTAGTTAGGGCACCTATAGAGGATGGTTGCTGGGCAGATTAATTGTTGATGCCCAGCAACAGTTAGGGCATTGGGTGCAGTTTTGTGGGGATGGGGTTTGTTTGTGTATATATTGCGGTGGCTGTCAGTGATTTAGCTGTCAGCCAAGCCGCAAGTGTGGAGCTGCACCCGCCCGCCCGCCCAATTTTGCGATATTGTCACGACTGCTTTATTAGAAGGAGGGGTAAAGTCGCTCACTGAAATGGTGAGCGGACGAGTTATTCGGGTATTTAGGCCGAGCTTATGGCTGGTCTAATCTGTGGTATTAAGCTAGATGGTCCGAGCTTATGGCTGGGCCGTTACGTGGTTATAAAGTTATATTGGTACATGGTTTTAATGTTTATTTGGTTTAAGCTGTTCTTTAATAAAGCTGGTCGTGGCCAAAATCTTCCACCATATAATGTGTCCAAGTGTCTTATTTATTTATTTATTTATTTATTTTGGTTGTGTTGGTAAGGGTTGATTGGCTGTATGCGGGTTGTTGTATGATCTATAATCCCATGCTTTTATTCACCCATGTGGATATGCGACGTTTCGACTCGACACTAGAGCCTTGAGAAATGTTGCATATCCACGTGGGTGAATAAAAGCATTTTCTTCATTTTTTGCTGATTTTGGAATGCTGTTTTTTGCTAAGATAGATAGATAGATATTGAGATAGATAAGGTTTTTACAGACTCGAAGGATTAGTGTGATATTGTAGCATTTACTGGAATTGGTCTGTGCTGAAGAAAAACAGACACAAGTAATATTTCACAATGTCCCTCCTGCATAAAATTTAGCAATAGTGTAGATTGGAATTTTGCCTTTTGCACTAGTTTCTACAGTAATTCTGTGGAACTATCATGTTTGTACCTTTTTTTTTTCTTGCTAATGTGTATGGACAGAGATAGCGAAAAAATTTTGTCATGTAACATAGTATATAAGGCCGAAAAAAGACATCTGTCCATCCAGTTAGGCCTGTTATCCTGCAAGTTGATCCAGAGGAAGGCAAAAAAAAAACTGTGAGGTAGAAGCCAATGTTCCCCACTTAAGGGGGAAAAAATTCCTTCCTGACTCCAATCAGGCATCAGAATAACTCCCTGGATCAACGACCCCTCTCTAGTAGCTATAACCTGTAATATTATTACACTCCAGAAATACATCCAGGCCCTTCTTAAATTCCTTTATTGTACTCACCATCACCACCTCCTCAGGCAGAGAGCTCCATAGTCTCACTGCTCTTACCGTAAAGAATCCTCTTCTATGTTTGTGTACAAACCTTCTTTCCTCCAGACGCAGAGGATGTCCCCTCGTCACAATCACAGTCCTGGGGATAAATAGATGACGGGAGAGATCTCTGTACTGACCCCTGATATATTTATACATAGTAATTAGATCTCCCCTCAGTCGTCTTTTTTCTAAAGTGAATAACCCTGATGTTGATAATCTTTCAGGGTACTGTAATACCCTCATTCCCGTAATTACTTTAGTTGCGCTCCTCTGAACCCTCTCCAGCTCTGCTATGTCTGCCTTGTTCACAGGAGCCCAGAACTGTACACAGTCCTCCATGTGGGGTCTGATTTGTAAAGTGGTAGGACTATGTTCTCATCACCGGCAGCTATGCCCCTTTTCATGCAACCCATTATCCTTTTGACCTTGGCAGCAGCTGCCTGAAACTGTTTTTTACTGCTTAGTTTGCTGTTTATTAAAATTCCTAGATCCTTTTCCATGTCAGTGTTACCAAGTTTTTTACCATTTAGTATGTACGGGTGATTTGTATTATTCCTTCCCATGTGCATAACTTTACATTTGTCAGTGTTAAACCTCATCTGCCACTTCTCTGCCCAAGCCTCCAATCTATCCAGATCCATTTGTAGTAGTATACTGTCCTC
The DNA here is from genome assembly GCF_905171765.1 of Bufo bufo. Lineage (NCBI taxonomy): Eukaryota > Metazoa > Chordata > Amphibia > Anura > Bufonidae > Bufo > Bufo bufo. The sequence continues at coordinate 795,481,551 of NC_053389.1, read as the reverse complement.
TTCCGTGTCAATTACTTTACACAGTTTAGTGTCATCTGCAACAATTTACTGTACAAGCCTTCTACAAGATCATTAATAAATATATTGAAGAGGATAGGGCCCAGTACTGACCCCTGAGGTACCCCACTAGTGACAGTGACCCAATCTGAGTGTGTACTGTTAATAACCACCCTCTGTTTTCTATCATTGAGCCAGTTACTTACCCACATACAGACATTTTCTCCCAGTCCAAGCATTCTCATTTTATATACTAACCTTTTATGCAGTACAGTGTCAAATGCTTTGGAGAAGTCCAGATATACGACATCCATTGATTCACCGCTGTCAAGTCTAGAACTTACCTCCTCATAGAAACTGATTAAATTAGCTTGACATGACCGATCGCTCATCAAGCTTTGCTGATATGGCGGAATTTGCTTATTTTCATTGAGGTGTTCCAAGATAGCATCTCTTAGAAAACCTTCAAACAGTTTATCCACAACAGATGTAAAACTTACCGGCCTATAGTTTCTGGGCTCTGTTTTTGGACCCTTTTTGAATATTGGCACCACATTTGCTATGCACCAATCCTGTGGAACACTCCCTGTCAGTATAAAGTCCTTAAATATCAGAAATAAGGGTCTGGCTATGACATTACTTAATTCTCTTAGGATATGCGGGTGTATGCCATCTGGTCCTGGCGATTTGTCTATTTTAATCTTTTTAAGATGCCGCTGTTTATTTTCTTCAGTGAATACAGTAGAGAGAAAAATATTTCATCGTTTTTGCTTTCTCCTCATTGCTCTCTGCAACTCCCCCCTCATCACTCTGTAAAGGCCGACACCTTCAGATTTACACTTTTTACCATTTATATAATTGAAGAACATTTTAGGGTTAGTTTTACTCTCTTTGGCAATTAATCTCTCGGTCTCTAGTTTGGCAGCTTTTATTTGTTTATTACATAATCTATTTTTTCCTTATAGTTTTTCAGTGCTTCCTCACTACCCTCCTGTTTTAGTGATTTAAATGCTTTCCTTTTGTCATTTATTGCCTTCTTTAGAGTTCTATTTATTCACATTGGTTTCTTCTTGCTCCTTAACATTTTGTTCCCATAAGGTATGTACCTCTCACAATTAGATTTTAGGATGCTTTTAAAAATATCCCATTTTGTGGCTGTATTTTTATGTTTGAGGACCTTGTCCCAGTTAGTTAGGCCTATGGCATCTCTTAGTTGGCTAAATTTAGCTTTTTTGAAGTTTGGTATTTTTGTTCCTCCCTGAAGAAAAACTCTTTTGAATGATAATTGGAAGGTTATTACTTTATGGTCACTATTTTCCAGATGTCCCCCAACCTGCACATCTGTTGTTCTGTCAGGTCTATTGGTTAATACTAAGTCCAGTATGGCCGTCCCTCTAGTTGGGTCCTGAACCAGTTGGGAATGGTAATTGTCTTTGGTTATTGCCAAGAACCTGTTTCCTTTATAAGATGTACAGGTTTCAGTTTCCCAGTCTATATCTGGGTAGTTGAAGTCCCCCATAATAACGACCTCATTATGATTTGCCGCCTCGTCTATCTCGTTTAGTAGAAGATTTTCTGTGGACTCTGGTATATTAGGTGGTTTATAATAAACTCCTATTAATAATTTATTATTGTTTTTGCCTCCATGTATTTCTACCCACAGTGACTCCACATGTTCATGTATCTTCTCGGACTTTGGGCTTTAGACAGGACTTTACATAAAGGCAGACCCCTCCCCCTCTCCGGTTTTGGCGATCCCTTCTAAACAGACTGTAACCCTGTACATTAACCGTCCAGTTATAGCTATCATCCAGCCATGTCTCAGTTATTCCCACTATGTCATAGTCCTCACACATCACTAATTCCAGTTCCCTAGTTTTATTAGTCAGGCTTCTGGTATGAGTATACATACATTTAAGAGGTTTATGTGTATTTTTTACCCTACACCTTTTCTTCTGAACTGTTCTAGTCCCTCCATCCATTCCTCCCCAGTCCCATTACCTTGCCCCTGGTCTCTATCTGCACTATCTTCCCCTCCTATAATGTACTTACCCTCCCCCCAGTCTAAACACTCCTCCAACCTTCTAGCCATCTTCTCCCCAAACACAGCTGCCCCTTCCCCATTAAGGTGCAGCCCATCCTTACAATAGAGCCTGTAGCCGAGAGAGAAGTCGGTCCAGTTTTCCAGGACCCCAAACCCCTCCTTCCTACACTAGTTCTTACGCCACTTGTTCACCTCCCTAATCTCCTGCTGCCTTTCTTGTGTGGCTCATGGTACCTTTGAGGTCCTTGCCCTAAGCTTTTGACCTAAATCCCTGAAATCTTTTTTAAGGATGCTCCACCTACCTCTAACTTTGTCCTTGGTTCTGATATGGACCATGACAGCTGGATCTTCTCCAGCCTCTCCCAGTAATCTGTCAACCCGATCCGCAATCTGTCGGACTCGAGCGCCAGGAAGACAACACACCGTTCGACGATCCCGGTCTTTTTGACAGATCGCCCTATCTGTACCACTAATAATTGAGTCTCCCACTACCAGCACCTGTCTGGCCTGCCCTGCTCTCCTGGTCCTCTGCTTACTGGAGCCGACATTCCCCTGACTGGCAGAGGAAGTGTCCGGCTGCAGCAGTGCTGTCCCTGAACTGACATCCCCCTTATCTGCCAACCTTGCAAACTTGTTGGGTGTGTCAGATCAGGGCTAGCCTCCCTCTACCCCCGCTTTCTAACTGTTACCCAGCTAGCTACCACACTTTCCTCAGCCTCCTCGCTACCATCCTCCCCCCCATCTACCCCCAAAGAGTGCTTGCTCAGTGAGCAGCAAACTCTTTTCCAAATTGTCAATGCCTCTCAGTGTTGAAACTCGCCCGTTTAGATACTCAATGTGCGATTCCAAAGACATGATGTGCACTGGACTGTGCTGTCAATAATGGAACACATACTAAATGGGGATTAGGCAAGAAAGAGAAAAATACAATATAGTGCAGTGATAAGTATATAACTTACTGTAGTCCCCTCCTAAAGTCCCTGAATCTCAAGTCACGTAATCTAAAGTCACGCACTTAATACAATCACACTTGGATTCAAACACGACAAACACTCACAAACTCGCGTTATTTGCCTGCTTGTATAAATGGAGCTCTTAAACCAGTCTGCTTTTTTTTCTCTGGATTTAAAGGACTGAGCTGCCCTCAAGGCTGGATATTTAACTTCTCCTAATTAGACAGCCACTAATTACTCACCTTTGCAAGACCAAACTCCAGATTATTTGCCTGCTTGTATAAATGGAGCTCTTAAACCAGTCTGCATTCTTTTCTCTGGATTCAAAGTATAGGTATACTAGAAAACTTTGGCAGAAATGTCCCTTAAGGGCTCATGCACACGACCATATGTATTTTTCAGTTCGCAAAACATGGACCCGCAAAAAATACGGATGATGTCCATGTGCATTCCGTATATTGCGGAACGGAACAGCTGGCCCCTAATAGAACAGTCCTATCCTTATTGCGGACAGCAATAGGACATGTACTATTTTTGTGCGGAATGGACATAGGGAAACGGAACTTCAGTTTTTTTTGTGGACCCATTGAAATGAATAGTTCCGCATTTGGTCCGCAAAAAAAAAACCCTAACGGACACGGAAAGAAAATACATTTGTGTGCATTAGCCCTAATGTGCGTTGCTAAGGCTCATCTGTCTTTCTCCTACAGTACCGACCATGAAGGCGCCCTGGTTTGTTGGTGCTGGGCATCTGCCTTCACTGCTCCCTCATTGATGGGACAGTAGATTTATATCTGTAGATTAAATATATATTTATATTCCTTTCTCACTGATCCACATCGACAGCGTTGTCACTGAGTTCTTCTGCTGTATTCCCGGCATCCTCCCGTCGGGAGATACATGACAATGAGCAGTAAGCACTCGCTATAGGCAATGCAGGGAGGCAGGAGGAAGCTGTTCTGCTGTCTATAGGGATAGTTATAGTATATTACTGTCCCTGTATACGCAATACAGTAGAAGAACTACCTACAGTGCTGGCCACGCCAATCAGTGAGCAAGACCTATGAATATAAATTTATATTTAATCTACAGATATTAATCTACTGTCCCCACAGTGGGGTTATCCGACTATTTGTAACTGATGACCAATCCTCTTGATAGGTCATCAGCATCTGATCAATGGGGGTATGACACCCAGGACCCCAACCAATCAGCTGTTTGAAAAGGTCCACCACTCCTGGCCTTCTCGCTGCTTACCCTAAGCCAGTGATGCCACAACCCAGGGCCGATCCTACACGGGGTGCAGTGGGTGCCCCGCACCCCAGCGCTGTCACCCGAAAGGCGCCGAGCGCAGGGCCGGACTGGCCTGCCGGGATAGCGGGAAATTTCCCGGTGGGCCGGCAAGCCTGAGTGCCGCAAGGCCGCGGCCCTGGTGACAAGTGGGGGCGGCCGCGGCCGGCGGCAGGGCAGAGCAGGAGATGAGCGCCTCCATTGCGGAAGCGCTCATCTCCATAGTCATCTGTATTGCCGTCCTCAGGACGGCAATACAGATGCCTGTGCTGCGGCAGAGGAGGGAGAGGTGTGTCCCCTCCTGTTCCTCTGATAGGCTGCCGGCTTAGTGCTGGCAGCCTATCAGAGGCCGGTGCAGGCGGCGCGATGACGTCATCGCGTCGCCTGAGCCGTATAGCGAGGGACACAGACGGAAGAGGCGGCCTGCATCGCATCGCATTGCTGGAGGTAAGTATAAGTGTATTATTTTTTTTTATTTTTTTATATAGGTACAATACTGGGCTGGCACATGATAAGGGGGGCTACTGGGCTGGCACATAAGGGGGGCTACTGGGCTGGCACATAAGGGGGGACTACTGGGCTGGGCTGGCACGTGATAAGGGGGGCTACTGGGCTGGCACATGATAAGGGGGGGACTACTGGGCTGGCACATGATAAGGGGGGACTACTGGGCTGGCACATGATAAGGGGGGACTACTGGTCTGGCACATGATAAGGGGGGCTACTGGCACATGATATGGGGGGGCTACTGGCACATGATATGGGGGCACTCTGGCTACTGGCACATGATATGGGGGCACTCTGGCTAGTGGCACATGATAATGGGGGGGATCTGGCTACTGGCACATGATATGGGGGGGGGGGGCTCTGGCTACTGGCACATGATAAGGGGGGGCTCTGGCTACTGGCACATGATATGGGGGGCTACTGGCACATGATAAGGGGGGCTACTGGCACATGATAAGGGGGCTACTGGCACATGGATAAGGGGGGACTACTGGGCTGGCACATGATAAGGGGGGACTACTGGGCTGGCACATGATAAGGGGGGCTACTGGCACATGATATGGGGGGCTACTGGCACATGATATGGGGGCACTCTGGCTACTGGCACATGATATGGGGGCACTCTGGCTACTGGCACATGATAATGGGGGGGATCTGGCTACTGGCACATGATATGGGGGGGGGCTCTGGCTACTGGCACATGATAAGGGGGGGGGGCTCTGGCTACTGGCACATGATATGGGGGGCTACTGGCACATGATAAGGGGGCTACTGGCACATGATAAGGGGGCTACTGGCACATGATAAGGGGGTCTACTGGCACATGATAAGGGGGGCTACTGGCACATAGGGGGGCTACTGGCACATGATATGGGGGGCTCTGGCTACTGGCACATGATATGGGGGGCTCTGGCTACTGGCACATGATATGGGGGGGCTCTGGCTACTGGCACATGACATTTATTTTGACTTGTCAAAGCCGTTGACTAAGTTATTGTCAAAGCAAATTGGTGGGGCTGAAGTTGGGGGCTGAAGTTGTTGCCATAGAAACATTGTAAAGGGGAGGAGTTAGTAAGATAACCACGCCCATGTGGGGGCGCCAGAAATATTTCTGCACCCAGGCGCCTGTGACCCTAGGATCGGCCCTGCCACAACCATCAGTCACGTGGCCTAGGTGCAGCTCAGCCACTTTCACAAATAGTCGGGAACAGTAGAGAACTAACATTTTGTATTTCCCACTGAACAAAAGAGAAACTATTCCACTTATGCCACCAGGTGTTAGTCATAGTTCTGCTTGTCTCCAGAAGTGGTTGTGAAATGTAACATAACAAGCTGAAAAGACCAAATATTACGTAAATTCCATACAGACATCAGGGCTAAAAGTCCATGTCTGACTGAGGTGGTGCAGGACGTGCAAGTGGTACTGTCATGGGAAAATGTAAGAATGCCCCATGAAAAGTTTTGTGGACATATCAATTGTGATGGAATTGGAAAAAAAATTATTCCTAAGCAAAAACATTTGCAAAAAATCCATATTTGTTCTGTGGGGAAACTATCTTCTTTGGCACAAAGATGTTCAGCAGACATTTCTCATAAGCCTCTGCCAGTTTCTGAAGTGAACTGAGAAAAAATCTTTTACTCCATGGAGAATTTTTAGCAATGTGATGTTTGAGGGGTTTCTTGCATGCACAGCCATTTCAAATTTCTCTACAGCATCTCAATGGGATATCCGGGCTTTGTCTTGGCCATGAGCATTTTTGATGACCATGTTGTGACTCCCCTGAGAAGTTTCGCCCTCACTTTCAGTATCCTCGGGAGCACTTAAAAATGATTCTTATGGAGAGCCTCCATTTCTTTTTTTTGAAAGATGCTCTCAAATTATCTTCCAGTGCACTTTGGTACAATGAAGATTCCTAGTGGATTCTATGATGGTGAGCTGCTCAGAACCTGATACAACAAAGCAACCCCAAACACAGGAGCATAGCTATAGGGCAGTGATGGCTAACCTTGGCACTCCAGCTGTGGTAAAACTACAACTCCCAAGATGCCCCGATGCTTGGCTGCTCTCAGAAGTCTATAGAAATAAATGGAGCATGCTGGGAGTCGTAGTTTCACCACAGCTGGAGTGCCAAGGTTAGCCATCACTGCTATAGGGGAAGCATCTGCTTTGGGGCTCCAACTCAGAAGGGACCCATCCAGGAGGTGGACAAAGCTTACATATATGTTCAAGAACTCTTGGTGTTTGCCAAGCCAAGATGTTCAATTGTAAAATGTTATCATGCCCTGATATTCTCTCTGATCCATCTCCCTTGTAGGTGTTATTTTCGCAGCCTCTTTCTAATAGTAGATCCCTTTACTCATTAATGGTTAGAGCTACTTGTAAAGGTTCTTATAGACATCTTTTAGCATCCTGCTTTATGGTCAAACTTGCACGGACAAGTTGATGAAATCTAATGTACTCATTCTAGACGTAGAATGAAGAAAGTACACTAACAAGTAACGCAGATACTGAGGTACACCATTAAATGTCCTGAAAATGTTATCATAGCTTATATGCCCTGATTTTTTGAGCAGGTATGGAAAAATGCTGCAAGAATGTTTTCAAAAATAATAGTTATTTTTAGCATTTAACAAAATAGAAGTGAATGAACCAAAGAGAAATCTAAATCCAATTAATATTTGGTGTGACAACCCTTAGTCTTCAAAAAAAGCATGAATTCTTCTAGGTACACTAGCACAAAGTCAGGGATATTGTAGGATTATGGCCAGGTGTATAATTAACCAATTATATCAGGTGATAATTAGAGATGAGCGAATTTCTCAAATTCGATTCGGCCGGTTCGCCAAATTTTCAGAAAAGATTTGATTCGATCCAAATTTATTCACAGCGAATCGTGTTAAAAAACAGTTATTTCCTGGCTGCAGAGAGCCTGTATAGTGGTGTAGAACACTGTGCCTTGCAGTAACACGCATAGGGAGTCTGCTGTGGTAGTGAAACAATACTGTGAGTCAGTATGACATGCAGATGACAGGCGTCGCTCTTAGAATCACTGCACACTTCACTTATTTGGGCAGTTATGGGGCCAAAACTGACCAAATAACTCAAGTGTGAACTCAGCCTTACAGGTCAATGTTAGCGCCAGGTATAAAGAACCGTGCAGAGGCCCAAGATCCTACTATAGTGTGAAAGAGCGCACTTCTTTTACACCGTCGTCAGCTGATTCCACATAGATGTCTACAGAACCTTTTCTGTTAAACGCTTATACAAGTAGAGCCCCCCGACAGAGTGGAGAGGGTGTCAGCAGTAAGTTTGTGTGGACGTCACTGATTATTTTGCCCTTCCTCTGATCCATAAGAACAATAACCGCCAAAAAACGGATCCTGTCTGTGGAGCATCAGCCTTCACTCTGTCAGAACTTGGTCAGTAATCTATCAGTATTGCTAAAGCCCAAAAAAAAAAACAGGGGAGTGGATCCAAAACAGAGATGACACGTGAATGGAATATTTGCATGTCTTCTGTGTTTTGTACCCACTCCTGCTTTTCGCTACCAAAATCATAAACCAATTCTGGATGCAAAATAGGGACCATGTCATACGGGCCTTACAGCTTGCTACATAGACAGGATCTGTTGTGTGTCTAATTTTACCTTCCTTCTGAAAGATCAGAAGAAGGGTCAAATAAATGATGTCAACCAGGCCAAAAAGGCTAAATAGTGGCCCAGTCATGGAGTGGGGAGGGTGGGAGAACAGCTTGAGAAGTCCACAAAGTGGACCCAGTGACATAGTGTTGAGTTAGCAGTAGCATGGGGAGACCACAGAGTGTCAAGATGACATAGTGTGGAGGTGGCAGCAGCAGCATGAGAAGGCCACAGAGTGGCCCAGTGACATAGTGTTGAGTTAGCAGCAGCATGAGGAGGCCACAGAGTGGCAAGGTGACATAGTGTGGAGGTGGCAGCAGCTGTCACAGACATTCCCGCGACAGGTGACAGGAGATTGGTGAGACTGGCAACACGTGGTTTTATCTGACATGTTTTCTGTTTGGATCAAACGTCCGTGCTGTTTCTGGTGCTTGCCACACCTTCTTTCCCAGGTGTGGCTATTAGGTCATTTAACCTCTATTTAGTGTTGTTTCTGTAATGACCGGCGTCACGCAAAGGGAGGGAAATGGGAAGGTCCTGTCCAACGGAGAGGGAAAGGTGGTGACCCCTGACTCACCTTGCGGCTGGCACCTGACTGCCCTGACGTCACTAGATGGGTTCCTCACCCATACGCCGATCACGTGCCTAAACCCTGGCTTTCCCTAAGATGAGCCCTATGTAGTGAACGGGGCGGTGGGATCACTAGTCCGCACCACTAACACTAAGAGGAAAACACCAAGGAGAGGACAGACAATACAGACAAACATATAATCCCAGGTGGGCGACAACAGCAGACCACCAAGGCCCAACAGGGATCCGGAGGGTAACGTTCTGGAACAACAACCAGGGACACAGCTACACAGCTCCAGTGGTCAGTATAGAAGTCCAGGCAGGAAGCTCTATATCTGGCAACCCAGAGAAGTGAGAGAGGGGAATATAATGAGGTTAGAAGTGCTGGACAAGAAACAGCTGAGGAGAAGAAGCTACGGATCCCTGAGTGAGCCAAAAAGGATTGCAAGGCAAACCCAGAAAGCTACCATTACGAAACAGCACTGTCTTTATACATAGAACACGCAGCCACCCGCTGCGACTTCCTGACCCCGGGTATAACGGAGTCAGACGTGGCTCTTGACACCCTTGTGACAGTTTCTCCCACTATGCTATGCGGTTTATAGCTTCTATTGGAGTTGTGGATAGCTGGTGTGTGGATCTCGCTGAGTTCCTGGTGCTGCCATAGCCACTTGAAGTTAAGTCTTTTCTTTCCCTTTTGTATTTTGTTTGGGTTATTTTGTGTGTTGCATTTCCCTGTCTTTTGTATTACGCCTGAGGGAGACTCCTGTTCGTCCTTCCTATTCAAGGAACAGGTTGTCTCACTCCTGACATTAGTACCAGGGTTCTAAAGGGCAGGGACAGAGTGACCACTCGGGCATGGACTGAGGGCCCACCACCGCTATAGGGCCCCGTGAGAGGCTCCTCCTGCAGGGCCGTGACTCTTTAACTGCCCCGCGTACTACTCACTATCAATGTAGCACAAGCAGGCAGGCATGGCCGACAGCAATGTAAGGTCCACTCACTTCGACAAGCACCTGCTCCGCCTGCTTCATTAATAAAGTGGAAGGAGCAGGCGCGTGACGCAGTGAGTGAAGTGATGTTACACTGCCGTCCGGCTGGCCTGCCTGCTACGCAAGTACAACGCTACTGTGAGAGGTAAGTATGTCATTAAGCCATAAGCCAACATCTTTATGGGCGATTTATTAGAGGTTGAGATAAAATCTGCAGCAAGGAATAAAAAAAACTAAATCCCTTTCCGAACAGTTATGCTCAGGGGCGGTGTTGGAACCGATAAAATGACATCTATGATACAGCTTTGATGCAAAGATGTTTCCTTGATATCTTGAACTGAATCAGCCCGGGTCTGCTGGGATATGCAAAATGAGGGACCATCAAAGGGTTCTTGGGCAGGACACTGATGAAAGGAAGATCTGCCAGGACTGTCACATCCTGGGGAAAGCCCGACCCCCTGCTGGTATTACTGCCCACACTGTGTCAGCAAGGACATACATGCTGGATGGGGGCAGGGGTATATGATATAACTTTCTTCCTGTGTAATTACCCGCATTAACCTAGCTCACAAGTAGGAGCAATGGTGACCTTGGTGACCTCTGGACAAGACAAGTCTTCCTGGACTCTACAATCAAGAATGTGATTCGCTGAGACCTGCTGGAGAGGAGTGTTCTGAGTACAGAGAAAAGCCCATGGCATGTGTGACTGAGAGAGGAACGGTGTTGGCTAGCTCAAGGATCCTGACCCCCTCCAATCCCCTCTCCCATTCATATTTAGAATGTAGGTATATCCCTATTTGTAAATAAATCCAACACTGACTTAAGATACAGTTGTTCTTCAGTAATTTAAGGCACCCGTAAAGCAGAGCACATTCCTACAGGCGGGACAGGTGGGGGACGTGTCTGAGGAATGAGAACCCATGGCCAGTTTCTGTTTTCCATTAAAGTGAACCTGTCAATCTCTTCTATGTGTCATCATGATGCAGTGTCCCACTCGTGATCGTGGGCAACGCAAACTAGTTTTGATTGTGTTTTATTGTCATTATTATGCCTGTATGCTGCACTTCATCTCATGTCATATTCTCCTAGGTCACTTTGTGATTTTATGTGTAAGATCCTTTTGACAGGCCTAGTTAGGGTCCATTCACACGTCCGTTTTTGTATTCCGCATCCGTTCCGCAAAAAAGCGGAACGTTATGCGGATCCATTCATTTTCAATGGCTTCCGCAAATATGCGGACAGCACTCATGTGCTTTCCGCATCGTGATTCCGTTCCGTTCCGTGCATGGCGGATCCTGAAAAAAATATACCTTGTCCTACTATTTGTCCGAATTTCCGTTCCGTCATCCCATTGTAGTCAATGATCCGCAAAAAATGCGGAAGACATGCTAAAAGCATCCGCACGTCATCCGGCATTTTCGATCCGTTGACAGGAAATAAAAAAAAAAGGCCATGTGCTTTCAGTACCAAGGAAAGCTGTATCCTGTCTGCTGTGCAGAGTGTCTCCTCAGTGAAAAGTTGGTAAAAAAAAATCGCATATGAAGTTGAATGGTTGTTGTTCATCGTGATCCAGGAGCGCCCATCCTTGTGGGATACAAGGAAGAACAATATCAAGACCGTGCCTTTGAAGGACCGCTGTTGGGAGGGGATTGCAACAGAATTGATGACCTCGGCCTGGAGGTCCGCTAACATCGCCAAACGTGATAAAATTTGTGAGTATTATATATTATAATATGTAATGTGCAATTTTTGTGTACAGATTCGATATAAGGTCCGTTTTTTTGTGTCCTATCTGTCCTGAACAGGCATAGAAAGTGTACATTTGAGTGTCAGTGATATTTGGGGGGGCTCATTAGAACATTTCCTATGTTGCTTCTGACATGGACAATCACAGCGATTTTAGATCAGAGATGTTCAACCTGCGGACCTCCAGCAGTTGTAAAAACTACTACTCCCACCATGCCCTCTGTAGCTGATAGCTGTAGGGTATCGCGCAATGATGGGTGTAGTAGGTTTTGCAAAGCTGAGGAACATAGGTTGAGCATCCCTGGTTTAGATTTTATTGTACAAGGCCTAGTCTTTATTGCTTTGCATACATTGTTTTTTACCTTTTGTGCAATGCATTAAAACCTGACCGTGGTTTTAAATTATTCGCAAATCCATTAACTCCTTTATATAGCATACATCTAAATTTTTGGTATAAAAATGTAATTTAAATATAGTCCTTTTTTTGGATTATATAGAATGATGTGTGTGATAGTATTGAATCTTGATTATTGCTGGCCAACATGCAGTTATCCAGCAGTTTGTAAAACTACTACGTCCCACCATGCCTTCTGTAGGCTGATAGCTGTAGGGTATCCGGCAATGATGGGAGTAGTAGTTTTTTCACCAGCAGGAAAAGCCACAGGTTGACATATGTGGTGTAGGCCGCTGATAGGTCCATATGATTTTGTTCTTTATTCAGATGGCTCATGATGCAATATAGCAAAATTGGTTTTGAATTTGTTGTGGCAGCTGCAAGGATTGTGCTCGTCTCTTATAAAATTATTAATAAAATAGTTTTGTTTTTTTTTTCATTTTTTTCTTACAGTAAAAGACTTTAAAAAACGGTAGTACTCTTGCCGGGACCAATATCGCCGTGAACAAAATCTCAAGCTACGTAGTGGCGATAGGTCATTAAAGAAAAAAACATATTTATATACCCGTCAGCTGGATTTTTTAAAACCAATTATGGATTTAAGGAGGTAAGAGTTTTATATTTTTAATTATATATCCAATGTAATAAAATTTCTGTGTGATAGCGCTGTGTCTTGTGTGTGTACCCAGTTTTGCACTGGTCATGCATGGCGGACGACCTATTCGACATAGCTCTTCAGACAGGCCTTGTCAGATGTCATTAAAGTCATCATTTATTTTCCACTTTTTTTGTGAGCCAAAACCTGGAGTGGAGGCTACTCAGAGATTAGGAATAATAAAAATAACTGCACCTGTTCTGAGTTTTTTACCACAACTGGTTTTGGCTCAATATACATGAGAAATAAGTGATAAAAAAAACTGAAATGTGAACAGGGGCCACACAAGTTTAATAGGCAGGGTGTCAGCAGCCTGACTACCCATATATACTAGAGATGGGACGGGGGATTCGTCGAATCCACGAATCCCTCGAATCTTGCTGATTAGTGGATTCGTGACCTCGAATCCCGACGTAATTTACATGATACGAATCCGGTGGGGAAGGACTGGGAGGCGGAGCTGGGGGCCGGTGCGATCACTGTGCTCCGGCCCCTCCGCTCCAGTACAGTTATAAAATGTGTAATTCTGATTAATAATCATGCTGCCCCCTCTGTCTGTAGTATAACATTCAATGAATCTTACTCACAGGGCTACTGATATCGTAATGCAGGCCGGCCGGGCAGACGAGCGGCAGCGTCACTGACTGACGTCACCTGCCTGCGCCGCCTGCTTTATTCATAAAGCAGGCGGCGCAGGCAGGTGACGTCAGTCAGTCACTCTGCTGCTCGTCTGCCTGGCCGGCCTGCATTACGATAGCAGTAGCCCTGTGAGTAAGATTCATTGAATGTTATACTACAGACAGAGGGGGCAGCATGATTATTAATCAGAATTACACATTTTATAACTGTACTGGAGCGGCAATGGGGGGGTCTGTGGATGGCACTGTTATGGGGTGGGGGGGGTCTGTGGATGTTACTGTTATGGGGTGGGGGGGTCTGTGGATGGCACTGTTATGGGGTGGGGGGGTCTGTGGATGGCACTGTTATAGGATGGGGGGGTCTTTGGATGGCACTGTTATAGGATGGGGGGTCTGTGGATGGCACTGTTATGGGGTGGGGGGGTCTGTGGATGGCACTGTTATAGGATGGGGGGTCTGTGGATGGCACTATTATCTGGTGGGGGGGTCTATGGATGGCACTGTTATGGGTTGGAGGGGGGTCTGTGGATGGCACTTTTATGGGGTGGGGGGGTCTGTGGATGGCACTGTTATGGGGTGGGGGGGTCTGTGGATGGCACTGTTATGGGGTGGGGGGGGTCTGTGGATGGCACTGTTATGGGGTGGGGGGGGTCTGTGGATGGCACTGTTACAGGATGGGGGGGTCTGTGGATGGCACTGTTATGAGGTGGGGGGGGTCTGTGGATGGCACTGTTATGGGTTGGGGGGGGGTCTGTGGATGGCACTGTTATGGGGTGGGGGGGTGTGGATGGCACTGTTATGGGGTGGGGGGTCTGTGGATGGCACTGTTATGGGGGGGGGGGTCTGTGGATTGGCACTGTTATAGGATGGGGGGGTCTGTGGATGGCACTGTTATAGGATGGTGGATCTGTGGATGCCAGGGGGAGAGGTGAGGAGCACTATGATACTACTGCACATTATGGGGGGGAGATGGCACTATGATACGGGCACATTATGGGGGGAAGGTGGCACTATGGATACTGGTCACATTATATGGGGAAGTGGCCACTATGATACCGGGCACATGGGGGGGAGGAGAGAGGCACTCCGCACTTGATACTGGCACATGATTAGGGGGCATCTATGTGGACACTTACTGGCACATTATTGGGTGGCACTGTAGGGCCACTTCTTATTGGCACATTATTGGGGGGCACTATGGGGGCATCTACTGGGGCCACAAAGAAGGGGTATTTTATATGGGGGGCTCTGTGTGGTACTAGTATTATAAGGGGTATTATCTGTTCTGCAGATAGTATTGGGGAGCACAGCAGAACAGTATTGGGGGTGTTAGGATGATTTGTCCAGAAGATGGGAGGATGATGGAAAAGTAGTAAACTAAGATTTTTTTTTTGTCAAGCTGCAGAGACGAAAAATGGCTGAAAAATGGTGGTCTGGTCTGAAGGTCTGAAAGGAGAAGATGAGGAAAGAGAACATCTACATCAAAGGAGACGTCACTGAATGTAAGAGGTATGTGGCGCTGTATTACCCTGTATGTTCTGTAGTGATTGGAGCAGGGGTCATAGCAGGGGTCATATAGGGTGCGACCGTGACTGGGAGGTGGAGGTTCAGACAAACTGACGCGGTCTGACTTTGTTTCTTACACCGTTCACACAATTATGTACAGGATTCGTAGGATTCGAAATTCGAAAGATTCGATATATTCGAGAACCTTTTCGGATTCGGATTCGAAAAAAATTGGATTCATCCCACCTCTAGTATATACAAAAAAGCCCCTATAGCAGTCATGTCCAACCTGCGCCACTCCAACTGCAGCAAAACTACAACTCCAAGCATGCCCTAGTAGCTGTAAGCTATCTATGAAAGCTGGGAGTTGTAGTTTTACTGTAGCAGGAGGGCTGCAGGTTGGACATGACTGCCCTATAGGAAGACCACTGCTACAGAGAGGCAGAAATTTTTTTAAGAATAGAGCTTCACTGTAATTTACATAATTTTTTAATTTTTAATTTAAAGTTTGGCATCTTTTTTTTTCAGGTTTCTTAAAGGGAACCTGTCACCAGTTTTATGGTGTCCCAACTAAGGGCAACATAAATAAGTGACTGATTCTCTTAGCAAAATGCTGGGTCACTTTCTTTAATTGACCCAGTCAATCTGCCAACATCTTGTATTGAAAAGCTCCAGCTGATAATGATGAGTCATGAATATTCATGAGCTCCTGACTCTCCCCGCCTACCTGCTGCTGATTGACAGTTATTTTCCATATGAATCAGCAGCAGGTGGGCAGGGGAGTGGCTATAGCTCTGAATTAAATAAACGCTGGACTCAATGACATCACGCTGGACTCAAATCAGCTCATTAGCATGCGGCATGTGGCATCTTTGTGTGTATATTATGAGGTAACCATCTGTCACACGAGTAAGTGAATACATCTAAGATACTTTTTAGTAGTTAATGATTGTATATAATTAGTTAGATTATAATCAAATATCCACATGACAGGTTCCCTTTAAGTTTCTTTAGATTATTTCATTGTGCTCGCGCTATGCACTGTCCAGTCAAATAGCGGTTCTACTACTGTTCAATTTTAGCACATTATTTGAAATTATTTATATGTATATATATATATATATATATAGAGAGAGAGAATTAAAATATTTTTTTTTCTTTATAGAACTGTTGATAATCTTTTATCGGATTCCACTCCAAATCCGGAGGCAACAGGGAATCTTTCACAAGAGGCCTCTCAAGCACCACTAGAAGAAACCAGAGACGAAATTCCAGAAAATTCTAGTGAACCAATGATAACAACATCTCCTGAAATTTCGGCAAATGTGCTTACTACTCCGGTTCAAGAGCAACCTGTTCGCCCTTCTTCAGGCAGACGACAGCGCAGACATGCGGCCGATTCTGATTTAGAGGTTAGGAACTTGATTGATGCTCGGGTTCTACAATTTCTAAATCAGAATCAGTCGGACAGTTTAGAAGAGAGAACAATAAGAAGTCTGGCATCAAGTCTCGCTCGTGTGCCTGAGGAACGGCAAACACGTTGCCTCTCATCACTGTGCTTACTAATGGATCTTTATAGACACAGTGAACCTTTTGACATAGTACATCGAATGGAGCTTTTAAGAGATCAGCATCTCAATATAGAAACGCCAGTATACAGGTTGAATAGGCCAGAACCCCCTGTTATCCATACACCGGGCCCTTTTACCAGAGAATTATTTGATATATAAAAATTTTTTTTTTTTTTTTAAAAATCCTTTATATTTCCAGTTAATATTATTATATTAAAATAATATATTGTTAACGTTAAATGTTAATTTAAAAAAATTTCAGATGATATTGAACGTCTTTTTAAAAAATATATATATATATAACTTTCACAATGGCGTGAGCAGGATCCGTGTTCCTGCGGGGGATCAGCCTTCACGATCCATTAAGGTAGATCAATGTGGTGTTTTATTTCTGCACTGGCCCCATTCACTCCTGCACAATTCCATTATACAGTGAATGGGGCTGGAGCAGAAAACTAGCAGAACAGTTGTATAGATTCAGCACGGAATTGGCTGGCTGTTCCAACAACGGAACATGCTGATTTTTTTATTTATTTTTTATTTAGGAATACATTTTATATTAATGAACTACTATTTGTGTAGGTCAATAACATAAAAAGAAATTTAAAATTTTTAATTAATTCTAGATGAAATTTCTGCTTTAAATTTGACAGTACATGATGGCTTGCATTGTTTAAATCACTAGAATGCATGTACAGAATTTAGCTTACTACAAACAATAAAAAAACATCATGTGCTGTCCCCTTTAAATGCTGATGTTCTATACTTACCTAGTCTGCATAGAAGTTAATTCTTTGTGGATTGCGGGTCTGATTACATCATGTGTTGTTCAAATTCAGAGATGAACCCAGACATATCCCATTAAAAAATTATTAGATATGGGACATATTTAAGTTCAGCTCTGAACCTTGACAACAAGTAATTTTAACATAAAAATCATAATTTTTATTTATTTATTAAGACGCCATTAGAAATGAGGTATTAGAAGGTATTTTCACCAAAAATTTGGATTTTACAAAATACCTCAGCCCGCAAGCCCATGTCAAGGGTCCTCATTCAATTGTGAGTCCCTAATCTAAACTAACAACAGGGGATCTAACTAAACTAAGAAAATGTTTTTTTTTTTTTTTTAATTTAAACCAGATTCCAGCTGAAATCAACGTCTTCCACGGATGGCATCCAATTGCCACGACAATGCCCCCTCAGGGCTGCAGAAGTAGTCGGCATAGAGTTCCCGAACAGCTAGTCCAGCTATTCTAGGTCGTCCAGGCCGGCTCTGGTCTAAACTGACAGGAGATGTCATATTTAGGCCCAATTCTGCATCTGTGGAGGCATCGTGGATCCTGGTGAAGTTGTGTAGTAGTACACAAGCCTGTATAACCAGGGTGGCATTCTCCGGATTTATCTATATAGATGACAAGAATACTCTCCACTTAGTGGACAGTATTCCGAAAGCGCACTCCACATACCGACGGGCGCGAGTCAATCGATAGATGCGCTTCCTGTCATCCAGATCACGTCTAGGGAAGGGCCGCATCATGTGGGGTGACAATGCGAATCCTTCGTCTGCCACGATCACAAATGGAGCCGGCGGACCTGCAGATCCGGGTAGTCTACTGGGCTCTGGCAGGGCAAGCTGGTTTCTCTGAAGCTGTTCACCCATTCTGGAAGCACTAAAGTTGCGGGCGTCTGAAGTGCTCCCATAGGCCCCGATATCCACAATTACAAACCTGTAGTTACTGTCAGCAAGGGCCATCAGCACTACAGAAAAATATTGTTTGTAATTGAAGTACCGGGACCCTGAGTGAGGCGGCTTCTTTATACGGATATGCTTACCGTCCAGTGCCCCAATGCAGTTAGGAAACTGCGCAGATTGGTAAAATCCCTTGGCGATCCGTAGCCTTGGGGGTGGGCATCACCGCTTCTCTGAGACGCTGCCATATAACTTTGCAGGTATGGCAGACAATCCGAGAGATTGTAGAGATTCCAAGGAGAAACTCAAAATGCAAGGAAGCAAATGAGTTCCCAGTAGCAAGGAATCTGAAAAATATAAAAAAAGAAAAGAAAGAGTATTTAGTTTTCTAACAATCATTTTCATATATTATTAAGCAATATATAGTGTTTCACATGGAAAAAATTTACTTACCTCAATCAGCCTTTGCTCAGGAGGGATGCAGCGCCGCATACTAGTGTCCCGGAAACTGAGGTCAGGATGAAGAGAGACCAGGAGATGGTCAAATGTTTCCATGGACATCCGGCAGTAAGTTTTGAACTTATTGGGGTCCTGTCGCAGATCATTAAACAAGGTGTGGAATTGTCCTTTCTGTAGGCGCTGAGCAACTATCGGATGGACCCACTGCCGTCTCCTCTTCCTCCCCGGTTCTTCGTCCAGCATTGCTGATTGCCGTCCGAATCGCCGAGAAATAAGCCAGTGGAGTAGTACATTATCCATTAGGTATTCTGCCATGATGATTGATGAGAAACGGTAGAAAACTATGCTAGCCAAGCAGAGGTTTCTTACACAGCTCCAAACGACACCAAAAGCACATTAAAATGGCACCTGTTCTAGCACATGTCCTCTGTTTTAACATCTTTTTTTTTTCCTTTGGTACCCTAGGAACATCTATTTGTCCTCCTTTTTTTTTTTAACGGAAAAACGGAATGGATTCGGAACCACTTTGGTACAAACTGAAGTTTTTTGCGGAAACACGGATCCGCAAAAAAACGGAACGTATATCTGGATAGGAAAAAAAAACGGACGTGTGAATGGACCCTCAGTGTGCACTACACTAGTTTCTCCACTACATGGGGCAGTGTTACAGTGTATATATAGCTTAGCTCAGGCCTAGTTAGGAAGAGTGTGTGTTGAGGTCTTGTCCTGAAGTCTAGTCAGTGTGCAGCCATGATGTAGCTGCCTGCTGGAGGGAGGCCTCCTGCCTCTCTGCTCTCTCCCTGTTGGCTCTACAGTCCAGGGTTAAAGCCTACAAGATTCAGCCTAGAGGTGAGAAATCTACTTCTATAGCTCGCTCCTCCGGGGTGACCAGTGATAAGCTGCAAACTGCAAACAGCAAGTATTCAAGGGGACTAGTATATTTTATTCAAGTCAAAGGATAGCAAACGGCCGTACTCAAAGGCTTCCCAGGCACCTTTGCAATTAGGTGTAGGAAACAACTTCCGGCATCCACACCTCCAGTTTAAATCCTGAGGACAGTTAGGCCAACCTCAAAAGCCTAGTCTGAAGCAGTAGCTTTCATATATACTGTACAAAAGACAAAGAGCCTGTTTTATCTGAGGACTTACAATATCCTACCCCCGTATGCATGAGAGACTGTATTTCATACAGTCCTGATCAAAAGTTTAAGACCACTTGAAAAATGGCAAAAAATCATATTTAGCATGGCTGGATCTTAACAAGGTTCCAAGCAGAGCTTCAACATGCAACAAGAAGAAATGGGAGTGAGACAAAACATTTTTTGAGCATTCAATTTAATGAAAACAACGAATAAACTGAAACACCTTAAAAAAAAAACTAAACCCCCCAAAACAGAAATCCAATTTCCAAACATGAACTCAGTAATTAGTAGCTTCCCCCGTTATTGTTAATCAATTCAAAAATTCATTTTGGCATGCTTGATGCAAGCGTTTCCATGAGGTGAGTGGGCACATTTCTCCAAGTGGTGAAGACAGCCGCACGAAGGCCATCTACTGTCTGGAACTGTTGTCCATTTTTGTAAACTTCCCTTGCCATCCATCCCCAAAGTTTCTCAATTGGATTTAGATCAGGGGAACACGCAGGATGGGCCAAAAGAGTGATGTTATTCTCCTGGAAGAAGTCCCTTGTCCTCCGGGCATTGTGTACTGTAGCGTTGTTTTGTTGAAAAACCCAGTCGTTACCACACAGACGAGGGCCCTCAGTCATGAGGAATGCTCTTTGCAACATCTGGACATAGTCAGCGGCCGTTTGACGCCCCTGCACTTCCTGAAGTTCCATTGTTCCACTGAAGGAAAAAGCACTCCTGAACATTATGGAAAAACATCTCAGGTGGGATCTGCTTGTCATGCCAGTAACGTTGGAAACCATCAGGACCATCAAGGTAAAAAAAATTCTCATCAGAGAATAAAACTTTCTTCTACCTTTGAATGTCCCATGTTTGGTGCTCTCTTGCAAAGTCCAAACGAGCAGTTCTGTGGCGTTCAAGGAGACGAGG